>NC_047661.1:116620013-116954032 GCF_011762505.2 Arvicanthis niloticus
AGTGTGGAACCTGGCTTGCACAGTTAACTGTTACTTACTTGTTACACAACTTGGAAGGCTCCAAATTCTCTAGACTTCCATTAATTACTTATTAATTGGTTATAAGCCATCTCTATTGTGCGATTCCATATTTAAATATAATTGCACAAGTTGGAGAGGACCACTTGAAAAAGTTTCCTTCTTCAACTGGTAAGACATCTAATCCTCAAATAGCATCTACAAACTTTTTGGAAGGATATAGAAAGTAGACATGAAAGAAAACCTGTTGACAAATTGGTCATAGTCAGTTTCATCTGTGCTTTCAGCCTTCAGAGAGAAACAGCATGCAAATGAACTTTCTACTGTAAAGATGACCATTAAATGTAAATGGAAATGATATAGGATTAGTTTTTAAACATTTTAGAACAAGAAAAAGGAGCAACAAAGGAAAAATAAAATGATTTTAATAATTTCTCAGAGAAACATAAATGAGAAATATTTAGAAAGATAAAAGGAGGAAGAAAAAACATAATATTAACAAACAGAGGAAAGAAAAAATAGAAAAACAAACCTACTTCAAGCTTATGAGAGTCATTATCTACAGGTTCTCAAGGAACTGGTAATTTGGGTTCATCAACTAAGATGAACTCAAGGTACTGTTCTATACATTTTGAATTCTAGAACTTTATGCTTAATTTTCATTCTAGATCACAATAAACATGTTTTTTTTCTAAATAATGTTATGTGTCATAAGACTATAGACTTCTTTTACATTCTTCTAAACAAATCTAGGGTCAGTCATCTTCTGTCATCTTACCCTGTGAGAGTGAAGTAAGACTGAACAAGATGCTATAACTGTGGCTAACAGAACATTCCCATGCTTGTAGCTGGCTGTAATGACAGAAAACAGCAACTCCAGTTCTTTACTTGAGGAACTGGGTTTAAGAAAGGTTACATGTCTGGTCTATCATACCTATCCAGAAATGTTTTCCTATCTACTATTTGTGTAAGTTTTTTCTAAGAGTTGCCTGCTGCATTACACATTTTGTAGATGATGTTGTTAAATACATAGATGGGATTTTATTGATAATCATGTCCAAAATTATAATAGATAATGATGAATCATATAAATCATGAGCTTTGATTTCCAAATAACTCCATTTTAAATCCTCTCTGTAATATGACAGTCAAATAAAGGGTACCCTATTAAGTACAATTTCTCTTCTCATATTTCTGTGAGCTTTGTGATACACTTACCTTATTTTCCTTTTTGACAGAATTATTTGCATGCAAACTCATGATCTTTCTCTCTCTAGATGCTATATTTCTAGAGGACAAAGATTCCATTTAATGAAATAAAACAGCTCCATAGAAAATCTTTGTTATTCTCATAATACATATGAAAATCACACAGTGCACACAGCAGAACCGAGATTGAGATAGACAGTGATTGCACCTGCCTTCAATATGATAGAAGCAATTCACCAGATCTCCAGGAATAGAGTAAAAATTTAAAATATACATTATCATCATGTTAACTACTATTATATATTAGAAGAGCCTAAAATAACTGGAAATAAGAATCACTGAATACATATTGTGAAGAGTATTGGGATAGGAAAATAAAATAGTCTGTTGTGTGCATTAGAGGTTTATCTGGGGCATGATGAGATACAAAAATAACTTGAAGAAAAATAGGCTAGACACAAATTGAGCAATGTATTGGAATGAAATCACAAAGCAAAACAAATTATATGTGTAAATATGCAAAGTATAGGTGAGAATGTCACTTTAATATTGTTCTGAAAAGCAAATGAGACTCAATAAAGAGTGCTAAAAAGAGTGTGAGATGCTCAAAAATGTAAGGAAACTTACCTTCCTATTTCTCTAACAGGTTGTTAAGCAGCCTATTGTTCTACCTTTGCTACTGGGACTGACTGCCTGTCTCAACTTTTACTAATAAAATACCAAAAACCAGGGAAGAAAGAGGACTAGGGAGGAAATTTCAATAACAAATTGAGCCTGGGTTACAGTTAGTTGCTTTTCACCTGCCGTAGAGTAGGGGCACTTTAACAAAAACACAGGCTTTTTTTTTTTCTGGTGGTGCTTTCTCTCCCTTCCTTGCTTGTTTGCTTACAGGACAGGACATCATAACCAAGCTTCACACATATATTTTACCTCTGAGCAAGGTCCCAGCCCTTAAAATAATGTTTTTTATATGTTTTAAAGAAGTGGAAACTGGATTCTTGAATACTGCAGTCATTACCCAGTAATCTTGCGATTCAATTTTAATCCTAAGTGGTATATGTGAAATCCTTATTAGTAAAATAAATAACACTATTTTTTTTCTAAATCCGGAAGCAACTTTTACTCATTGCTAGCATTGGAAAGAACATGTCTTCATAAAGTCAAAGAATACATGTGTAACTCAATCTGGCTTCATCCTGAGTCAGCATTTCGTTTGGATTCTTTGAAATCAGCATCAAAGTGGAATCTAAGAGAACATACTCACTTGAATACCATAAAAAGCATTGATCATAACTTCTTCAGACTCCACATATTCATTCATGAATCATTCATTTCATTTGGGAATACACATCTGCAAATTAACTTAAAATAGTAATAAATAGAAACAACAAATGGAGTTATCATTTCTTCTTAATATTTATAAACATAAACATGAATGTATGCATGGCTGTAGCAGCAGCAATTGGGAAGCTTAGAAATTGGCATTTAGATTCTGAATCTCTCTCTTTCTGTGTGTGTGTGTGTGTGCGTGTGTCTATGTGTCTGTGTAATGACTGGCTGTCAGTTTATGTATTTTTGATTCTCTGTTCCACAAGCTCTAAGAACTTGAGGCAAGACAGCTTGTACCATCAAAGTTATAGGGAAGCAATGATGGGTTGGGAACTTATGTCCAATTCAGCTTCCCAGTCACCACTGTCAGGGCATTCAGCAAGCTCAAAGGTCAGTATCATTCTTTGTCTGGCATCAGCGTGTCTTACCCATCACTCTGGAGGCCACCATGCTCCTTCAGCATCCTGCAGAAAAAAACACAAACATGTCCTCTTCCCCATATTTAATATCTGATCAGGATCATGCCTATGTCAGTAAGTGGATCCTTCCCTTTCACCTATGCATAGTTATGCCTAGTTGTAGAGCACCATAGACACTCAGCAAGAAGTTCCTTGGCATCCAAAGGTTTTTTAAAAAATTTAAAATAAAAAATAAAAAGAACATTATTTAAATATATTTGTGGTGCTTTTCATGTGACCTCTTTGGCTAAAAATTCAGTTGGATGTAATTCAGTCCTAGTACTGGAACCTTTATTTTATGAGAAGAGATGGAGAGTTGGGCTTCTGTTTTCCCCATTATTTGGAAACGTAGTAGAATTGCCTTCACATATTTTATAATGTTTCCTCTGCGCGAGCTTTCCATACTACTCTCCAAATGTCTCTCAGTTCAGGCTGTCTTTCTCTCTGGTTACCCTTCCACTCCCCATCTGATCCTCCTGTTCCAGTCTCCCCTGCCCCCAGTCCATCCACAAAATTTATTTTATTTACTTCTCCCAGGGACATCCATATCTCTCTCCTAGTCCCTGTCTCTGTGCAAAACCTCTCTGGGTCTACTGATTGTTGTTTAATTATCATTTAACTTACAGATAGTATCCATATCCACATATAAACAATATTCTACATTTATCTTTCTGGGTCTAGGTTACGTCATTCAAAATGATTTTCTAGTTCCTTTATTTTCCTGCAAATTTCATGATGTCATTTTAAAAGTAGCTTTCCTACTCCATTGTGTAAATGTACCATGTTTTCTTCACCTATTCGGTTGAGGGACATGCAGCTGTTACCTTTCTAACCATTTTAAATAGAGCAGCAATGCAGATGTTTGAGAATGTATCCTTTAGGAAGAGTAAAGCATCTATTGAGTGTGTGCTCAATAGTGCTCAAATAGCTAGATTTTTAGGTAGATAGATAGCCATTTTCTGAGGTATTATCATATTGATTTTCATAGTGACTATGCAAGTAAGTTTGCACTTCCAGCAGCACTGGATGAATCTCCCCTTTGCTCTATATTCTCACCAGCATGAGCTCTAAATTGGGTTATTGATCTTAGCCATTCTGAATAGCGTAAGATGAAAGCTTCTCAAAATAGTTTTGATTTGCATTTCCCTGATAACTACAGATATTGAACATTTCTTTAAGTGTTTCTCAGTCATTAGAGTTTACTCTATTGAGAATTCTTTTAGCTCTCTATCCCATTTTTAATTATGTTTAATTAATTAAATTAATTAATTAATTAATTAATTAATTTTTGAGGCATGATTTCTTTGTTAAGGTTTTTTGTTTGTTTGTTTGTTTGTTTGTTTGGGGGTGGTGGAGTTATTTTTGTTCATGGTTTCTTTGTGTAGTCCTAGTTATCCAGGAATTCACTCTTCCGACCATAGAAATTACCAGTATCCACCCACTTCTGCTTCTAGAGTGTTGGGATTAAAGCATGTCTAGCCATCACCACCTGTCCTGTATCCCAATTTTAATTGGATGATTTGGTTTTATGGTCTAGTTTCTTTCTGTTTGTTTGTTTGTTTGTTTGTTTATGTGATTTATATCTTGAATTTTGGGAAATTGGTTAGAGGTCTAGTACAATAAAAATTTACCAAAGACTATATCAAATCTATTGCCAAAGCCAAACCTTCAGAGTACAGGTAAACTGAAGAGAGTCCTCACACTAGATTATCTTAGGAGCTGTTCAGGACCATGAAGCCAAAATGTGTTGCATTCTAATAAAACAGGTTGCAATAGTGATTGTAAGTGCATGCTCATGTGGAATGTCATGCTATAGTTCAGATACAGCCCGGAAGGGCAGGAGATATTTTATAGGAAAAAAAAGAGGTTTGAATAAGGAATACAAATGTGCAAGGAGAAAATATAGAAAGTAAAATCACTGGCAGAAGAAATTCCTTTCCACAGGGGCCATAAAATCAATGACTAGTCAAGCTGCCATTTGGGGTCCAAGAATATCTCAGTATTATTAGAGCAAAGGGCTTTGGACAAAATAGGAAGAATGAACTGTCTACCAAATAATAGAGAGAAATTGAGAGCAAAACACATGTAAATTATATACCTTCTACACCACACACCATATTTGGGAGTTTTATTTTATAATCAAGACAATGTTGAACTGACCATTAATCCTTGTTATTAAGAATGATTACAAAACTAGACTGTTTATTTGGGTTTTATACATTTTATAAATAAGTCAGATACAATTTTAAATGAAATAATATTATTTAAATAATAATGTTCCCAAGGTACACTAAAATAACAGTTACTCATATTAATGTCCTGATTGGAGAAAATTAGTATATTTTCATTTCCAAAACTTTACTTTTTCTGTCCCAAATATTATTAAAGATTCAATGGACAGGATATCATAATAAATTTGAAAATCTTTATAGAATTCTAGTTAGAGCCAGTGAGATGGCACAGTAAGTAATGTCGCTTGCCACCAAGTCTGATAACCTGAGCTAGGTACCAAATAGTTATAATGGTAGAATACTAACTCCTACATGCTCTCCTTTGATTACACTTTGATGTGTACTTATATTTCATAAATAAATAAATAAATAAATAAATAAATAAATAAATAAATGTTTAAAATAATAAATATAATTCTAGTCAATGAAAGGAAATCTCCAAAAAATTTTTCTAGAATTTTTATTGTATTAGTTTTTCTACCTGGAGGTAATAAAACCATCTGGGTGATTCAGATTCTCAAAAGAAAAAATATAAATCTTAGGAGAACTACTTAATTGTCCACTGTTTCCCCAGTGAGTATTTTGGAAAATATAATTTCTGCTCTTGATGTTTCTGAGGATTCTACAAATTCAAGGGCATCCCTGGCCTTGCATACAGGGTTATATTTCAAATCAGAAAAAGCTTGCCTGGACAGTTTGTCCCATTATTGGGAGCTTATGCTCCCAAATTTACTACTGCTGAGCTGGCCAAATCTTACTTACTTATGTCATTATTGAGACATTATATAATAATACTATTGGTTTCCTAAAGTACAAAATTCTTAAACACCAAGGAAACTTGGCTTTCATTCATGAACTTTTATGCTAAGTTAGGTGGAAATTTGAGTATTGCTGATAATCTAGTGGCACATTTCACAAATGCTGATATCATAGGAGCTGTGGAGGTAAATCTGGGGTACTTTAAATTTGATATTGTTACCAAACTGAAACTGATTAATATATTTGAAGTCTGTACTTATTTTTTAGATAAGACTGAGTTACTTACTCAGCACATTTTGGTAGTAATCTTAAAATTAGTCACTCTGTATAATGTATCCTTTGATAGTTTCTCAAGATTCTACAACTTGAGATAGAAAAATATGTAAGACAAATATATATCTGTTCTTAAAAAAAACATATAATAAATAAGATCTCAGGTCCTTAAATGATAAAAAGCAAAAGTGGAAAACTATTAGATTGTCTTATTTCACTTGGAAACTTTACGTGACTACAGCAAGAACTGTATAATCATGGAAATTGATTGCTGAAATAATACAGAGATGCTGGTTGGAATGATTGTTGCTTCCACTGATGATGAGTTTCTGGGTAAAAATGAAAGACTAATAATATTATGGAGGAGTGCTAAGACCATCTAGAGACTCTAAGAGTTTAAAACTCTGGGAATCTGTCTAACTTGTGTGTTCTATGACAGAAAACAATGTGTTTCCCTAATAGAAGTAAGTTAACTTATATACCTAGCCTCATGCTACTGTTTAAAAGATGATACTCATGGAAATCAAATGGAATATTTTTTATTTCTTATTTTCATAATCTATTTCTTTCTCTTTTATTGAGGTTTATTTTTCCAATCATCCATCTTTCTATCTCTATTATCTATCTATCTATCTATCTATCTATCTATCTATCTATCTATCTATCTTTTGTTGGCTTTATATCCTGAATACTGCTCTCCTCCTCCATTTCTCATCTGAGATGTTAATAAACCCACCTAGACATCCCTCCAACCTGGTATATTAAGTCTCTTCAGGGTTAGGTGCAACCTGAGGCCAGACAATGCAGCCTAGTTAGGGGATCGGATTCCACAGACAGGAAGCAGCTTTAGGGATAGCCCCTGCTACACTTTTGAGAGGACTCACATGAAGAGGGAGTTGCACATCTGCTACACATATGCAGGGGCTTAGGTCCAGCCCATGTATGCTCTTTGGTTGGTGGTTCAGTCTCTGAGAGCCACTGAGAGTCCATGTTAGTTGGCTGTTGATTTTCTTATGGAGTGCCTATCCCCTTCAGGGCAATCTTCCCAACTGTTTTGTAAGAGTCCCTGAGCTTTGTCCAATGTTTTTCTGTGAATCTCTGCATCTGTTTCAATCAGATGCTGTGTAGAGCCTCTCAGAGGACAGTTATGCTAGGCTCTTGTCTCCAATCATAATAGAGTATCATTAATAGTGTCAAGAATTGGTTCTTGCCCATAGGAATGAATTGCAAGTTGGTCCAGTTATTGGTTGGCTATTCCCTCAGTCTTTCCTCCATCTTTCACCATGCATTTCTTGTAGAAAGGACAAATTTTGAGTTGAAAGTTTCATGGTCGGTGATCCACTGAGAAAACCTTGAAAAGAGAGCTAGGCAAATACTTTGAAGAACAGATTCTGTTTTGCAACTGGTGAGTGATGGTATGCTGATGCCTGGCCTAGCAGGTGATTGTGCACTCTAAAGTAGCAATATGAACCACACCTCTTCTCATCTATCTAACTAGAAAGGGAAACACAGCCACCCCACAATAACAGGCATGTAGGGCACCTGTGAAGGAGTCAGAGCGATGACACAGGAAGTGCATGCATCACACTGCCAATGAAGTATTTCTTGCAAGCTACTCATGCATTCTACTTTCATGCTGCCAACCATTTAATTCAATGGACAGTCTCAGATCAATTAACAAAGAAATAGGAAAACTCTTGTCCAAATAACCAACGACTTAAAAGATGCAGAGCACAGCAATAAGTGGGCAACTGGAATATTATAGCATCATTAATACCAAGTCCCTAAGGGCAAAAAAATTTCTCTGATTAGGCAAAAATTTCAACCATTACATTTTCTTCTTGATTCTGCTTAAAAGGAATGATGGCCCCAGGTCAGGATTTACACTAATTCATAAGTTGTGACTAATGGACTATAAAATTAGTTTCTTGGAAGGATTCAGATTGGCAGACCGGACAAGACTTTTAGTCTTCCTTCTTTGTTTTCACCACACGTGATTTTGTGGAATGGTTTTGTTTTAACCCTGAGCCCTCATAAATCTATGATACCCTGAAGACACTGCACTTCAAGAAGCCTCATGACTCTACCCTTTGTCGCCGTAAGCAGCACTTTGTCTCAGATTGCTTCTTTTTGACAAGTCACTATGGATTTTTTTCAACTAGAACTGAGTTATTTTTATGAACAAAAATACTTTGCAAAGTGAATACACATGGGAAAATTTATTGGTGTATATATCAGTGAAAGGGCACAAAACAAATGACAAGAATCAATTATGTACAATTATATGATTAGGCTCATTTATCTTGAGATTACAACTACTCCATATTATTCTGACAGTCACCCATCACAGAATTCTAGCTTCAGTGTAAGGCCTGGAAAGGTTTACTTCTATGGTCTGTAATGGAGAGGCTGAGAAATATGACCCTTTTTATTCATTATTTTAAAATGCAACACAACAAGCAGAATGTTCAATGTCTTATTATAATTATTAAACTCTGAAATTAATGTAATTTCTGATTTAATGAAGTTAAATGTGAAGTTTAGAAGAACAGCATTCATTCATATTTGCAGGTTAAATGACTTAATAAAGTAATTTATCTAAAAGATAGTGTCTTATACTATGACATCAAAGCCATTTAAGCTTATCAGAAATATTTTTCTAACATTTATTTTAGTCACACTAAAATTAGTTTTGGTCAAGGCCCTTAACGTCTTTTACTTGTATTAGTTTGTATTCTTGACACACGGTTTTCATAATTATCAGTTGATCAGTGCTTATAAGTTTTCAAAAATTATCATTTTGAGCAGATGTATTAATATGCCTTTACTTTCTTAGTACATAGGAGGTGTTAAGTTTTCAAAGAGTCAGCATACAGACAACTTGGGCTGAAAATTCATGAAAATGCATATTTCTAAATGAATGAACTCATAATGAAAAGGATGGTGTTAAAAATCATTTTAATTGAGCTATAAACAATGGGATATTCAGATGTATTCACATACTGTAAAAGGCAGGATTTGACAACAGGCGCTAGAAAAGACATGTTCTCATCGTTCAGTTTCTGTCCTCACAATGCAGTGGCACTCAGAGAATGAGGAGCCAAGATTTTCTGTGGCTAGTGCTTATTATATGAAAAATTCAGTTTGACAAATAAACTTAGTCCACTCTGTTTGCTGAATAGTTACCTTGAGCATCTACCTCTACTTACTAAAATATATCTAAGATAGTAGAGGAGCACACTGAGGAATGAAATATAAAATAAATTTAACCAAAATTTCTGTTATCAGTTCTATCAGGATAGGGCACAATCCAATTTCCCCAGCTCTCCCCAGATACCTGAAACTAATTTATCTGGAAGCCAAGTTCTTTAGGTTAGAGTGAACTGAGGTGGCAGAGTGACTCACCTTATCCTCAAAATATCCACCCATAAATGGAACCTATTCCTAAAACTTGTAGCCCCTGGCTTAACCTGGCATTGAAGTCAGTACATACAACAAGGTTTCTGACAATCATTAACTGGACAATATAGAAAAAGAATTGCAAGTACTGATGTTCTCAAATAACAAACCTACTTGACTGTTACCATAGTGACATGAAGAAAATATAAGAGATGCAAACACCCACTTGTCATACACATTTATCCTTTCCTATTAATGTTAAAATATTCTTTAATTCAAAACATTAAAACATATTAAATCCAAGAAATATGAAGCACTACATTAAAATAATTTCCAATCTGCATTTGAAAAATCAAATATACATTATATTTCCTGTACTTTTATAATAACTGAATTAAACCACTTCTGAAAAACAAGGAATTGAATATATTATAATACATAAAATTGTTAGTTTGAAAGTATATTAGATTAATAATAAGAAAATAATCCAAATATCAAATATTAATATTTTTTACATTTTTTCTAGAATGTATGATGACGATGAAGTTAGGTCTCCTCTTTGAGCATAAAGGAATTACCTTAAAATAGGATTATAAATATATTATTCCACAAGCTTAGTTTTTTCATTAACTGGTTAAAGAAACATAGAGCTTAAAGAATCTTTGAAATTTGATTCTTTAACTATTTATACATTAGAGGTTTCTATGACTTCATTATTGGAACCTTTGATAGTTATATTGGCAACTAAATCCAGTTTCTCTAGATGCACATCTTAATAAATGTATCTTGTTGCCCAGAATTTACTATCCACCATTCTTTGAATTTTGTCTTAATCAGTACATAAGATAAAAGCTTCTTACATCATGGTTTATTTTCAGTTCTCCTACAACTGCACAATGAAATGCTTACTTTCTTATACTTACCCCCCCCCACACACACACACACAAGCATCTTTACTGTGACTAGAATACTTCTATGACTAGCATCCATTACATGCTCATCATCCTTCTTTAACTTGTAGCTTGGTGGAAGCATAAATTTTATGTAGAATACGCAAGAGAAATCCATAGGATAGGTAATTTGTGATTCCTTACTGTCTATTCCAAAAAGTAATAGCCAACTTCTCATGCCAAAATCAGCCCAAGGTTCTTTGGAATTGTGTAGTTAGTTGTTAAACAGCTACCATTTGTCATGTTTCTCCTAATTCTTCTTGCCATTTTTATGTCTGATTATATCATTTTCCTTGTCTTGTTTTCAAAGTCATAAGCATCCTCATAAAAACTGCACACTATATTACATTCTTGGATCTATATTTAGTAATGATTAACCTGATACTAGAGATAGCCATCTCTGGCCACCTTAAGACTTTGGTCATTAACAAAGATGTTCAAACCTTTTAAATTAATAACAATAACATCACATCTGTTCATTTTATGAAATTATTCTCTCTTCTATCTGATGTTATTCAGATCAGTATATGTTGAGAGATGAAAAAGGAAATCCTATGTTACAAACACACCTATGCACCATTGTCATTATTTGAATCCATGATGTGATTTTTACATTAAACCGTCTATAATTCCATATAAACTAATTTATAGGGGATAGTGAGTGAGCTGCGTGTTGACTTTCCATTAACCATTGCTTGCCAGGTTCTTGGCTCATCTGTTTTTGTTTGTTTGGTTTGGTTTACCTTCAAAGGGATTTAATTATAAACTGTTATGTACTTTAAATCAAGGAAATTGAATGATCTTACCACTTTGTATGGCAAAACAACTTAAATTTGTTGTTTTTTTTTTTTTTTTTTTTTTTTTTTTTTTTTTTTTTTTGCTGCTCAACTATACAGCTTTTGTTCACCTGAAGCTCTTTGTTTCTGTTCTTTTTCATTGAAATACCCTGAATTATCTATAGTATCATTTTTTTATGCCTTTGGAGTTTGACACTAGTAGACATTCCAGATCTTTTTTGTTTCCCCCTTGTCTCAGGACACATCCAATTTCCCTAAATCTCCATTTCTCCATTAAATTTTTAACTTGATAAAAAAACAATTAATATGTACTTCTTACTTTATTTTGCTGATTTACATCTATCAGTTCTTCCTGTGCCATGTCATTTTTCCAGTAAGATTTAAAGTCATTTCTTCTTTGCTTCCCTGAGAATGGTCTGGCTTATTTCTTAGTCCCTTTGTTGAAATCTAAATTTTAGAATGAGTCTTTTCTCTGCTAATATCTAGATAGATTCTCTTTCTCTCTCTCTCTCTCTCTCTCTCTCTCTCTCTCTCTCTCTCTCTCTCTCTCTCTCTCTTCTCTCTCTTTTTCATCTCTGATGTGGAGTCTTGGTAGTAGCACATGCTGGCCTTGACCTTGTTATTTTTGCTTTGCTTCATCTTTTTGAGTGCCAGGGACTATAGGAATGCATCATCATGAATGTTTTTTTTTAATGACTTCAAAAAAAATCTCTGAAAATTAAGACAAACAAATCAATAGATTATCGCACATTAGCTTTTTACAATGGCTTTTCTAAAGTAGGTTCAAAATGGCAAGGTTGTCCTTTGCCAAACTACCACACAGAAAAAGAAATTATAAAAGACATTGGAAAGTGAGACACGCATTTATATTATTCTGTGTCTTTTGGGATTTTTTTTTTTTGGTTTAAAAATGTTAATGTGTTGCATGATCTTTGATTTATAGACATTTTACTGTCATCTCTTTAAGTTGTCATCTTTTGGTAAACTAATTGTATGCCCTTCCACTCTGGAGAAACACGAATGCTGCCTGTGGTACCCAGCAGCGTAGTAACTGTGTGATGAGTAGAAATCGAGCTTCTTAGTAGGGTTTGAGCTGAAACAGAAAAGACAAAAAACACAAAGCTGAATAATGTGTTAGCTAATAGCAATACACACACACACACACAGAGAGAGAGAGAGAGAGAGAGAGAGAGAGAGAGAGAGAGAGAGAGAGATCAATTCCAACCAGATGGAAACAAATTGCTGAAACCACATTATCCAGGGAGAATCACATACTGATTCAGGTACCAAGAAGAACACATGGCCTTGTGAAGCATCTGGTGAGCTTGTGCTGGTTCTGTGTAGTCAGTTCCCCTCCCTAAAGTGCACTGTCCCTTCAGAAGTGGGAGATAGCTTGAAATCTTAGACACAAACCTAAACACAAAAGAGTGAGGAAAACTACAGTCTTTGTAAATGCTAATAGTGATGGTTTATAGGCCATCTCCTTGGAATGCAAATCCTTGTAACAAATCCTGAGTGAACAACAAAAAGAAGCTTTAAATCAAATAAGCTGAAGTTAAAATAAAGATCATCTCTAAATTAAAGAGATTCTGAGACAACATACCTTCTTATCAAATCTTAAAATTAATTTCAAATATTTGCATAAATCTTTTCCCTTTTGGAAAATAAAAGAAAATATAAGTTTCATTATTTCATCTCTGAAAGTAGAAATATAATTGAATTCTGAAAACATCAAGAAATGAAATGAGGGCTAGAGATTAAAAGCACCTGATACTCCTCTAAAGGATACAAGTTCAGTTACCAGTACCCATGGTAGACAGCTCCCAACTGCTTATAGCTTCAGTTTCAGGGGCCCAACGTTCTCATTCTCTTCTAGCTTCCAAGAGCACCCATAGGCATATTGCATACACACACAAACATACACACAAACACACACACACACACACACACACACACAAACACACACAGAGACTATAAGTTATAAAAACTGGAATGGCTATCAATAGCATCTTTAAAATGTACTAGAAGAATCATGAGACTACATAGTACCCTAGTGGAAAAACTTTGAATTGATTAGGCTCAAATGATGAATGAAAATTCTCATATAGTTTATTGTATCACATGAAAAATGTTATTTGGGAAAGAATAACATGAGAAAAGATTTTGAAAAGGCTAATCATAACTCATACTTTGCTATCAACCTCATATTAATAATGGTAATAAAAATGCATCCTGGGTGCTCCTCAGACCTCTTCAGCCTGTTCTTAAATCCTTTTTAATATTAATACTGTACAGCATTATTGTTAATTTCTTCATAGTTATATGATAAAGGCATCTGCCTATTTCTAAGAAAGAAAATTTACCAAAAGCACAAAACTCACCACGCAAGGCTAATAAGAGGCACAACACAATTCATCAACAATAATCAACAGCTATGAATTTTTAAACACTCTTAATCTATAATACAGAATTTAATGGTAGCATGCCAAAATGACTGGAACACTTTTATATTATCTTGAACAGGATATTATCAAAGTAAAATCATAGTTATCATCTAAGAAGACATTTTAAAGTATGGATCTTTATTTTGCTATTATTAATTTATTTTTTGTTCTTAGAAATATTGGAAGTATATCTCAACCTTAATTTACTTCATTTTCTCAGAGGTTACTCAATTTATCCATTTTTGAATTCTCATTTGTCTTTTGCATTTCACTTTCTATTCCTTCACTGAGATACTCTATTTTTCCACTTGTGGTACATTCAGCCTTTGTGAGTAAAATAGGACAGAGGGGACCAATGCAGTAACAATTCACAGGAAAAAAAAACGACATGAAAAATGTTGGTAGTTTAACAAAGGATGTTTTACAACAATAAGGACATCTGTACAGGAAGGAAATAAGTAAGCATTTGTCCTGTGGCCATGACTGCTGGCACTGGCTCTCCGGGAACTAAACATGGCAGAATGGGCAGAAAGAGTGTATTGACTGAACAGCTGGATCTTGGAGCTCCTGTAAAAGAACCAGCCATGGTAATCCTCTGAGGCTAGAGGATGGGCAAACTGGAATGTGAATGGAATGGAACGTCTTATCATGCCGACAAATCTCTTCTTTAAGTTTTTAATGGAAGAAAGCTATGCAGAGGACTTAGTGATACAACATAGGAAGCCAAGTATTGGTGGAGAGTGAATGGTAAAGACAGGTAGGGAAGCAATCTCCAGACCCAGGGCAAAATTATCTATCGACATAGAGGGAAGAGTAACAAAAGGAACAAATGAAGCTCATCTGAACACTAGAAAATAGGTTGATTTGCTGAGAAAAGGATTTGAGTTTCACAGAAATTTTACATTAAGAAGAGATGGCATTCAAGACATGAAAAGAAGTCCAAACTAAGACAGAGGGTGGAATTTGGGTAACCCCATCAAGTATAAGTAGGCTCTGAATTGCTATGAGGGGTGAAAACAGCAGTAAAAGAGATGGCATGACATGGATCAAAATATAGAATACTCAGTTTTACTTTTAATGAAGAAAGTATTGCTCACAATGAAGTGACAGAAGAAAATCAAGTATAATTAACATAGAATAATATGGTAATTTACACTGAAAGGTGTTTAATACAGAAAGAGGGTGTTAGAATCTTTGGAAAGATTGATGGAATATTTTACAGAGATAAATCTCTTGTGGGGAAGAGAACATTTAGTTTGAAACACTGAGTATGTGTCATTTTCTTTCAAGGATTTCTCATTTGCATAAACAAGCTGTAGGAAAATGAGCCTCCTCTAGAAATACGCCTTCCAAAGACAGACCATAACTACATAATCACCCCCTCTTTCTCTCCCAATACAATCAGGGTCATCAGAACTGTGTCCTCCTAAAAGAGACAGACAAGCCCCATACCATCTTAGCAGGTGCAGCATAATAGTCTCACATGGCTTTCTGGAGATAAAAGGAAAGTATTTGCTTGCATAGCTGAACATATCTGCCTGAGTTGTTTTCCTACAGATGTTATCCTGGGAATAGGAAAAAAAAATGTTCATTCATGAGAAGCTTTCAAGAATCACTGTGATCTGGGGCAGCGATATGCCAGCAGTCAAAAACAGAGGCATTCATGATTCTGGGTGAAAATATTGAGATAGAAAATACATCAGATGGCTATTTACTCTTTAAGACTTCATAAATTATCATCTTCTTATACTAATCTTCTAACATCAGCATCTCAGATGACTGCAGGGAGACACATGTGCTGACTTGCATACACTTAGATGGCACTGCTAAATGCAGGTCTTTGCCAATATATTATATGTGGTCTGTATTCATTTAATGTTTGAAATAAATTCAATGTGAAAATGTTGCTTGGTAGGTCTGTTTACCCATCTATCACATATTTATCTGTCTGCCATCTACTTATCTATATATCTACCTACCTGTCTGATACTTAGATCCACCTTACTTCTTTCAAAATGACAGAGAGTTAATACACAGTTTGAGTGAATGAAGGTGAACTGTAGTGTACTGGCTGGTTTTGTGTTAACTTGACACAGCTGGAGCTCTCACAGAGAAAGAAATTTCAGTTGAAAAAAAAAACACCTCCATGAGATCCAGCTGTAAGGCATTTTCTCAATTAGTGATCAAGCAGGGAGGGCCCCTTGTGGGTGGTACCATCTGAGAGCTGGTAGTTTTGAGTTCTATAAGAAAGCAAGCTGAGCAAGCCAGGGGAAGCAAGCCAGTAAGTAACATCCCTCCATGGCCTCTGTATCAGCTACTGCTACCTGATCTGCTTAAGTTCCAGTTCTTAACTTCTTTTGATGATCAACTTCTTTTGATGATCAACAATAATTTGGAAAATATAAGCTGAATAAACCCTTTCTTCCCCAACGGACTTCTTGGCCATGATGTTTGTACAGCAATAGAAATCCTGATTAAGATATATAGTTACTCCAGCAACTCTCCATCCAATTTACCCAGCAGCAATACAGTTCAGCTTGAATCTTTAATTGAGTCAAATCTTGGGATCATGACCTTTGGCAGTGCTATACTTCAGAATTCACTTTCAGGGAAGAATAATTGATCATTCATATAGAACTTCACTATTGTCTTGAGTTTAGAAATAGATATTCCATTTATTTTTAAAACTTATTTATTTTTTATTCTTTAATCTATTTTTTTTACAGTCAAGATTTCATATCCCTCTCCGTCTGCTCCCTGACCACTACCCATCCTATAACAGAGCCCTGTCTCCAAGAGGATGTCTTTGAGTACCCAGGGAGTGAGGAAGCCTAGATATTCTATTTATATATGCTGCATTAAGTATTATATGAAACATTAGTGTTTAATGACTATTTAATGACTATGTTCATAATGAACAAAATGTCTTAACTATTTGTAAGCTATCCATATACTATCATTATTCCATTAGGTAATTCCAGCATTATAGAGATGTTGTCAGTAAATTATTGTTGGGTATGGGTCCCTTCTTTTGGAGTGGACTTTAAAAGTCAATGCGAACTTTGATTGCTTAATCCCACAACCTTTATGCCACTATTACTCTAGAATATGAATGTGTGTGTGTATATGTGTGTGTGTGCATGTGTGTGCTTTCTAACTGGTGATTTTTATTGGACTCCTGTGTATCTATGATGGGGTCTCTGATTCTTGTGCCTTGTCTTGGGCTTGCCTTGTCCAATCTTGATGTGATGATTTTTGTTTTATCTTATATTTTATTTTACTGTGTTTTGTTGTTATCTCTAAGAAGCCTATTATTTTCTAACTAGAGACAGAAAGGGAGTGTATCCCAATGCAAGGGAAACTATAAAGGAACTGAAAGTAGAGGGAGGGAAACTGTGCTTCAATATATATTGTATGAAAAAATAATAAACACACAAACTAAATAATAAATATCTTAAAAATGAGGACCAACCATGACGTTAATGCTTCAGAGAGAAGATTATACTTAGTCCTCTCTCTTATCTTGATACTGACAGAGAAATTGGTATAAATGAGGAATCATGTAGATTTAATTTAATTAAAAATTATATTACATTAAAAATATACATAAACCACAAATAATTTTGACTTCTAAGTGTCTTAGTCTCTTTCAGCAATGTGTTGGAAATATACAATATATATATTTTTTCTGACAAGATTACTCAAGGATGAGATTGTTCTGCTATTGAACTTATTTTTTTATATTTTAGACTTACTTAACTTACGTTAACAATATCTAAAACCTTATTGCCCAAAGAACGATGACCTTGGCTCATCCTCCAAAACTAGGCAGTGACATGAAATGAATATAAAATATAGCACTAATTTTAAAACATGGTACTATTCATTAAGATAAAGAGGACACACTATATATTTTAGTAAAAGATATATTCAGCTGATCAAGTATACTTTTATGTATCCTTAAGCATTCATCTTACCAGAGTAAAAGGAAACTTCTAATCAAAAAGGATCCATCTAAAGTCAGGCTCAGTGGGAAGCAGTGTGTGCTTTGACTCAGGAAATAGCAGGATACAGGGCAGCTGACATCCCAACTCCTACCCAAACACAACAGGAATAAAACCATCAGCTGTGCTTTCAAACATGCTTCATTTCTCCTGCAAAACAGTTTCTCCATGCAAGCTAAGAAGTATGAACTTCATAAGTCAAAGGACCTTGTGGAGATAAACAAATGATACGGTTTTTTGATCTTTTAAATTTTTGTTTCAAATGTAAAACTTGCAAGGAACAAATGAAAAGTCGGTGAAAGTGTGACTAGATCCTAATAAATATCTTTCTGCTCCTCAGCGGAACTCAGCCGTGTGGATATTAAAATGGAGTAGATTTTCATACTGAAGCTTAGCATTTCTTTCATAGTCACCAGTATTAGTCACCAGGCATCTTGGAGGTATCAAGCAATGACTCCATATATTAGTACATTTGGTAAATACTGACAAACACTAGAGTCTGAGGTGCAATGGTAAAAGTAAAGCCTTTGCCCTTAATGAAGGGGTTACCCTGCTACAGGATGAAAAAGTCAATTTCTGCAAATGGTTGGTTTCAAAGGGTTTCGGTGATAGCTCTAGCCCCCAAAGGAGTCAGAGAAGAGCGGCAAGGACCACACTTGCATGCTGAAGCCACCTTTCCATTAAAATATTCCCACCTCTTTGCTGTACTTATGAAAGTACCAATTCTAGGAAGGGCATAGTTAATTTACTTCTTTGGTTTTAAGCTCAATAATAGTTGAAGACATTCTGTCCCTTGAGAAAGGAAAATAATGATTACATTTAAATTTTTATGAAACACATAAGAAAAGAATGCAGTAAAATCCTTGAAAGGGTAGTGGAGACAGTTCACTGGATAATATATATTGATAGAAGAAATATAAAAATTTACAGAAATATATATGATCTTGTTGTTAGGATTGTTGTGGGAACATGAGATAATTCTTGTTCAATGGCTCCTGGGATTTACGTTGATCTTCTTGAATGAGAACATGCAGTCTTTTACTGATAGTGTATTCTCTGAAATATTTTCATTAAAATTTTATGACATATGGGAAAAGTATATTCTTTGTGTGGATTTCAACTGGGATTAATGTTATATTGGGATTTATTTCTCAATTTTAAATGTATAATATTTTACTGAGTTTTATAAATGTTGAGGTTTCTACTATGAAGATATAAAATAAGGTTGTTGGTTTTTTTGGGAAGAATTCATATCTTAGCCCCAAAAAGTTTGAAAACTTTAAGGCTATTAAAAGTCTTCCACTCTTCACCAAGGAAGAGAACAGCAGTTCATTACAGTATCAAATAGTCAGCCTTAAATACACATACACACACACACACACACACGTAACATTTTACAGATGAGATATGTTGTATATTTATATACATCCATATATGTGTATATATATGTATAAATTGTTTAATTGTTGTTGATATATATAAATATATATCAATATATATATCAATCAAATATATATATCAATATATATATAAATATATATTTATATATATATTAAAGAGAAGAGGAAAGAGTGACATGAATTTGAATGACAGTGTGGGTGTTATATGGGAAGAGTGTGATTGTGTAAAGTGAGAGGAGAATGAGTTAATTAGATTATAATCATAAAAAATATAAAAAAGCAAAACAAAATGAACAAGGAAAATACTAAGCCAATATAATTTCACTTTTATTCTTCTTATTTCCCTTTCCTGTACCCCTATGCTTATCTATTACTTAATTTATAGTTGTTTTAAATTATAATAGTCAATTTAACATAAAAATAATTTTATTTATATACTGTCAATTATTTCTCACAATTACTCATCAGGAGTATAATCGGGTATTGAGTATGTTTAATAACTTGAATTATAGTTTTCTTTTATTTTTAAGGGGGTTCATGATGTTTGTCTGTGTATGTATGTGTTTTATCTCTCTGTGTATATGCATTAGCCAAAGAAAGGTTTCAGGTATATTATATACTTCCACATGTGACATTATCCACCCAGTGTTAAAGGCAGATCTTACAAATGAGCAAATGTAGGCCATCTTGCAATGAGAACATATTGGGGGGAGGATATCCTTTATTTCTCAGGCAGATCAGTAGGCCATATCCACATTCTAATTTAGTCCAGAGATCCTCAAGATAGAACCAGTCTATGTCCTTCCTCTTTGTCTGAGATACAGCCTGTCATATCTCCTCCAATGCTCTAATGCTGAATTCACACAATCAGTCTTGTATTTTACTTGATATTTATTAAAGTCCCTTCAGTCATATGTACAGATTTCTTAAAAGAGAATTTAGGGGTAAAATAAAGACTTAAGATTTAAGAGAGAAACATTGATTGATAAAGGTTTCTACTATGCAGATATAAAATAAGTTTGCTTTTTTTTAAGAATTAATTTCTTATCTCCAAAGAATTTAAAAACTTTAAGGCCATTAAAAGGCTTCCAACACTCTTCACCAAGGAAGAGAATAGCACAACATAAAACACAGAGGCCTAATATACAAACACTTTTTGTAGTTATACCAGGCAAGGATGTGGGCAGCATCATCCTATTTGAAGACGGACAATGATTTTATCAATTCAATCATCTCCTGATACATTTAAAATATATTTCCTGGTAAAAATAAAATCACACACTATTTCCTAATTTGTTAGACAGCCTCTGTCCTGCCTTCTTAAATCTCAGGGTGACATTGCAAAGCATCATGACAAATTTCAAGCAAAAACTGTTATACAATTTTACTTGTCGGATGATGATGAGTTTTTCCTGAAGGCTTATCATCCTTCTTGGCAATGAGGGTGACACTGCACCATTTGAAATGGTGCATCTATATTGAGATGAAAAAAAAAAAATACATGACAAGATATTGGTTGCAGAGAGGCTCGGTAATGGCTCTGATCCCAAAGGTAAAATGTCAGCATCACCAAACAGCCACAGAATGGAGATTTTCCCTCTAAGCAGAAGCCACCCTTTCATCAGAAGGTGACCATTTCTTGGTATGCCCTTTCCTGTGACCACTGGAGCAGCTCATTCTCACTTTTATAGTTCTAAATAATGTAAATCACCACCAGCCACACTTACCATGAAGAATGGAAGTGCAATTAGTCACTGATTTACAGCCTCAGTTAGTGTATAAGAGTGAAAACTAACCCTGTGATACTCAGGATAGATGTCATAATGTCATGGAGCTGCTGAGACTGGAAACTTAAAGGGGAAAGAGAAACTTCAACTTGAAGCTTCTCATTTTTTTTCTAGACAGCTTATTTCTTCATGGCCTGTGTAACTAGTTTTATCTAAAATAAGATTTATGTATATTTCTTAACAAAAATTTTAGAAATAATCCTAGAATTTGATCCAAATGAAAACGTATTGGTATTGGATTGATTAATTTTTATTAGTATACATCTCCACACAGAATATTCTATATTTTCATGTAAATGGGATGTACTAATTTAAATGATGAATCTATTTACCATTTTGTATAGTGAAATTCTTTCAAGCCATCAGAACATAGAATATAAGTTTGTAGTTCAAAAACATGTGGTAACCATGTTATCTCTGTGGTTATGTTCAAAATGCATGGCAACAATCTCGTAATACTGTGGGTTTACAAGACATAAATAAGTGCACGCATACTCACTGACTCTTAGACACACACACACACAAAACTTATAAATTAAACTTTATCATATGTAAATACAGTAAGTGATTAATAATGACTAACTGTACTATTGCTCCATTATAAAAATATGCTGCAAAAAGTCAGGTGAATTTGTTTTCTTTTAAAACATCATACAGTGACTTTTCCTTTCTACTTCTTGGAAGCACTGTAGTAACTTTGTAACATATTGAATATCGCCATCCAGCACTCCTGTGCTTTGAGGGCAATTGTTAACTGCATCGTCTTAAGAAAAGCACTGCAGAAACATGAGTGTTGACTTGATATTTTCTAGGACTCCCAAGTGAGTAACAGAAGGGAAGGTAGTTGTCACAGTTCGGTTTTAGTGTTGTGATAAAACACAGAACAAAAGCAAGATGAGGAAGGAAAGAGTATTTTATCTTACAGGTTATGGTTCATCATCAAATGAAGTATACAGGGCAAAAATCTGAACCACATTCCATAAATGGGAAAAGGTGTATTATCTTCATCCCTCTGGCTTCCTTGACTACATTTCTTCATCCCTAGGCTCATCTACTCAAGGTTACCAAGGTCCTCTTACATAAATTAGAAATTAAAATGTCTCATAAACATGGCCATAGGACCATCTCTTCAAGGCAATTTCAAATTGAAGTTGCTTCTTTTCAGGAGAATTGAGTTCATATCAATCTGGCAATTGTAAACAACCAAGGCAGCAATTTATTGAATGTAATTAACCAGAAAAATGGTGATCCCAGAAAGGATAAAGTACAGTTCAAGCTGGCATCCATGTTACTCAGAAAAGTGTTCACTTTAAATTTATAGATTATTTCCATAATTTGCTACTTTATTTTTGAACCATGTGACTAAGTTAGCTTGAACCATAAAAAGATAAACTACAAGTAAGAGGAACTGTTTTATATTTACAATGGATAATTCTTAACGTTTTGCTAGTTTTCATAATGAATGTTCTTGTTTACCCTACCTCTAGTAACACTCATATCTTTGCATGTATTCATCCATCCATATACAGATACTTTCTTCCCAGAGCCTCTATCATGCTCACTCTTCCTACCCACAGATTATGAAATATTCTGTTGATTCCCAAAGTCAGATTCATCTATCTGTTTTATCCACTAGATTTTGAAATTTTAATACAATTTCTATATTTCTGGTGCTTTAATGAAATTTTGGTTTTCAGATTCTTTTCTAGATAAAGATTCCTGTGCTATCTGCATCTTTCCATCCCTAAGTCACACACTGTTATCCTTTATTGCTTGTATGTGTTTTTATTGCTTTTGACATAGCAAAGATCCAGGATATAGGCGTTTCTAGTGGAAAAAAAGAAATGAAAACAGAAGAATTTCATTGAATATATAGTATGATGTTCATCATACAAAATCAACTATAAAACTAAATATTTATTAGCATCATATTCTGGAATCTTATTCACGAAGAAAGAGTCTCAAGTCATTGTGTAGATTTCAAAAACTTGGATACGTTTTATACTTTTTTGCCATATAATAAATGTTTATTATCATTTTTGTAGTCATGAGGCATGCAAATTAATAACAACATAATAACAGTATGTCTTCAAAACATTTTAAAACTTGTATCATCTGAAATGCTTCACATTTATTAATTCAAATTGCTTAGCCTGAGGGTGATTTATTAATTCATATGCTAATTAAATATAACATGAGGTTTTATTAGCAGTGAGTTGAAAATAGATTGGAATCATACCAGGTTTGAATACCAGGTACCAGTTATAATTAGCTTGTCTGGACCAGTTTAATTTGTCATAAGGTAGAAACTCTTGCTGATTACTAAGCCTTATAAAAATCACACACACAGACACAGACACAGACACACACACACACAGACACAAACACACACAAACACATATACACACACATTATTTATTTATTTATTTATTTATTTATTTATTTATCATTTATCTCAATCTTTGATGACATCATGTGGTTTAGTTCCCTCTGAATGCTAGTTCAGAGTTGAACACTTGCTAACCATCTATGTCATCGAATATTATTTCTGTTGAATTTTTCTGCCTTTAGAATAATATTGTATGCATGGAGGGGTTTTATACAATGGAAAATTATTTTATATACACACTTATTTTTATTCTGTATGTTCTGCTTGCTTGACTCATTTCTAGTTGTTTCTTTGCCACTGTGTATCTCCTCTATGTATGCAACCTGAGTTCAAATTCCACATTCTAGGCTTTGTAGTGTTCTCTGTTGAGGTATAGGTAATCTGAAATCTTTTCATTTATAACTGAATGTGGTAAGGAACTATTCATCCAATTTTTTTCTTATATTGTAGAAAGACTTTATATGCAATTTTTGGGCATTTGGTACATGTTACATTAGAAATATACTCAGACCTATTTGCTATTTTACACTTAAGAGAATGGCTGTTTAGTTTGAAACCCTAAATACGTCTAGGCATTTGGCTTAGTAGTTACAGAACTAGAATCACAAGTATGCAGGCTCAAGTTCAGATGCCCAGAATCCATGTAAAATTGCTTGATGTAGCATCAATTTGTAAGGTTACATGGCATTATTTAAAATTTCTACCTTTCTATGATTTGCATAATAAAAAGAGTTTATATAAAAAAACTTTGAATCCAGAATTTACCAATTCATATTGAAGAATTCTATACTTCAATGTCATCTGGTTATAAAGAGAATGAGACAAAGAGAAGAGAATAGAGAAAAATCTGACCATCATTCTTGCTATTAAATAGAACACTATTACCTTCTTATTTATATAACATGTAAGAATCCTGTGTAATACCTCATTGTGTTTGTGTGTGTGTGTGTGAGAGAGAGAGAGAGAGAGAGAGAGAGAGAGAGAGAGAGAGAGAGGCTACATTATTGGTGTAATCTTTATGACTTCAGTAATGAACAATGCCAAGGTGACTAGTGGACCATGCACCCTTCTACAGCAATATTAGATATCAGCAATACCACTAAAATGTGTGAATATTAGTCTTTTAGGAAAAGGTAATATCACAGACACAATTAAATAAAGTATCTTGGAAGGGGCAGGTTATCCTGTATTTTCCCAACATGTACATCTTTAGAAAGGAGATATAAAGATACTCAGCTCTGAGAGAAAAGTGACTGAGCAATGAACAGCAAAAAGTAATTGAAGAGGTTTGCCTTGAAGTCCAGTGTGATGAAAAGAAGAAGGGTTGGTTATGACGTGTTATCTGTCCCTAGGGAAAAGACAGGACTAGCAGATGATGCTGCAGCAGGGAGCCTGTGCTAACATTGTGACATTGGCTGAGGAACACTGCTCTTTGCTTGCAATTCTCCCTGACTTGGACAATTTTTTTTTACAGCAGCTTTAAAAGGCTAATTGGATAGTGGTCATAACCACTAGTGAAATCCAACTCTATTCAATTTTCAATAGGGGAAATTAAGTCCTGAAGAATTAGAGAATCAATCAAGGATATAAAATCCATTAGCTGGTATTAAAATTTCATCAAAATTTTGGGATTTAGTCCTTGGAGTTTTAAGTTAATATTTATGTAAATGTGTGTATTGTAAGTATTGTTAGCAATGACTTCAATGAGAATTAACTGAGCTACAAAGATAAAAGAGGTTTTTTTCCCCTCCCAATCAGGTAAGATTTTGGCTATATCATAGTGGAAAAAAAAAATCACTGTTGTTTAAATTTATTTCTCTTGAGATTTACTTTATTAAAGAAATTTTGTATACATCTGTATTTCAAATGTAAAATGTTAACAGAGCCTTGAATTTTATGATTCTGAAGGCACAGCAGAGTGGTAGAAAATAGCTTCAGCTAATAAGTCGATGTACTGATAGCATCTCTGGGAGTGGTTGCTGTGAGAAAATATTGAGATCCCTATGCCTGCCTCAGAACCCTGTTCTCGTGTGTGTGTGTGTGTGTGTGTGTGTGTGTGTGTGTGTGTGTGTGTGTGTTGGGGGTGGTGGTGGTGAAACGATTCCCAATCACCTTGAATCATTCAAGGAACTTTGATCTGACCAGAGACTTTCCAGACATGAGCTGTAAAATTAAACAGGGCACAGATTATGGAACTGATCTTTTCCACTGCCAAGACTGTGAGTTAAGCATCTAGCTATCAATATTAAAGCAGAAAACACTGACTGTGTGAAGAGAAGACAGAGAAAGCGTCTCTTTTGTGAACCAATTAAGCCCGTTTCCATGTTCTTTTGAAGATGTGTTTAGGAATGTATATTGAAAGCCAAAATGAATCAAAACACAGACACAAAAATGACAAGATACCTTCAGCTGTCAACAAAAGAAAAAAATTAAAGTCAAGAATAAAAGATTAACTCAAAACTTCTAGTGAACAAAGATAGTGGCAACTGAAAATGAAGGATAGACATTACTGTCCTGATGTTACTGTTCCTTAGACATACACACAGAGAGAAATAATAATATCATGTGCTTCACAAAGTGCTGCCTTGTATGTGGTGAAAGGCAGAGTTCATTGTTTTGCTTCCAATGTGGTTTTGAAAGCTTACCCATGAGTCCTAGCTGTTCTCACCTTTTCCTCAGACCTGCAGCACATGCATGGGAAAGAAGGTGCTAAAGAGGCTTTTTCCCTCTATCCAGAAGACTGAATGTAAATAAATTTAGCATAATGAGAAACATTTTTAAGCTTATATTTAAAAGACAAAGGAAACGGCATGGTATAATGTGGCAACCATGCAACAGGTCTAGTACAGAAAGAAGTTTATTGGAGGAAGAAAACCAGGGAGTAGAGTTGGAAAGGAGTAGAGGCACAGAAAGAGAAAGAGAAGGACAGAAAGAAAGAGGAGAGAGGAAGAGAGGGAGAAGAAGAGAGGAAGAGGCTGACCAGGAACATGTGGGAAGAGAGAGAGAGAGAAAGAGAGAGAGAGAAAGAGAGAGAGAGAGAGAGAGAGAGAGAGAGAGAGAGAGAGAGAGAGAAATGGGGAGAGATAGTAAGAGAGAGAGGGTGGGAGACAGAAAGGGGACTGGAGAGGGGGAGGGGAAGGGATAGGTAGAGAGGCTGAGCAGTCTTTCTTCCAAGCCTGACTCCTGGATCATATCAGGCAGGTAAAGAAGCCAGCTGTTGCTAGGTAGCTGTTAGGCAGATTCTATAGGAATTTCTAACATTTTCCGTTTTTGTTTAATTTTCAAATGGGGAATAAGAAAGGAGTGAGGGTGGGGTAGGAATAAGGTTGTCCTGTTCTTTAAACTACTTACTCCTGACTTTGGGGTGACAGTTGACTTTTAATAACCTAGGAAAATTGGGATGTTGGTCACGTTCTGGAAGAGCTAGCTGTTTTATTGCTATCCAGGGTCTGTGTGACCATCTAGGGCTAGGAAAATGCAGGCCCAGAAGAAGGACCTGTGAAGGTAGACTAGAGCACCTATGGGTTGCTTCTGTCGACTTGTCCTGGATGCAGATTTCAGGAAAATACCTGGACTTGGCAGGATGCTGAACCACATATACCTTTTCGAGGCAGAAAATAAAGTTAGGTAGGTTTGGTAGAAAACCCTTTTTCTTAGCTGTACATTTGAAACCTTTCAGCCCATGGTCTTGGTGGTTGGTGTAGGAAAATTCCAAAACTGGTGAATGGTGTAGGAATCCCACCTCTAGCATAGGCAAGAGGTGGGGAATTTAGGCTAATGATTGACAGGGGTACTGATCTAGATGAAGCCCATTTGACCCAGGACAGGTAGGTCTGAGTAGGTTTCCTGAGGCTTACAAGAATCTTTTTAAGTTTACAAAAGACACACATTTGTTAACAGCATGAATGGTCCTTAAGGTGAGCTCAGGGAAGACAAAAACTTTCATGGAGCAAAAGGGGCAAGAGCGGGTTTTCTCCTTTATCCAGAAGACTAAATGTTATATAAATTTAACATAATGAGAAACATTTTAAAGCCTATATTTCAAAGACAATCAAAGGATACTTAAAATAATCATCCTGTAAATATAATAGTTGATAGTATAAATTTGACATGAGAAACACCTTTATGTCTATATTGAAAACATAACCAAAGGAAACTGAAAATCTTGAATTGTGATTATGAATGTGGATCATATAGTAGAATGTTTTTTTATCAGAGTTAGGCTAATAATTTATCAGAACTCCATTGATTAATGTTAGGACTCTGAACTTTTAGTCAAAATATAACAATGGTATAGTGAGTGAAAGAAATCTGAAGCAGTTTTTTTTATCTTAAATCATTTTAAATCACCATTTAAAATGTTTATGTTCTACAACCTTCGTATCTTATAGTTATCAACATCAAAATGCTATCCTAGAATCTCAAGGATTTTCTTAGATCCTCATAACTTAAGCTTTCATATTCTTAGACCTTGTATAAAGTTTACACCTTTTTTCACATCTTTTATACCTTTTATTTACACCTCTATTTACTATGAGACACAAGTGGTTGATCATTGGGGAACAGTCACACAAACTGAATTTTTTTTTCAGGCAATTGAGTAGGAAATTTTACATCTGAATCCTGTGTATCTCTTATCACGAAACCTATGAACAAAGCAAACCTATGTCCCTTTTTAATAAGAGATCTGATAGTTTTAACAAGTTAATGAATTGACTACTAAGCTAACACAATGATAGATTTCCTTGGGGTAAGGAGTTAGTTGCCTGTTCTCTAGTGGTCAAGTTATAGTTAGTTTAGTTGTCAGTGTAATCAGAGGCCTAAGAAGAATAAATCATACTCTAGATGATATCATATATCATTTAAAATGACAGAGGTTAATCTATATTCCACTACCTAAACAGTTTTTCCCAAACTCCTATGATCTCCATTGCAATCTGGGCAGAGGCATTTTGGCTATCAGGCCCAGAAAATGAGAGGCTGTTTTTTTTTCCCCTGTGGATCAGGAACATGGGAGAAATAACTTGTCTTAGGCATATGAGACATTCAATTCTCAGGATGGCCCCTGTTTGTCCATAGTTCATGCTGAGTCCTGGCAGCAGGCAGTCTTGCCCAATGGTTGATGTATTATAATCTAGATAGAGTCCTTTGTCCTGAGCCTATATCTTCTTAGAGACCTTGGAGGGAGAGGATGATCACTGTTAGGATGTCTTTGTCTGTCATGGTAAGTTTAAACATTTCATGCCATATTTAGCAGATCTCTGAGATGATTGAGAGCTAGTATCTATTAAGCATACCCGAGTTCAAAATCTATGTCTGGTTTTAGTTATCTGCTCTGACTGTAACTAGCAAACATAAAGCAGGAAGCTAATAAATAAAGCTCAGCCTTTATTTTCAAAGGATATCCAGTGTAGCAGAGCAGATAGAATGATTTTTACCAACCACTGAACAGCTCTTTCTGTATGGCTGTGTTTGTGATGAGCAAGAAAGGGAGAAGTGGCTTAAACTGTAGACTTAAAATTTAAAAAAAAAACTACTTTTCAAAACGGGTCTCAAATGCTTCAAGCCCTTTCTAGCCTATCATCTGAAGCAGGGGGAGAAAAGATGGTAGATAGATGTCGATGTGGAGCTATTTAGAAGGAATACCTCGGGTCAATTCCCATCTCTATTTTTCAAGATACCAGCAATCCAGTTCAGTAGTGTCAGTATACCAAACACAAATTATCAGTGGTGGCATGATCCAGCAGAAACAGCCAAGCTTCCAACAAATTGGCATGAGTCAGCAAGAGAGTCCAGAATTAGCCAGGATGCCAGGAGAAGCTCTTTGCCATACCTCTCTCAAGGAAGTAAAAGATCAGTGAAGACAAAGTCTTGAGACCAACTAGGCATTGCAAGGCTATCTATGCAAGCCTGCAGTCACTGTCAATTGAATCCTATTTATACTCTTTCCAAATGTCACTTGTCTTCCCACGTGTGTTTTATCTGAACAAAACACCACTTAAGTCTGCACCACCTGACATATCCAGAAACTTCCACTTTTGGTGACCCAGGAACACAATGACAATTTTAAATGCTAATGGAAAAAGTCATTATTAGAAAGAGTTTGTAAAACTAGAATAACAGGATAGTTGTTCAAGAAAGCATGTAAGAAGACTACACTGTGCACATAGTATTATGGGGATTCCACCTGAGAAGACCTCCCAGGCACTCTATAGCCCAGTGAAAATTCTTATACTGGCTAGCTGTAACTAAACTCAGGCATTCAAGACCCAAGTATATCCCCCGAGCATCTAGGGGCTTTTATAAGCAAAAAATGTATCACCCTGTTACCTTGATTGACAGCTGCAGAAGAAGGTTTGTGCAATCTATCAGTTTAGCGGCAGCTAAGATAAATTAGCTGGAGCATCTTTATCTTGGATTTTAAGAGGAGAGTTGGATAATTTTTCACAGGCTTCTACATCAAGCATTTTTAGTGAAACCAAAATGGCCACAGCAAGAATATGAGATGAAGGAATGTCTGCACTGCCTTGCAGTGTCACAATAAACATTTATTCAAATCCAAGGAGCCATATCATCTTGTAAAAAAAATAAATAATGAGAGAAAAGTAGTCTTGATACTGAGTGCTGAATGGAACTTACGAGTTAAGATGCTTACTTTCTTAAATCTGAGGCTACATCTCAGTTCTGAGGATGCTTTCCAAATATGCAAAGAAAGCTATGTTCCATGCTCACCATGACATAAACAAGACATGACATTTAATTCCTTTAACTTCAGTACTGACCAGGTGAGGACAAGGAGATCAGAATTCAAGGTCATCTTTGGCTAAAATCAAAGTTTGAGGCCAGCCTAAAATCAAAGAGGAAAAGAAGCAAGAGGAAAAAGAGGATGAGGAGTTGGTAGAGGCTCATGTTTCTTGATAATTTAGTAAGCATAGTCACTTTTAGAAATTTCAAAAGCTTGTGACTATTAATGAATGTTTGAACAAAACCACTTTGAGGCTAAATTTAACAGTTCTTATTTTTGGGGGAAAAAGATTTCGAAAACTTTCTGTTCACTTGGTCTTTAATGAAGGATCTGAATTTTTTTTTTAAAAAAAAAAGTTTGTAAGAAAGATAGAAGTTTGTGGTAATTTGAAATATTGACAAAAGTGATATTAAAATAACGGTCCTAGATCTCAGTCATCACATATGGTTAAAACTGAATAAAAACCTTATCTTACATAACTCCAAGTGAAATAAAATTAACAACTGGATACTTCTCTAAGTTCTATAGAGCCACCGGTGAACAAATGAAACTGTAGAGAAGTTTTAGTTGGGTATCAGAATTCTCAGGGTAGTAATATTTATATCTTCATCAATTTTGATAACAAAGTTCAAGATGTAGTTGTTGAATGTATACAATTATGAACAAATACTCTCTCCAAATATCACTTGTCCTCCCACAGGACTTATAGAATAGCAAAACAATAAATGATATATATATATATATATATATATATATATATATATATATATATGAGATGAAGGAATGTCTGCACTGCAAGTATATCCCAAGTATATCCCCCATAAATTATATATATCCCCCATATATATATCCCCCATAGAAAGCAATTCAGAAGTTTCTATAGAATTTTGAAAGATGAATGGTGGAAAGTAATTGAAAATAATGCAGGAAACATAATGTATGCAAGATAGAAGACTCTACAAGAAGCCAGAAGGATAGAATTGATTCTATTTTACGCAGTACCCATTTATATTTATGCAGTGACCAAGAAAACAGAGCTCAATGTTGTCATTGATCAATATGTGCCTTAGATTTTATGGCTAAAAAATATAGATTTTATGGGGGATATATATATATCAACTTCTTACTATCCAGACAACATATTTGACACATCAGGTATACAATCAATATTGAATTAATATAATTTTCCTTATTTAGAATCTAGAAAGCCAAGTCCTTGTCTTCTTGGTAACTTGCCATAGACCTTTGATAAGAACTGTCTAGTTCTTAAAACAGGCATGCAGAAGAGTTCACTATTTTACCAGCAATCTAAATTGGTTCTACCAAACACCTATAACTAGTTAGGCCTTTAACACAGATTCCAGTTATCCATGGTTGTGCTTAGCATGTGAAATAATACTACAACTAATGTATCCAAACTTGAATGCATAAAAGATAACAATCTGTGAGAGGAGAAGAGGGTGTGTAAGCTATATTTTCTGAGTCATGTGAGTAGGATTAAAATCAAATAATGATCTAGGAAACCTGGAAAGATTGGACAAGTGGCAGGAGCATTCCCCCAACAATTAGCATGGAGAAGATCATAATGTAAATATGAGGTAAAGCCAATTCCTTCAATTTTCCCTTTGCTTTCATACTTCCTAGACATGATCATTAACAGGTCTCACCCATTCTAAGTTATTTGATGCTTAATTTGATAGTGGCTCTTGATGATACTATCTATCCCCTCTTATGACTTACATTTGTATGTAAAGTAACACCAGGAAGAACTGAGAGAACCCAAAACCAAAAAGTAGAATACTCACAAGTGAGGTTAAATATGCACCTTGGGTATTTATTAAGGAGAAAGCAATTCAGAAGTTTCTATAGAATTTTGAAAGATGAATGGTGGAAAGTAATTGAAAATAATGCAGGAAACATAATGTATGCAAGATAGAAGACTCTACAAGAAGCCAGAAGGATAGAATTGATTCTATTTTACGCAGTACCCATTTATATTTATGCAGTGACCAAGAAAACAGAGCTCAATGTTGTCATTGATCAATATGTGCCTTAGATTTTATGGCTAAAATCTTTAGGTAGGTCACTGCTGGATAAAGGCAGTTTTGAAAGTTGCAAACAAAAGAGCCTACCTGGTATACCTGTAAAAATAATGATTCTGGTGTGATGTCCATAGTTTGCATGAGAGTTACTGGAAAGATATATATATATATCCCAGGGTTACAGATGAGGAAAGTAAAGACAATAGCAATGTGTTTATTTATTCACAATCACAATATGTCTGGAAATAACAATTTCAATAGAAGCATCTATCATGAAAAAGAATCCAACAAATAACCTTTTTGTCTTTTAAATCACAGAATTTTTCAGTGAAGATGATTTTGCCAAGTTATTTGCTTTAAAAGAACAAATACAAGTTCAGGTCATTAGAGGGGATAGATTGTATCAACAAGAGCCATTATCAAATTAAGCATCAAATAACTTAGAATGAGTGCGACCTATTAATCATCATGTCAGGAAAGTACCAAAGCAAAGGGAAAATTGGAGGAATTGGCTTGACCTGTACCAACAGAGAAATGAACAAAACAGCCAATAAAACAGGGACAGAACCACAAAATATAGAGAAAAGAAGCACACTATGATTTTCTACAAGGAACCACCACCTTCTATCTAATGCCTTTCTTTGGGATCTAGACTACATGGATAGAGGAATTGTCAATTTTCGTCTTCTGGAGCTGTCATATTAATGTTGACAATAAATCATTTTTACAGTTGGAAAGCCAACTGTACCCAGGAAAGGTGATACCCTTATGTTTAGGGTGTCATCAACAGCTATGCCCATTGCACATATAGCACCCCAGGAAACTCAGTGATAAAGCTTCTTGTGTGAAAACTCCTGGGATCAATTTCCAGCATTACAAAGAAGAAAAATATAAATCTATATAAAGTCTAGTGCATATGCTGTGCACTTACCAAATACAAGAAAACCTCAAGTAACTAGAGTTCTCTCATCTACACATTAACGTCAAATTTATATCTGGTTTTCAGTACTTATTCAACAAACTTGTCTTTATTTTAAGACATTGATGCAAAAGCTTCATTCCATTCCATATTCAACACAATAAAATTATTATAAGATAAGGCTCATTATCATAATTTACTGTAAAAAACAAAACAAAACATCATTTGAGATTAGTACAGAAGACTTAGAGATCAGAAAGAAAATGTTTATATAGACAGTATGTAAATATTCACCATAGCTTTTTGCTCACTCAATTCCTCTGTATATTATGTACATCCTTATGAAGGCACTTCAATACTATTTCCACTGCAAGATGAAATATGTTAAAACCTTACCCAATAGAAATAGTGTTGGGGGAAGACTTTGATTAATTGTCATATTACAGAATATGACTTGATACACTGTCTTAAAGAATATCTGTGACTTAAATTCATGGGAATAACAAAGACAGAGAAGCAAGGAAAAAGTTTAATGTATTCAGATATGTTCTCTTTTGCATTACTGAGAATTTCAATTCAAACACTCAGATTTTTCTACAACTTCTGAAACAATTCATTTGCGTTGTATGACATTTTAAATTTCACCACATGCCACTTATGTCTCAAATGTCAATTCCATTGGCACCAGTGATGCACATCAATAGTTTAGAAGTGAAAATGGAAAGTGAGGGCACTTCTAAATGACATTTAATTAGATCTGAGAATAGAAATGATACAAGAAAAGTGGGAAATACAATAGAACTCAGTATTTAATATTTTGGAATTTTTATCCCCAGGGACAGGGCACCAACAAAAGCCATAGCTGGGTTTGGTTAAGTTTGTATGTTGTTCTTGACCTCATTAATGGAGTCAGCTGATGTATTTCTGAATTAATTTGTATGTAAATGGCACAGAAAAAAAAGATAGTTACCAGCTAATAAAGCACTTTCACTGACTCCATTTTTATTTCCTACCTTCATTTATATACCAAGTGATGTCTACTGTTGCTCTCACAATCTAACTAATTGTACCTGTTCAACAAGAAAAGGATGATGTAATTTTATAGAATTTTGTCCTATGAGAATCAATGACAAACCTCAATATTTTCTGAACACTGTTAGCTATAATTTGTTTTACCCTAAATTATTTTATGCATCCTGATTCTTTGGAATATACATGTTTAGGAACAGACTACAGTGCTGGAAAGTTAGCTCAATGGCTAAAAGCACTTGGCTGCTCTTTCAGAGGACCAATGTTTAATTCCCAGTACTCACACGGAGGCTCACAATTGGCTGTAACTTCACTTTCATGGCTTCTAGTGCCCTCTTCTGGCTTTAGTTGGTGCCAGACATTCATGTGGTACACAGGCAAACACGGACACAAAATACCTAAACTAAGAAATTAAAAGAAAATACAGTAAAATGTTACAGAAAATTAAATAAACATACAAATAGACCATAACACAGCTAAAGGTCACTCATTTTCTAAGATTGAAGGGACATTTCATCACAGCAATTTAAATAGTAGTAATAAAGATATTTCTTGCAGACTTAGAAGTGAACAATGATCAATCATAGAAACTGTATCCAGTTCTGAGATAACAGGTGCAGTGTCTAGTTGGTGCTTCTGTAAATGTTGTGGATACAGTCTATACTTGTTTGATTTTAGTTGTTTCTTCAATGAGGCCAAACATGAATATATGTTATGAAATATCTTCTGATCACATTATTTTTATCAAGTGATTTTTCAAGTTTCAGGGTTTAGGAAAATTAACTTTGGTATTTTATGTCATTATATGCTTGATCTTGATATAGGACATCCACCTGAAATGAGGTAACCTAAGAATCTGAGAAGGAAATGTCTATATATTTTATGACTAATGTTATGTAAATATGGAAACCAAAGGCATGTATATGCCACTCCTAAGAGATTTCTTTAAGATACAGGTAGTGATGATGCCCTGAGTATGTTAGCTTAATGCACTAAGAACAGCCCATGGGAAAGCAAAACAAAAGAACAACAGCAAAATGCTTAAGTCAGTTTCTATTTCAATAAAATAAAATTGATGATATAATTCTTCCAAATATCTTACTTGAAATAATAACAATGAAAACAGCAAGGCCAAAAACATCAAGTCTGATGCTTGCTTAAAATGCTAAGTCTTTGCTTACCATTGGGGTGACATTCAACAAATATCCATAGTTAATGAACTAACATGTATTGTGATAAGGATATAACATAGGACTCAATAGTAACAGAAAAGCAAAGACATTAAAATTGTTTTACTGTAGTGGAAGCAGTAGGGTAATGGGACTTTTTCATCTTCATGGGCCATTCGATTTGTTAATACTTTGTATGTCTATATCTGTAATGAGGGAGACAGAAAGACAGATATACACACGCATACACATACACACACACACACACAAAGAGGAGGAGGAGGAGGAGAAGGAGGAGGAGAGAGAGAGAGAAAGAGACAGAGAGAGACAGAATCAGAGACACACAGAGAGACAAAGAGACAGAAAGAGAGAGACAGAGAGTCATGATGCATCACAATTCAAAGTAGAAAATTAGAAGTAATATTTTCACTGTGCACTGACAATATATTCTTATATGTGCCATTTACATTAAATGGGGCTACTAATCAAATATTATAACCCCCTCAGCAGTCTTAAAACTTATAGTCGATATTGTTTATAGATACCAAGTCTTTAATATGTGCATTTTGATTCTTCCTCTGGAGAAGTCAACAAATACCTATTCATCCCAGATAAGGCAGAGACATTCGACTGAAGGAGTTCAATGCTATTCTAACTATGTGAACCAATGAGTTTATTGCTTACTCAAAGAAGCTAAGATGACTCAAAGGCAGCTGCTTCTTTGAAGATTCCAGCACAGGTAATGTAAAGTCCTCATAGCTAAATACTTGCAGCACTCTGCTGCTTTTCAGACAGTTCCCCTAGAGAAAACACTCTCACCAGCAGCTGTTTTCTGCTTTGACTACTGCAGGTGAGGCTATTTAAATATTATTACTTTCCAAGTTTCCCATGTTTTGTACATTTCACTAACTATTTTTTAATTAATTATTTTATCTATTACATTACAAATTTTACACCTTCTCCTGGTCCTCCTCCTATAGTTCTTCATTTGCACTTCTATGATGACTAAGAATGTTGAACATTTCTTTAAGTGCTTCTTGGCCACTTGAGATTTCTTTGTTGAGAATTCTCTGGTTAGCTGTGTACCCCGTCTTTAATTGGGTTATTTGGAGTCTAACTTCATGAGTTCTTTATATATTTTTGAATATTAGCCCTCTATGAAGTGTACTGTTAATGAAGATATTTTTTCAATAAGTAGGTTGTCGTTTTGTCCTATTGACAGTGTCCTTTGACTTACAGAAGCTTTTCAGTTCACATTTATCAATTGTTGATATTAGTACCTGATTCAGAAACCAAAACCATAGAGTGGAAAAAGAAAGCATCTTCAACAAATGGTGCTGGTCTAACTGTTTGCCTGCATATAGAAAATTCAAATTTATCCATATTTATCACCTTGCAAAAAGTTCAAGTCCAGGTAGATCGAGGATGTCTACATAAAACAAGATAACACTGAATCTGAATAGAAGTAAAAGTAGGAAATAGCCTGGAATTCATTGACACTGGAAAATTTTCTTAACTTTTTAAATCTATACATTTCCTTCCTCCCTCCAGGAGAGAATGTTTGAACTTTGAGGAAATGTTTGCACAATACATATTCTAGTTTTACAATTTTGGTACTATTTAAAAAAAATTAATCAAACACCTGACAAAAAGCAACTAAGTGTAGAAAGTTCACTTACAATTCCAGGTCACAATCCATCATAATAGTGAAATCACTATGGAAAGAGCTTGAAGAAGCTTGTCATGTCACATCCACAATTAAAAGCAGAGAGGAGAAAAATGTGTACAACTGTCCTTGCTTGTGCTTCTCTCTTAAATGGTTTAGGAACTCCTGAGAAGGGAATAGTGTTGCCGATAGTGGACTGAATCTTCCTATATCCATTAACGTTTAGGACAATCTCCTACATGCATTCTCACAGTCTAGTCAACAGAGGTAATTACATATTAAGACTCTCTACAAATGATTCTGTTATCTCAGGTTGACAGGTAGAATCCACTTCTTAACTGTTTCCCACAGAATCCAATTACTTTAGTCATTTTCAACCCTTTGTCCCTAATTCCCATGTTACTGTCAGAATATAAAGTATAAAATACAGTCCAAAACACCCAAAAGTTTTCATAAACTTCAACTAGTTTTTAAAAAGTTCCAAGTTTCTTAATAGTAGTGTACTGGCTGGTCTGTATATCAACTTGGCATAAGTAAGTCATCAAAGAAGAAAGAGCCTCTGTTGAGGAAATGCTCCCATGAGATCCAGCTGTAGGGCATTTTCTTAATTAGTGATCAATGCAGAAGGGACCAGCCTATTGTGGATGGTACCACTACTGGACTGGACCTTCTGGGTTATAGAAGAATGCAAGCTGAGAAAGGGATGTGAAGCAAGCCAGTAAGAAGCATCCCTCCACGGCCACTGCATCAGATTCTGCCACCAGGTTCCAGCCTCGCTTGGGTTCCTTTCCTGACCTCCTGCAATGGTGGATTGGGATCTGGAAGTGTAAACTGAACAAGTTCTTTTCTTTGCAACTTGTGTTTTAATCATTGTTTTTTCGGTCATTGGTATTTTCGAAGCAATAGAAACCCTAATTAAAACTGGTGGCCTTTATTAAAGTAAGTTAGGGATTGAAAGGTTCTTATTCCAGAAAGGAAAAATTATAGTACAAAAGGAATCACAGCAATTGGAAACTGACATCTAGCAGTAGTACAGTAGTAACTAGTACAATGCATACTGTAGCAGTCTGCCCAACATCTGGAGCTCACTTGTAATGGAATTATCCTTTTGGAGCTCAGAGACTAGGTAACACTAGCTCTCAAGCTCAGCCACCTGTATCGCATGTAGCTTCACTGTTAGGATGGCTTATCTTGGTCCTGACACCTTCAACACCCAGGACTTTTAAAGTTTTTAGTCACAGTAAAGCTTCCCATTAGCAGCTCTTCACTATTCCTTTCTGCTTTCAAAACCACATGGATGATTAATACTTCAAAGTTGTGCCACAAGCTTATCATGTATCCTGGCCCCCTTGGCAGCTTCTGTGCGACAACCCCGAGGAGATGCTTTTCAATAGTCCGAATGAATTACAGACTATTTCATTTTAGTGATGGTGTATCAGTCACAACTTATTCTTCAATGTCGGTTCTTCAACCTCAGCCTGATCAGCATACACATAGTCTTAGCCAAAGTAGCACACAAATGAGCCTTGGCTGAGTTCCTTAATAAAGCCCTTGTTCAACATTGACAGCTCATGGGCTAGGCCTTTGCTGTTTACTTTTTTCCAGCATTCTCCTCTTCCAGGTTGCTGTAAGTTCTGTCCATTAAGCTCTACCCAGAGAATGCGGTGGCTTGTACAGCTCAAAGTTCCAGAGTCTTCCACATTCTTCCTCTTATCTATAAGCTGAGGTTCATCAGAGCTTCCAGTCTTTTTTAGTTCTACTTTCATTTTAGTAGCTGTGAAAAACACCCTTACAAAAGCAGCTTAGAGATGAGAGTGGTCATCTGAGTTTCAGTTCTGCATTACAGATTCCATTATCGCGGGGAACTCAAGGCATGAACAAAAGACATCATGTCCAAAGTTAAAAGGAGAGGGAGAATAAATGCATGGATCCTCATTTGCACTTAGCTATCTGTCTCTGATTTTATGCTGTACAAGATACCTTGTCTAGGGAATGGCCCTGTGCACAGTTGGCTAAGAGTTCCTATATCAATTAAAATCAAAGACAATGCCTGTAGACATGTCAAATATCAGGGACAATTTAATTTATTAAAATATTATATTTACTGTGTTAGTATTTTATGTTTTTTAGTGCTGGCTACATTTTAAATTTAAAAGAATGATATAAAGTATCTCAGTATTTGGCATTATTTTTCAGTATCATATCATCAAACATCTTTTCCCTTATCTCCTGAAGAAATACACATATTAGTTGGCGATTTCTCAGTGTACTGAAAAGACTTCTCCTTATATACACTGTCAATCTCTGTAGATGCACAAAGTGCCCAGCAAGCTTAAGACTACATAGTAATGCTTACATTAGAAAAAATGAAGGCCTCATCCCCTTTATAATAAACATTCTTTTATTAAAATGCAATTTTATTAGCATCTTGATATATAATTTACCAATGTGGTATAAAATTATTATTTTGGTATATTGGAGTTGGGCAAATGAGCAAAGCATAATTTTATATGTTTCCTTTTATTGGATATTTTATTTATTTACATTTCAGATGTCATCCTATTTCCCCATTTCCCCTCCCTAGAAACCATAATTTAAAAGAAAAATACTGTGTTTATTTACAGTTCACTTTCTAATCCTATAGCTAGTACTATATAATCAGTGTCCTACCTTCTCTAAATGTAAGTTTTTAATTTTAATGAGTTACTAGAAAATTAGTAATGTTTTCAAACATTTAGAAATTTGAATCTGGTCAGTTAGTGTTAAGAAACTTATTAGTTTCTTAATTTTGCTGTTTTTATTATATAAGACTCTCTATGAATGTTTGCAAAATAATTATTCAATTGTTTGACTTACAATTTTAAAAAGTATATAACTATTTAGATATATTATGGTTAAAATTTACCTGGATGCTAGCTAATTAGAATTACATGAATCACTGGGCGGTGGTGGCGCACGCCTTTAATCCCAGCACTTAGGAGGCAGAGGCAGGCGGATTTCTGAGTTTGAGGCCAGCCTGGTCTACAGAGTGAGTTCCAGGACAGCCAGGACTACACAGAGAAACCCTGTCTCGAAAATCAAAAAAAAAAAAAAAAAGAAAAGAAAAAAAAAGTATTACATGAATCAGGAAACGAAATATGCACTCATTTTGTCTTAGCCTGCAAAAATACTGGCATCATTTCAAATTTTCCTCACCTCAGAAACTCTGATTGAACCTGTAACTGTTTGCATTTACTTAAGAGCAAATTTATTAAGAACATAAATCTTGTGATTTATATGTTTACACTGAGCATCAGGTTTACTGAGACATCATCCTGGAACTGAACAATTACCCCAATTTGTGTAAAATTTCACAATGATACTAATTTTGTGTAATGCTAACAATTTCTGTAAGTGTTAGCTGAAGTTATAATTTTATAATTTAAATACAATTAAAGTAGTTGGAATAAATCAGATTAAGAAAAATGCTAGCATTTCATAGATCAATGTATGAGGATATAGAAGCACTTGTTTTTGAAATCACGCATTGTATGGATGGATGATGGCTTTGGCAGAATGAGATCATTAGCTTGGAATCTTTCACTGCAGATGGTGAGTAAGAGGAAAAGTTTGTCATTCTCAAAGCTGAAGTCTTGTCAGCATTGGTGCAGATTTATGAGGCAATGTTCTAATACCTCATGATCATTTGTCCTGTTTTTCTTGGTTATTGCTTTCTCAAGAAGGCTGTTTTTTGTGTACTCCTCCTGTCATGCTCAGCTGCGGTATAATTGACTGGAAGACCACCTACACTTATTGCTGCGTTCACACACATGGATGGATGCTGGACAAGTCATACATCCATTAAGCAGAGCATTAGTTTTGATGATGTTCATTTATCTATCACACATATTTAGACATATGAGTTCTCTCAAGGTTTGTTTACTGAAATATAGTGCCTTACTTTTTGATAGAGGAAATGAAAGATATTACTGCTGTCAATGGATTTAAAGGCTTTTATGCAGAAGCCTGAAAAATGAGAACTCACATCATTTTTTCATTGTCTTCATTGTGACACTGTGGAAGTAAAGTCTTCCACAAGCTATTTCCACATTGTGATCAGAAAGAAAACATAATCACACTCACTCACTACTGCCCCTGCGATATTTACTTAATTCTCTTTTTTTATTTTGAGAGAGGATTGAAAATTAATTTTATTAATCACCGATTTAGGCATTCTGGTGGCATGAATTTCTTTTAAAACAGTAAAAAGTTGGCTGTGAGAACATTGAGGGCTAGGGAACTAAGCAGCTGGAAGTCAGCAGAAAGCTTAGAAACTGTGGATACTGCGTGAGATGTTTGTCATCAACTCACTGAAAGTCTGAATTACTATACCAAAGGATTCACACCATGTTTCAAGCTGTAAAAACTAAAGTATAAAGTTGAAAACACAAGTAGTATAGATAAGGCAGACCTTGTACTAAACTCAGATCTGCACTTGTTAAAACCTCACCATCTGCTGTACAGAAAACATTTTTAGTGCAACCTTTAAATTACACTCATAACATTTTAATATGCCACGTTTTACCAATCTTATTACTGTAAACTTGCTCATTTTTTATGTAACTAAAGTAGAAAAATGACCTAAAATCTCTATTATTATAAAGACGACAATGGGCATAAATATTTAATTGTGTGATGGCACCCATCATATTTGTTACTTTAATATAATTCTCATCTGTTATTTTTATATCAATATGGTAAATTAAGGTGTAATTATATTAAAATGTGTTAGGTTGTTAAATATGTAAGTTTTAGCAGTCAGTGGAATTGCTTGACATGTTACTGTGCTTGCTACCAAGACTGAAGACTAACAATGCTTTTGTTATAAATCTAATATGATCTCTATCCTTTCCTATTATGGAAGTTTTTTCTCAGTATCAATAAGAGATTGATTTAGGGACTCAAGCCAATACCTTGATTCACCAATTCTCAATTCTTTTGTAAAAAAATGAATTTGCCCATGATCTATGCTTAGTCTCTTATACAATTAAAATAGTATCTAGATTGCTTCTAATGCAATGCCACATTGCTTAGAGATTGGGTTAGACACAATTTTCTCTATGTATGTATACATCCATATGTATCCATAATGAATGCATGTGTTTATAATTAATGCATACTTGTATATTTCTAACATAACATTTAAAAATCCATATACCTTTGGTAAAAATCAATGAATGTAGGCTCCATATGTATATTTCAGAGAACAAATATTTACCTCTAGTTGCCCCCCATCAATATATACAATCCTTGAACTCTCTTCAAGAGAGTTCATTAGTGGGTAGTATATTGAATATACATCTTCGTCCAACAGCATTGAGTTTCAAGGGTAAGTGAAAATCAGACAGGCATAACTGTATGCTGGCTGAACAAGAGCCACAGAGATATTGGTCATTTTAGACAGGCTTCCTTGTGGGAATCCTATGTCAGACAACCAGACACTTAAATACTCGAAAGGTAAAAGTCTTGTCCCAGAAAATGTCGCTGTAAACATCCATGGGTAGTTGCTCATCATGCCCCATTCATGTAGAGATTCCAGCTGGTCAGATACTGGAACACAAATTTATTTAGGGGCTCCTACAATATTCCTGTTTGCCAGGTTTATACTCAATAAACACCTTTATGAATATAAAGGCACCCCATTGCAATGCAATAGAGTAATTTCTTAGTTGATGATCTATGAGCAAAAAGGTTTAGACAATCATTCTGATTCAAATATGATGAAATTTAAAAGATAAAAAGTTTTAGTGTGAGAGAATGAATATACAAAACCAAACCCTGCACTATAATAATATTCTGAACCCACAGCTTTCTCTGAAGCAAGCTCTGGACTTGGTCGTTGAAGGCCAACTTCACTGTTTTATATATGTGACTCAAACTCAAAACCAATCACATGGGAAGAAAAAGCAGGTATGGAATGGTATCTAATTCACTGCTTCTGTGCCATATCCATCTTGTCTGTGTTGATTAGGGCCATCCTTAAGTCCCTCCGTTGCTTTGTTTTGTTTTGTTTTGTTTTTATAAAGTATTTCCCAGTTTGTGGAATATTGTTACTGAATCCCTTGTTGTGCCAGCTTCTGAATGAATAGCTTCCACATGCTTTCATTTGGTTTGGCTTTATATATTTCCTCTAAAAGCTGTGAAAATCAGGGTAGCTGGTCAGAACTCTAATCATATAGAAAGGAGATACACCCAGTGGTCAGTGGCACCTTGCAATATAAAACGTGTTATCTTGCTATGTTAAATTCTTTCCTAAAGATGTTAAGGAATAAAGAAGATTCTATTGGTGTGTAGAAAGAACAGTTGTTTAGTCCAGATAGTATCACTGTGAAAGCTCACACGGAGGAGCACAGTGTCAGGCAGATACTGTGCTCAACCAGCTCCCTGTTTTTTTATACACCCTCACTGTTTGCCATTTCATGTATTTTACACCTGAGTTATGTAGCACTTGTGAACTTTCCAAAGTTTCCATAAGTTTCCAAATTTTCCATAAGCTTGTCTTTATTTCCTCTGAGTGCTTTCTCAGAGCAAGATGTTTTTAACTGTAGATAAAGTCAAATTCAACATTCTTTTTCATATTCCAGGTTGGCAGATGATAGGATAGTATACTTATGTCACACTTCAAGTCAATTTTTTACTGCTGGATTTTATTTTGAGATTTTCTCAGATGGGCAGTTGTAAAATTACATAAAGTGCATCTAATAAAAGCTGGTATTGTAGTGCATTTCTGTGATCCCAGTACTGTAAAGATGGAGGCGGAAAGTTGAAGAATTCAAAACCAGTGTTAGACACACAGTGTGTTCAAATTCAACCTATATATGAATGAGACCATTTTTAAAACACAACAAAACACAACAAACCATACATTGTGTATAAATTCTTATTTCAATCATAGTACCTGAATCATACTTTATAAACTCTTATATTAATAAGTTAAAGATTCCATTTGCTTTAGAGTAATGTTGACCAGTTGTCAACATCATTGGAGAGTTGCAATCAGGATCATCATTGGATTATAAAGTAAATTAATAATAATAATAATAATAATAATAATAATAATAATAATAATAATAAAAAATAGATTAGGCTGTTGGCAAGCTTGTAAGACATTTTCTTAATTAGTGATTGATGGCAGAAAATCTAGCCAAATGATGATACTAATTGCGGCTTTCTTTTTTTTCTCAAATCCCTCCCTCTCATCTTCCGTTCTTCTATTCCCCCTCCTTTTCTCCTCAGCAAAGAGGAAGACTCCCGTGGAAATCGACCTGCATTGGCATATCAAGTTGTAGTAAGACTAAGCACACCTTCTACTATTGATGCTAAACAAGACAGACTAGTTAGGAGAAAGGCTTCCAAAGGCAGGTCATTGAGTAAGAGAGAGCCTCTACTCCCATTTTAGGAGTCCCTATGAAGACCCAGCTGCGCAACTGTACACATGTGTAACAGACAGACAGAGGGCTCAGGTCTGTCCAGTGCATTCTCCCTGGCTGGTGGTTTAGTCTCTGTGATTCTCTGTGGATCATGTTAGTTGACTCTGAAGTTTTTCTTGTGGTGTCCTTGATCCCCTCGGGCTCCTTCAATTCTTTTTTTATTTGTTTGTTTTGTTTTTTCGAGACAGGGTTTCTCTGTATAGCCCTGGCTGTCCTGGAACTCACTCCTCAAACTCAGAAATCCGCCTGCCTCTGCCTCCCAAGTGCTGGGATTAAAGGCGTGCGCCACCACTGCCCAGCAGGCTCCTTCAATTCTTTCTCCCTCTCTTACACAGTATTCCCCAAGTCCCACTTAAGGTTTGGTTGTGGGTCTCTGACTAACTTTCCGTCATTTTCTGGGAGGAGCTTCTCAGATGACAGTTTTTGCTAGGCTCCTGTTGACAAGTATAGCATAATATCATTAATAGTGTCATGGGCGGGCTTTTTCTCATGGTGTGTAGCTCAAGCTGGGCCAGTTATTGATTGACCATTTCCTCAATTTTTGCTCTATCTTTACCCTTGCATATCTTGTAGGCAGTATAAATTGTGGGTCGAAAATTTTGTGGCTGGTTTTATGTCCCAATCCCTCCATTGGAAGTCTTACCTGGTTACAGGAGATGGCCAGTTCAGGCTCCATATCCCTCATTGCTAGGAGTCATAGCTAAGGTTACCTTCATACATTCCTGGGAGTTTTCAATGTACTAGGTTACTACCGCAGAGATGCCCACCATTCCAGTCTCTACCAATATTCTCTCTCTCAGTACCCCCCGACTTGTCCCTCCTACTCTCATTCCTACTCCTTAGCCTACCCAGTACCCTCCCTCCATCCACTCCTGATACATATTTTATTTTTCCATTTGAGTGAGATTCAAGTACACCTCCTACCCCAATCTTGGGCCTTCCATGTTACTTAGCTTCTTTGGTTCTTTGGTTGTAGCATGGTCATCCTGTAATATATGTGTAATATGCATTTATAAGTGAGTACATACCATGATTGTCTTTATGTGCCTTGTTTAATAGCTAAGTAATATTCAGTTATGTAAATGTACCACACTTTCTTCATCCATTCTTCTGTTGAGGGACAACTAGGTTGCTTCCAGTTTCTGCCTATTATAAATAAAGTTGCTGTGAACATATTTGAGCAAGTGTCCATGTTGTGTGGTGGGCATATTTTGAGTGTATGTCCAAGAGTGATATAGCTAAGTCTTGAGGTAGAAATTCCAGTATTCTGAGAAATGGCTAAATTGATTTTCAAAGTAGTCGTACATGGTTGCACTTATGCTAGCAATGGAGTAGTGTTCTGCTTGCACTCTATCCTCACCAGCAGGAGCTGTTTCTTGAGTTTCTGATTTTAGCCATTCCAACAGGTGTAAAACAGAAGCTCAGAGTCATTTGGATTTGCATTTCCCTGATGACTAAGAATCTTGAACATTTTTAAAAGTGCTTCTCACCCATTAGAAATTCTGCTGTTGAGAATTCTTTGTTTAGATTTGTCTCCCATTTTTAAATCAAGTTATTTGGTTTGTTGATATCTAGCTTCTTGAGGTTTTTTAAAATATATATTGGGTCTCAGCCCTCTATCAGATGAAGGGTTATTGAAGATATTTTCCCATTCTGTGTGCTGCTGTTTTGTCTTATTTGATGGCGTCCTTTGCCTTAAAGAATCTCTTCAGTTTCAGGAAGTTCCATTTATTGATTGTCAATCTTAGTGCCTGAGCTATTGGCATTCTGTTTAGGAAGTTACTTCATGATGCCAATGTATTCAAGGAAGCATTTTCTCTTCGATAGCATTTATTATATGTTTTTACATTTAGGACTTTTATTTACTTGGACTTGAATTTTGTACTAGTGATAATTTTGGATCTATTTGAATTCTTGTACTAGCAGACATCTGGTTAGAGCAGCATCATTTGTTGCATATTTCTCTATTGTATAATATTGGCTACTTTGTCAAAATCAAGTTTCCAAAGATGTATGGATTTTCTTCCGTGTCTTCAATTCAATTCCCTTTAATATTCTATGTCTTTTTCTGCTAATTCCATTAAGTTTTTTTTTTTTTATTACTATTGCTTGATAGTACAGGTTAAAATTAGGGATGATAGTACCTCTGAAGTTCTTTTATTGAACAAGTTTGTTTAAATAATACAGTTTTGTTTGTTTGTTTTTCATATGAAATTGAGTATTGTTCTTTCAGGATCTGTAATGAATTGTGTTAGTTGACTCTGTAGGTCTTTTCATGGTTACATTGACACATCCAGCTTGCCCCTTTCTATCCCTCATTCTTCCACTAGACTTCATAAACTCCATGGATATTTGGCTGTTGGTTTCTCATCTGCCTCCATCCACTGCTGAATGAAGCCTCTGAGGAGACAGTTAATGCTAGTTATGTCTGTGAACATAGCAGAGTATCATCAATAGTATCAGGGGTTAGCTCTCTCGCATGGGAGCATGGGATGGGTCTCAATTTGGTACAGTCATTGTTTGACTATTTCCTCAGGTTCTGCTCCATCTTTAACCCTTCACATTTTTAGGGATGAAAATTTTGGACTGAGGTGTTTGCAAATGTATTGATGTACACTTCACTCCTCTGGAAGGTCTACCTGGCTATAGAAGGTGGCTACTTCAGTCTCTATATCGCCTTCTGGGAGAAACCAGTGTCAGTCCCATAGTCTCTCCATATTCTCCCAGGCCTCCAGTTAGTCACCCAAAACGCCCACCAACAGATTCCCATTCTCACTCTCAGCCCTCTCCCTTCTCCTTCCCCACATCAGGGCTATATCCTGGTTTCCCCTCCATGTCCCCTCTCTTATCAAGTTGGGAGCTCATAGAAACCGGGCTACCAATCAACTGGGAGAATGCTGGAGATGGACTTAGGCTCCCTACACATTTGGAGCAAATATGGTGTTTGGTCTTCATGTGTTTCCCATAACAAGCCAAATGAGGCTATATAGGTCTCCGCTCTAGCCAGGTAGGATTCCCTTCCTCCTTCCCCGATGCCCAGTTGGACCCTAGTGGGAGAGGGTGTGCCTAGTCCTACTGGGAATAGCTGTCCCATGGTGGTGTGGTACCTACGGGTGGGTTCCCCTTCTGGGGAGGAGGGGAAAAGGTAACAGCTGTAGGAATTTATAAGGGTATTACTGGGAAGGAAGGTAGAGAAGAGGGAGGGGACGTAATCAACATGTAAAGTGAATAAAAGTAATTATTGAAAAACAAAGAAAAAGTTGTTTTGGAATTTTGATGGGTGTTACACTGAATCTGTATATTGCGTTTGGTAAGACTGCCATTTTAATAAGTTATTCCTACCTATCCATGAGTGTAGGAGATCTTCGCATCTTCTGATAGTCTCTACAACTTCTTTCTCCAAAAATTTAAAGTTATTATCATACAGAAATTTCACTTGCTTGGTTAGAGGTATACAAAGATATTTTATATTATTTTATATTATTTGTGGCTACTAAAGGATGTTCTTTTTCCTAAATTCTTTCTCAGCCATTTATTCTTTGTATACAGCAGGGATTTCCTTTTTTTGTTGTTATCGTTATTGTTATTGGTTTTATTTTGATTTTGTTTTTGTTAATTTGTTTTTCAACCACCTTGCAGAAGATTTTTTAGATTTTTATCAACTTTAGGAGTTTCTGGTAAAATCTTTGGGGTCACTTGTGTATATTCCAATATCATCTGAAAATAGCTATACTTTGATTTCTTCCTGTCTGATTTGTATCTCCTTGATCTCCTTTAGTTGTCTTATTGCTCTAGGTAAAACTTCACATATTATGTTGGGTATACAAAGAGAGTAGACACCCTTGTCTTGTCCCTAATTTTAGTGGAATTGCTTTAAGTTTCTCTCTATTTAATTTGCTGTTGGCTATAGGCTTGCTTTATATGCCCTTATTGTGTTTAGATATGTGCCTTGTATCTCGGACTGATCCAAGACTTTTATCATGACAGGGTTTTGAATTTTGTCAAAAGCTTTTCAGAATCTAATAAGATAATCATGTTGGTTATTTTTTTTTCCTTCAGTTTGTTTATATTGTGGATTACATTGATGGATTTTCATATACAGAACTAACTTTGTATCTCTAGCATGAATCCTACTTGATCATGGTGAATGATGTTTTTGATGTGTTTTTAGATTCAGTTTGAAAATATTTTATTCATTATTTTTGCATCAATGTTCATGAGGGAAATCAGTCAGAGATATCTTTGTCGAGTCTTTTGTGGTTTTGGTGTGAGGGTGACTTTGGCCTCAAAGAATGAATTTGGCAGTGGTCCTTCAGTTTCTATGTTGTGGAATACTTGGAGGAATATTGCTATTATCACTTCTTGGAAAGGCTGAAAGAATTATGTGCTAAAATCATCTGGCTCTGTGTTTTTATCTTTGGAAGACTTTTAACAACTACATATATTTCCTTAGGAGTTATGTTACTGTTTAAATTGTTTACCTGATTTGATTTAATTTTGGTAAGTGGTATTTATCATGAAAATTGTACATTTTGTTTAGATTTTTCCAATTTTGTGGGACACAGGTTTTTGATATAATGATTCTTTGAATTTCCACAAAGCCCGTTGTTTTATCACCTTTTTATTTCTGATTTTGTCAAATTGGATGCTGTCTCTCTGCTTTTTACTTAACTTGGCTAAGGATTTGTTTATCTCATTGGTTTTCCCAAAGAATTAACTCTTCAACTTGATTACTTCCTGCCATCTTCTCCTCCTGGGCATATTTGGTTCTTTGTGTGCAGAGCTTTCAGATGGTCAAAGTATGAGATCTCACTAACGTCTTTTGTTTTTCTTTCTTTTCTCTCTTTCTCTCTCTTTCTTTCTTTCTTTCTTTCTTTCTTTCTTTCTTTCTTTCTTTCTTTCTCTTTTTTCTTTTTTCTTTCTTGCCTTATTTACACTCCAGATTTTATCCCCCGCCCCGTCCACCCTCTGATTATTTTACATCCAGTACCTTTAACACACCCCCTGTCTCCACGAGGCTGTTCCAACCCCTGTCCCCCCCGCCCCCCACCTAACCTCTAAACTCCCTGGGGCCTCTAGTCTATTGAGGGTTAGGTGCATTATCTTTGATTGAACACAGACCCCCATCAGTCCTCTGCTGTATGCTCCCTCTGTTGGGGGCCTCATATCAGCTGGTGTATGCTGCCTTTTTGGTGTTTCAGTGTTTGAGAAATCTTGGGGGTCCAACTTAATTGAGACTGCTAGCCCTCCTACAGTGTTGCCCTCCCTCTCAGCTTCTTTCAACCTTTCCCTATTTCAACCACAGGGGTCAGCAGCTTTTGCCCATTGGTTGGGTGCACATATCTGCATGAGACTCTTTCAGCAGCTTGTTGGGTCTTCTGAAGGGCAGTCATGATATGTCCCTTTTTGTGATCTCACTAATTTCTTTATGAAGGCACTTAGTGCTATAAGCTTTCCTCTTAATACTGCTTTCATTGTGCCCCATAAGTTTTTTTTATGATATGCCCCAATTTTCACTGAATTCTAGAAAGTCTCTAATTTCTTTCTTAATTTCTGTCTAGACCCAGTGGTCATTACATAGAGATTTAGGCAGTTTCCATGAGTTAATAGGTATCTGTTGTTTCTGTCATTGTTGCAGTCCAACTTTGGTCCATGGTGGTCTAATAAGATACAGGGGGTTATTTCTTGTATCTGTTGAGAGTTGTTTCATAGTATATGGTCAGTTTGAAGAGAACTCCATCAGATGTTGAGAAGAGGGCATACTCTTTGTGTTTAGATGAAATGTTCTGTAGATATATGTTAGATCCATTTGTCTTTTAGTTTCACTATTTCTACGCTTCCTTTCTGTTTCACTGAGCAGTCTATTGGTGAGAGTGGGGTGTTGAAGCCTCCCTCTATTAATCTGTGAGGTTAAATGTGTGGTTTAAGCTTTAGTAATGTTTCTTTTACAAATGTGGGTGTCCTTGCATTTGGGGTATAGATATTCAGAATTGAGACATCATCTTGGTAATGATCATGAACTGTCTGTCGTTTTTTATCCTTTGGATTAATTATTTGTAGAAAATCTATTTTATTAGATATTATCATGGCTTTCCTTCTCAGGTTTGTTTTCTTGGAAAATTTTCTTTGTAGCCCTTTACTCTGATGTAATGATTATCTTTGGTGTTGAGGTATAATTGTTTTATGCAATAGATTCTCTTTTCCCATCCAATCTAGGAGCCTGTGGCTTTTTATTGGGGATTGGAGTCCATTGAAGTTGAGAGAGATATTAACTACCAATCAATGATTGTTGATTCATTTTTTTTAATGTTGTTGTTGGTAGTGTGTCTGTATGTATCTCTCTCTCTCTCTCTCTCTCTCTCTCTCTCTCTCTCTGTGTGTGTGTGTGTGTGTGTGTGTGTGTGTCCCTTCATTTGGCTTTGCTGGTATGAAATTATTTATTTTTGTATTTTCTTGGCTTTAACTAACTTCCTTGGATTGGTGTTTTCCTTCTAGTATCTTCTTTTTATTTGTGGATAAATATGGTTTAAATTTAGTTTTACTATGTAATATCTTGTTTATTTGTTTGGTTTTTTTCATCTATGGTGATGAAAAGTTTTGTTGAGTATTGTAGTCTGGGATGGCATCTGTAGTTTCTTATAGAATTCAAGATATCTGTCCAGGCCCTTTTGGCTTTTAGCTTCTGTTTTTTCTTTGTCTTCTGACTTAAGTTTTCTTGGGTTTTGGTGACCAGAGAGTCTTCAGGTCTAGTAGGATGTCTCCACTGTGGCTTTTTGGGCCTGCTTGCCTCTGTGGTTTTGGTGCTAATGTTGCTCCTGGGTTGCTTTTTTGGGACCCTGCTAACAGCATGGCCTGGGGGCCCAGATATACACATGGCCCCAGAGAAGGCAGACAGTGTTGTGGGGTGGAAAATGGAGCACAGGGTTTGGAGTACAGTTTTTTATTTCAATAACTTAATTTGAATAATATTCCAAAGTATTCTATGTATACTCCTGTTCCTTTACATTGTCACAAATTTAACCAATATTCTGTATATAACTTCTCAATTATTTCACAAAAGTTTGAAAACATAGAAAAAATGTGTCTTATGTAATTAATTTCAATGCCATCATTTACTTTTAGATGAGTAATTATATACTAAGTGCCTTAATTTCTAATTATGTATAGTATGTGATAAAAGAACTTTCTAGTGCTTGCACAAAGAGCATTAAAAATAACAACTCTACTTCCATATTTTTGTGAGTCTTAAGCTTACATACTGAACACACATTCTCAACCTGTACAATATGTAGATGCTACTCAGGTAATGAGGAGAAACGAAATCATTTTCTCTAGAAATCATACTGGCTGATTCACCATGGGAATCTTTTTAACTCTATATATTTTGAGTAAAGAAAGAAGAATGTACATAAAACTTCACAGTAAATATAAGAAGAATTTTACAGTTTTTCATGTTTGTTTTAGAGGCTTTTCTATCTATTTAGAGGAATTCTGATTTTAGGAGATTATTTTCTAAAGTATATTGAAATATATCTTAGGGCATTTAGTGCATTTCTTTAAAGGGATCCTGTGTTCATGAAAAATAAAAAAAAATTAAGAGAAGATATAGAATGTAATTCCCCAATTGTTAGAGTCTAAGTCGATATTGTGCAATATGATGTCAGATGTTGTGCAGAAATTATCACTAATATTTGATCTTAGTTTTTCTTTATATTTTCATATTCAAACATTCTCATTTTCTTTATTCTAAATTTAGATTTTGCTTTTTATTAACTAAGTGTGCTTACTACATTAGAGTACCTATTCTGATTCTTATATTATTTGAAAAGTTATTTAAAAAGTAATATGCTCAAATGTTGCACACAAAATTATGCTATCATTTTATTCATTGTTGTTTTTTTTCTTTTGGTGAGATACTTTATATTTAAATAGTTTTTATTAATAAAATACTTTGTGCTAATCTATTCAGTTATATGAAGAATGATAGCAAAGATAAAATCATATAAATCAGTCATATCAGTGACACACATTTCCATCTGTAAAATTATATGCCCTGGGTTTCTAAAAACAATTTTGAATTAAAATAGCCCTATTTTCAATGGAAATATCAAAATACATATCTTATTATTAAGTTTAGAAGATAACATCATAAATCTTTTAAATGATAGCAATGAATACATATTAGATCAATGACTCACTGTGACATTTGATTGTTATTACATGCAAAATAGAACAATGACAATAGAAGAAAGACAATATTTGCCTATGCTTTTGTGTCTGAAATACATATTTTTGAATATTCATGTTGTACAGAAGTGTGTCCAAAAGAGATATTATTTCCCAGTATTTGCACATTGCAAATCAGTGATCAAATCAGAACTTTTTTATAACAAAGATAAGAAACAGTAATTTTGGCAAATGTGGTGAGACGCTTTAATAATTTAACTTATTTATATTTTAACTGTTTTATGTGAATACCAGTAAGTATATTTAGTTTCACAATAGTGCACATAAATTATTTGCTGGAGATATGGTTCAATGTTGCAATGTATGTTTAAAATGTGGAAGTCCTAAGTTTGATTTTTAGGACACAAATTTTTTAAAAAAAAAAAACATTTATAAATATTGTAGATATATTATTTTTCAAAAAGGGTTAGTTATATTAATGAGGATTGTAGCATGTTTTCTTTAAGAGTGTATGACAGATTAAATCATATGCTGTTATCTTCCTGATAGGAATAATCAGCCCTATGCACCAACTTTTAGGCTGTAGGAACATTTATTGAACGTTTATTTAATCAGATATGAGACTTGCTGTTGATGTGGACCACATACCTTTACTACCTGTGGGTAACAACTATCACCAGCTTATCTAAATTAAATACAGCAACATCGGTTCCTATAACGAAAAATATGGATGAGTGTTGCTGAATCAGCTGAGAGCTGTGAATGTCAAATCAAGTTTCCGGAAGAAAAAATGAGAAACTTTTCATGTAGTTGGTCAGAGCAATCTATGTTGTAGGGAAACCCTGCTATTTATGGTTGTAGTATACATTGTCTGGATAGTTCCTCTGAGCTCAGCCCCAAATGTTGGACCACTTTTCTAGTAGGGCTTCCTCTTGTATGCATGACCTCTTGCATGAGGAAGGTCATGTAGTCCTTTGTAAACCTACAATTTAGACTTTCTCTTTCCCAGTATTTTAAACTCCAGCCAATGATTTACAATCATCCTAAAAACTCCTTCCCTCTCTCCAAGGCTCATATATAGCTGTTGTTACCCCAAATAAGGTGTACGCATATAAGCTCTCACTGAAGACCCTCTAAAAGAGCTGTTTTACTGAGTGCCATCTAAAAGAGCTGTAACACTAAAATTCTCAGAGAATATTTCCATTCATTTGAGCACCCTGCCTCCATGCCCTGTGCCCTAGTACTCCCTGATGGACAGAGATCCTACAGACTCCACCCATTCTAGGTTCCACTTCATCTTTCCAGCCAGGTGTACATCGAGGTCTGGACACCCTGAGAGAGAAAGCAGAGCACAAAACCACAACACAGAGGAGTGGATGAATCAGGTTCAGGTGGTGGTGATGGTGTGTGTGTGTGTAAGAGAGAGAAACAGAGACAGAGAAACAGAGACAGAGAGACAGAGAGGGAGAGAGGAAAAGACAGAGAGAGGGAGTTTACCTTTTTATCTGTACATAATGTAAATAGGTATGTTCATAAACACCTCTAATTTGAACAAGTTCAGATGAAGAGAAAAGGGGAGGCATGCATCTCATCTGAAGGCACTAGGGACTGTTCTTTAGAATACACCAAAGTATGTTCTTCTGAATAAAGTTGTGTTAGCTGATGAACTAGCATCGCATATAAAGGGCCTGATTACAACATACAAAAAAAAAAATGTGCAGGTCACCTAGAGTTTCCATTCTGTATTTATCTAATGCCCATTTCCATATTTAGCATACCATGAGAGGAGCATTGGAAAAAACCATGAGATGGGGCTCTTTCCTGTTTAGCATTTATCCAGTTCAGTAAAATGTATACCAAAGATTAGTGTTCTTCTTTATAGGCTTTTGTAAGCTGACATACATATGTCTAGGACTGCCCCTGCCCCTCCCCCCAAATTATCAGTACATGGCTGTGTGAACCTTAAAACACTATAAAATACTAGTGGTTTCTAGTAAATGTTTCTGTTAATTTACAGAATTGAAGTAATTCCAATATAACGATTCTAAATTATAGTTTACTCAATAAGTTGGAGAGAATCAGGATGCTATCTCAAGTTCTAGGTTCACGAAACCATATATAAAACTCCATACGGGGGAGATGCATGAGTGGAAAAATTTCAATTCTAGTATGGTTTTAAAGTCAGTATCTTGTGCCACCATGGTGCTCTGTGTCTCTCTCTGTCTCTGTCTCTTTCTCTGTTTGTGTGTATTTCTCTGTGTCTTCTATATTACACATTTCTTTGTAACTAAAACATGTTTCCTTCCCTTATCTCATTCTGTCAAGTACTTCACTAAAAGAAAAACCACTTGAGAGTTATTTAAGTTTGAAAACAGTTTGATTTTTTTTTAACTCAGCAACAACAGTTCTCATTTTCCACTGTTCTATTCTATTGTTATTTATTCTATCCATTTCCATAAACCTTAATAATTCTTACTGTATAGAACAATGAAAAGGCCTCAGCTTTCATAGTGTTTGTTCTTATTTATTCCTCTTCAAGAAATCGTTCAAGACCTGGGTGGAGCTATATAGAGTACACCAACTATCAAATAGTCCATGTTTAATTTTTCTTCCTAAATGAACAATGTTTCTTTTCCTTTCCTAAATGGCACATTTTTCCCCTTGGAGAATCTGAGTGACATATTGTAGCCTTTTGCATCTCAAAAACCACAATATTTACAGATTAGACAGTAAATAAGGATATAATATATGCTAGTTCCTTCCTTATGAATGAATAGATATTTGTGTTTTCACTATGTAATGAAGTTATATACTGTGGCCTTTTTGCAAAAGTACAGTAATTAGGGATCAATTATACTTTAAGTTGAAACACTAGTTACTCTGCTGCTGTGGGATAATTGGAAAGTAACTATATTGTCATTTTTATGTACTTTGGCTACATTGAATCGCAGCATTCAGCATCAATGCACTGGCAAATTACACACACATTTGTTCCTATTAGGTCATGGAATCTGAAGTCAGTGTAAAGAAACTGTTCACCGAGAATGAACTCTGAAGATAATGTGTAAGTTCAGCAACTGTGCAAAGATAGCAAGGGCTTCTCAATTAATTTTCATTCCCACTGCAATTAGTGAAACTTAATAGAATGTGGTGCAATATTAGAAAGTGGTTTTACATATCCTGCTGGCTTCTTACTTGCTTGTGTGTGTATATGTGTGTGCATGTTTTATTAAGCTACTAAAAGAAATTGGATTCTTTAGAAAATGAATGGTTTCTTTAATAATACAAATACTTTGAAAATAAAATGCACCAGAGAAGCATTGTAAACAACACTGGATTGCCTTTCACTAAACTCAGTAAGTTCCTTTCCTTCTTCTGTTTTGCTGGAATGTTTAAGAGAAATGATTCTGTGTCTGCCTACCATGCATCTTGGCTACCAAACCTGCAAAATTAGAAATGCACTTTTGTTTTATTAAAATTGTTTTTAGAATTGAGAGTGCAACAGCCAGAGCTAAAGAAAAAAGGCCAGTGGCTACAAACACAAAAACAGCAATGTAAGTAACATTTCTGATCAAACGTTCCATGTTATGGGTAGAGATGATATGTTTGGCTTCTGAGATCAAGTCAAAGGAGCTTGCACATGGTGAGAAATCCGAGTCATGGCACTGTTTCTGCAGCCCATCTCCATTATTGCTAAACAAGCTTCATTTGGCAGGCAGATCTATTGTTTTCTCCTTTTTCCATCATTCTTTTCTATTTCTTTTCCTTTTCAATTTTCAATAATTTAAGGTATTGTTAATTTAACATGGAAATTTTCAGACTCATCATAAATTACAGTAAGTAGATCAATAAACATATTACTTATAATGTCACGATGAAACCAATGTGCAGCCACATGTTTGTCATCAGTAAGAAGTCACTTTCCTCTCCGTTCTGCGGCTGAGGATGGTCTAGTTTGAAGCAACTTTGATCTGAAAGACACATTCTATGAAAAATAGTCTTCCTTGGCTGCGGAATGCATTTTTATTTAACCACTGTTAAAAAAAAGAAAAAAGAAAAAAAGAAGTAATCCTCTTAAGGCATCTGGATATGAATGCTTCCTGAAAAGTATTGTTCAGATACAAATGGATCCCATTCTGTGCTTTCAAATGGAGGATGCATTTTCCTCCACTGGGTGGGGGATTATATATAATAGCAAGAGTTGTGGTCTTTAAAATAAATTGAATGCATTGTTCCAGATCTGCATTCGACTAATACAACCTTATTATCTTTATTCAGACCAACTTACCAAATGAGGCGGTACAAATACCCTATAAACATCAGGCTGTTGGAAAGCCTGGGACATACTTGATCACTGATTACACAGTCACTTAAGAGGGGAAATCTGAGAACAAAACCAAAGTAATTAAGTACATGAAGCTTGTGTTTTAATTATAAGCAAAGAAATTAAGTAAAACACAACATTATCACTTTGAAAGGAAGAATATAACAGAAAGGGTCTCAATTGTGACTCCATAAAGCATTACTTAGTAGTCAACTAAACCGCATCATTTAACAATAGGAAATCAAGACAGTGGGCACAAATGTGTTTTTCTCTTACTGCAGTGTAATTTGATTCTCTTGCTTTCATTTGTGTAATGGGTAGATTGAATTTAACAATGATGAAAGAAGTAAAAAATTTAAAGTACACTGCAATGAAAAATTGAATGAATCAAATAAGCCTAATTACATTTATTGGTGGTGCCATTTTGTTTTACTAACCACTCAAATGGGTGAAAATAGCCCACCTTGAATATTAAGAATAAAATTAATATTATTATTTTCCACAATATATGGGGAACAGGGAAAATATGGACTATATTCATAAGCTTATATTCATCTTAATGGTCCCAATTTCTACTTTTAAAATTGTTTCTCTAAGAAAAATTCAGAATCTATGGGGATTGTTTTTCTCAATTACTCTGTAGATATTTAAGTAAGTTTCTACTTGTGTTAGATACTAAGGAACAACTGGAATATTAAATTGAAACATGCAGCTGTTGCTCTGAAAAAATTAACATGAAAATGGATGCTTCATAAAATTTAGTCCAACATATTACCTAGTCTAAGATTTCTGGGGGGCAATACCATAAATAAGGAAGAAGGTTACTGCTACCAGTGAAGGCAGCTTTGCAAAAAAACTCTGAAGAATTCTCAGCAATATATTCCTTCCATTTTAGTATATTCATATGTCTCACTATCCCTCAGTTTTCAAGTGAGTGTTACTTTTTCTTCTGGGATTTTTTTTTTATTTGTCTCTGCAATGATTGTTTGCCTTACATAAATATTCTATGTGTAAATTACTTTTTTCCAGTGGAGAAGACTTCTAGGATTGCTTATCTCTAGGAGCCATGTACCAAAGGAGTGGTATAACACAGTTACACAGAATGTTGCATTTGAAGCTCAGGAGTGGATTCAGTTCTTAAAAGAACAGAATGAACCAGCACACATCTATCAGATATCATTATGTCAGTGATTGAATCATAACTGTGAATATCTGTAATTCATAGTAACACAAAAACATCTAGTCTTTGACCTATTGTCATGCATGATTTTGGGATATGCTGGACCTATCATGGACATCACATAAAATAATAGCCATAAATCCTAGATTAAATTAGAATTATGTCCTGACTTTTACAGCACCATTGTACTTACTGAAAGGTTTCCTTATTCTTACTGTAACTGAGAATTCATACTTCAGATGAAATTTATCATCGAGAATGAATACCTATCATAAGATCACATTAGCAAATGAGAAATTATCATTTTAAAAATTAGAAAATGAAAGTTTAATGACATGGGAAGTGTTTTACACAGAATCACAAAGAATACTGAAAAGCTGAAATTAGAAAGAAAAAAAATCTGTGGTTTCCCAAGAAGGTTTTTCTTTAATCTAATAAGGTCTAGAAAATAAACAGAAAATAGATGTTTAGAGGAATATCTTAAGGTTTTAAATGGCAACATATTATTATTACTATTGGTTTCAGGATTGACTGCATTTTGGAGGTAAGCATGCAGTGCTATATACTTTTTTCTTAGGACTGTCTTCTTTGGTTTTTATGAATCTGAAATGCTATGTTTCATTTTCTTTTAACTTCAGAATTTCAAACATTTTCTTCTTGATTCTTGCCTTGACTCAATAATCATTCAGTTGTGTGTTTTTTTGTTTCCATAGTTTTACATACTTTCTGCCATTTCTATTTTTGTTGGTGTCAGCTTTTTGTGGCCCGAAAGAGTGTAAGGTATTTCAATTATTAATATTGGTGAATATTTTCTTTATGTCCTTATATATAGTCAATTTGAACAATGTTATATTCTCTAGTGTTTTGTTGGAATGTCCTCTAAATGTCTATTAGATTCACTTGATGTAAGATGTCATTTAACTAAAAATAGTGCCTTAAAAGTGACAAGTCAATTCTGGGAGCAGTGGTCTTGAGAATAATGGTATGGTGACCTCTATTGTCACGTTATTTCCCTTTGCTTCCTGGCCCTTAGATACTTGAGCAGACTGCCTTATATACATGAAGATATGGAGCTGCCTTCAACTGGGTCTTTCTGCAGTAATGTTTCCTACTATTTTGAGTCAAAATGGTATGTTTTAATTGTGTCTTGTAAGACATTTAAGTACAATGAGAAAAGAAGCTTATATGAACAGTAAAGCACACACACACCCTCCCTTAGGAATAGTCATGTTCTTTTAAAATTATTTTATCAAGCTAATTCATATTTCTTCCTATATTTTCATTTCTCCAGTGTCATTTCATTATCTTTTACTAAATAATCCCTAAATCCTGTCACATACCTTTGCTACTCTATAAAGCCCTTAATTATTCATATTAAATAAATACTCTTAACTGTACATCAATAGACTACTAAAATAATAGCAGCTATTGAATTCTATGGATAATGAACAAAATTCCTAGAACTCAAGTGAGGTTGTAAATATTTCAAAATCAGAGTTAAGAAATTACTCAGAAATTCACTAGCTTCAAATCACTAACATTTACTTTGTAATGGCTTCTCTATAAGTGCCAAGAGTTCATTTCAACTTTAATGGTTCTCCATACACCTGTGATTGAGGTACTGAGAAGGCTGGAGTTTGCAAGAAAGTATCACCAAGGAAGGCCAGGTTTTCAAAGTCAGAAAAATCATTGTTAGCACATGTGATGCTGAGTTTCAATGGACAATTTGAGAGATAGAGTCACCTGAGAGATAGACCCCTTAGAATACCTGTTGGGGATTATGGCTCAGGTTACTTGAAATGAATAACCTACTGTAGCCAGTTCTACCTCATAGAGTAGGATGGAGAACTACAAACTTTAAATATTAAGGTGATCACAGACATCCATTGCTCTCTGTTTTATTATCAGTGTAACACAACCACCTGCCTGAAGATTCTACTGTGAGTTCTTTGTAACTTAGAACAGTGAGATAAAATAAAACCAAGTGCCTTTACTATGGTATTTTAGTGTCAGAAAAGAAACTCAGCAATAGAAAAAGAGATGGAAGCACTGTGATTTGGTGATATGTGGGATGTTAGGATCAGGATGGCTTAGCTTTTGGCTAGAGACTGCCTATCCTTACTTTTCATACCAGTTTTCTCTGTGTGACAACTTTTGTCTTGAAGGTCATTAAAAGACAGTGTTGTCTGTCTAGATAAAATTGTATCGTGACATTTTTTCTGTGTTATTATAATTGGACTGACAATCTCTGATGCATTCAGTTAGAATAGAATCTATTCAGGAAGCCTGAAAGGGGCACAAAAACAAGGTGAAGGCCACTAAGAATATTATAGAACCTGCTTCCTATATTCATGTTCCAAACTCTCTACTTAGAGATTTATTAATTATGTTATCTTATGTATAATTGTTTCCACATTGACTCAAAGTCAGTTGTTGATGTATAAATACTTTGTACCCCATTTAGTGAAATTAAATGAGTATGGCTCATATTTAGCTTTTACAATTTTGTTGTTTAAAGATAGAGTGGAGTCAAAGGAACTGAAGTTAGAAGACTGAATAACCACTGCCAGAAATGGATAATAAAATATAGAGTTAATTTCATGATAAATGAAACATTGAGGTACTTATTATAACTATGTTCCATGTGGCAGCCAAGGACTAGGTCAAGGACCTAGAGTTAAGTGAGGCCAAGAGATACCTTACTGTAATGAACTATGTATGTTGCTTCCAGTACAGACAGAGAGAACTAAAATGCTGTATGTTATATTTTAATGAGTGTTCCAAAATAATCTCACATTTTACTGTCAAGGTAAAAATATATCTGTATTCATACAGATAAGTAGACACTGAAAAAAGTAATACTTAGAAAGACTGCATGCAGTGCAAGCCTGCAGACGCACCCATGCGAAGGCTTTCAATAACTCCACAAGTGGCGAAGAACTGTGGCTGAGCTTCTTAAATTCCTCACTGCATAGAAAAGTAGCAAAATTCCTAATATTAAACTCCATCATTTGCTAAGTAGATGAAATCAAATTGTCAATAATATTGACTATTTAAGTGAGGGCATTTAACATGTAAGAATGAGGAGTTTATTAATTCACTCTAAGTTGTAACCTAATCTTAAATTTAAGAGCAGGCCAGTTCAACTCTTAATCTGGGAAGAGGAACAATTATCCTTGTACTTATTAAGCTTACATATTAACTTCCAATTCTTAAATGCCTAGCTTTAGCTTACATTGAACTATATTATGCATTTTAACCGGGAGAGAGAAAATTCAATGGGATTCCATTTTGGCAGGCTAATTTGTAAGTGCCAAAGGCTCAATTTAATTTTTAATTTATTAATCATTAAGCCAGAGAAACCTGGCCCAGTATGAAGTATGCTTTAGCACACTGAGTGCAGTTACTCAGGGAAATTTGGGTAATGTGTTAACTGAGGTGAGGGGTGCTGACTTGCCCTGTGCTTTGTATTTACTACCTCCCTAGAGAAAGGACTATGCTTTAAATTAGTCAGATTCCCCAGGTTAACCATGGTCATGTCCTGATGCTTACTAGAGGAGACCTTATAATGGCTGTAATTCAACAGATTCTGAAGCTGACACAGTATCTTTGCCATAGACATTTGAGAGCAAGTCATAATTGGGGGGCCATATAAATATTTTAATTTTAATTGATTTAATATGTATTATCAATATACATTAATATTAATATGTTATATATTAATATACAAGTGTATATTAATTTATAAATATATATTACATTATATATTAATGCATTGCTATATGTAGATGTTACGTATAAATGTATATTACATAACAATTCTATAAATATAAATATATTATCCATTAATTAATCTACTAATATATTTAATATTTTATATGCTAAATATATATGTTAGTAAATAAAATATGCCAACAAGAGTGTGGTGTATATGTGTGTGTGGCTGAGTTAGTTGGTGGGTTCAGCCTCTCAGAGGACAGCCATGCTAGACTCCTGTCCACAAGCATAATAGAGGATCATTAATAGTGTCACAGATTGGTGCTTGCTATGTGGATGGGTCTCAATGTGGGCTGGTAATTGGTTGGCCATTCCATCAGTCTCTGCTCCAGCCCCAGTCCCTGAATGTCTTGTATACAGGGTCAAAAGTTATGTGGGTCATTGTTGTCCCTATTGCTCCACAGGGGTTCCTCTCTGACCACAGAAGACAACTTCCCCAGGCTCCATATCCCCAAATTCGTGAGTCACAGATAAGGGTACTCCCATTGATTCTTGGGTGATTTCCTCTCCCATGTCTCTGTCTCTTCCTGGAGATGCTCCGCCCTACCCTATTGGTTGCAGATTTCCATCCATTCTCATGGTGGTCCAGCCATCTCCAATGCTCCTCCCCACATCTGACCCTGAATCCTTCCAATCCCCTACTGATCCTATCTCCCTCCTAGTTCCTTCATCTTCTTTCTGTGATCATTCCAGCCCTCCTTCCACATGAGGCTCAAGCATCCTCATGTACCATTTCATGTTCAGGTTAGGTTTTAATTTGCACGGTCACTTTGTCAGATGGATGCTGTTCCCTGTAATTCTGGGGCTTACAGTCAATCCTCATTAAAAGTAAAAGTAATATATTTGAAGGGACAAGAGAGAAGTACAGAGGATCAGGAAACTGAATGGAGACATGTAGCAAAGGGGAATGGGGAATAGGGTGTAGTCACTAGAAAGTCCCAGACTCTAGGGAAGCAAGAGGCTAGCAGGAGCCAATAGTGATGGCTTTAGCCAAAATACCCAACAAAGGGGTAACACAACCTGTAGAGGCCACCTCCAGTAGATAGGCACCGCACCCAATTGAGAGACATGGCCATCCATGCATCTCAAAAATTTAAACCCAGAAATGTTCCTGTCCAAAGGAAAGACAGAGACAAAAAATAGAACAGAGACTAAATAAAAAACCATCCAGAGACTGCCCCACCTGGGGATCCATTTGATCTGTAGACACCAAACCAAGACACTATTGCTGATGCCAAAAACCACTTGCTGACAGGAGCCTGATATGGCTGTCCCCTTAGAGGTTTATCAGCACTAGACCAATACAGATGCAGATACTTAAAGCTAACCATCAGACTGAGCCCAGGGCCCTAATGGAAGAGCTAGGGGAAGGACTGAAGGAGTTAAAGGGGATTGTAACCACATAAGAACAATATCAACTAACTGGTCCACCCAGAGCTTTCAGGTACTAAACCACCAACCAAAGAGTATACATGGAGAGATCCATGGCTCCACCTGCATATGTAGGAGTGGAATGCCTTGTCTGGCATCAACAGAGAAGAGACTCTCTGTCCTATGGAGACTTGATGCCCAATGTAAGAGGATGCTAGGGAGGTCAGGCGGGAGTGGGTGAAAGGATGGAGGAGCACCCTCATAGAGGCAAAGGGGATGGAGGATGGGAGGGATGAAATAGGAGGTTGGTAGAGGGCTAAACGGGAAGGGTGATATCATTCAAAATGTAAAGGAATAAAATGATTAATTAAAATAAAAAGGTAAAAGTAGCAGCAGAGCCTCTGATGCGGAAATATTCTGAACCTGTGGCTCAAAGGTTGGCAGATGATGAACATTTTCTGCTGTAGTTTGAGCAGGTTTGAGTATGTAGATTCATAATTGTTAGTTTGGCTTTGAGTTTTTAGCCTCTTGGATGAAGATTTCTGTTAGTTGCCTATGTTTTGTGCTTTTATCTCATTGTGTGTGTGTGTGTGTGTGTGTGTGTGTGTTTTCATTTATTTTTGTCATGGCATTTTTTAAAATAAAATTTCTTTTATCTATATTTATTATGCTTTTCTTCTTTTTTATATATCTGTCCCTAAAGAGCACCACTCTCAGGTGCTCCCTTGTTGTTTTTATGCCACATGTGAACTTTGGCTTCCTCTGTGCCCTTTCTCACTGCCTCTTGCCCTGTGGTCTCTTATCTATTGTGGTTTTCAGAAATACTATCTTTTTCTCAACATTTGAAGTACTGGAGAGAATTTCATTTAGTTGCTTACATTGTCAAAATTTGTTCAAAGTGCTGTTTTCCATTTTATCATGTATATCAATAGTATTAATAATTTTTTAAAAACCTTTGAGAGAAAAACAGTGTGCATGATCCTAGTTATTGAATGGGGCAATCAGTTACTGGAATGCTATAAAGGGGCATGTCTATATTTTATGTTAGACATAGATAAAAGATATAGATTTATTTATTACATTTATAAAAACCTAACAAAGAATATGCATGTACAAGCACTATATTTTACTTTGACTCATATTATTCCAGAAAGTGCTATCTCTAAAAGAGAGGGAGCCATAGACGTACCCTCTGACTCAACAAGTGGGTAAATGTCTGTGTCAGTGTCTAAGGCCTGAATCTAACATTTGTTTTCATTTCATGAACATTAAAGTTCTCTCCATATAAAAACAGACATAAGAAACATTTACCTAGAATTCTATCTTTTCATATGACAATTTTTAATATTCTTTAAGAGTGAGTACTTAGAATATAAACTCAGTTATTGATTTTATTCAGAACCTTAATAGATCTATTACAATATGCCAGGCACTATTTCTATACAGTATATATAGTAGCAATCATACAAAATTTTTTCTTTGAAGCTGTTTAAATTCTAATTAGCAAGTCATGTTTATGTAAACAAGTAATTATGTAATAATTATAATTTTATAGTTTTTAATACATAGTTTTATAATTTATAAACATTTATAAATTTTTATTAAACATTAACAGTTATAATTCAGAGCAGCAAGAAAAAAGAGAAAGAAGGTGGTGTCTTTTACAGTGATATAAAGGTGGGGAATTTGACTGTGTAATTACAGAAGGTAACATTGATGTAAATACTGATACACACAGTACACAGGACAACTCAGCAGAATTATGCATTGTCAGTAGTAGCCAGCTTTATAGAGATATTATTTGGTTTTTTTGGAAGAGTTCTTATAAAAGATTAACTTCCCCACTAGGTGCTTCATTTCAACTACAGGTTACATGACTGTGATAAAGTTTTCTCTGCACACGAAAGTTCCTTCCAGCCATGGGAAAAGGATTACTCATGAATTTAAAATCATTCAGACACACAAATCATCCATCTTATGGCCATAGGTTGTTATGGGTCGCAATTAAGTTTTCTCCTATAATAACAAATCAAAGAAACATAGGCATGCCAGTCTAGAGTGCACATGACTCATTGCATTTAAGTAGTGCATTTACATTTCCTTGAGAGGCATGGCAAATTCATCATCATAAATTTATATGTACTTATATAACACTAAGTTTTTTATAGGGACTTTATTGACTTTAACATTTATGAAACAGTGGGCATTTCAACTCCATACATTCAATTGTATTGATTTTCCTCAATCAGGACCATTGCTACAACAGCATTCCATTAAAAAATTATAAGCTAGAGCAGTTGTCTACTGGCAGTTCCTATTGATCAAGCATAGATCTGAATACATTGTGAACTAAAATACTTTAAGCTTCAGGTTTCTTTATATTGGTTCCATTTTCAAATGCACCTAGGTGTGTTTTTTTTTTTTTATAACACTAAGAATTATTTTCAAATCACTCAGCATTTGTAGAAAAAAGTTAAAATATTTTTCTCTGTATAAATTCAAAACTTTTGAATAAAGAAAATTATGATTAAAAAGCATAATGTCAATGAGGATAAACATCTCATGTTAAGTGTGTTACAATTTACAAAATAAGCCAAAAACATACGTTAAATTTAAGGTAGCCATATTATTCTTTTATTCTGCCAGCCTCTGTCTACTTAACCATGTAATACCTATATTACATGAAAACATTTCATTATAAAAGGACATGAATAACATTTTCCCATGAGAAGATGCATATGTGATTACTACTAAACTTTGGTAGTGGGAAGAGATTGTTGAATGTCAGCATTGTTCTCAAGATTCTTGAGCTTCATAGGGATTGGCTCTATTAGGAAGTCTGGCCTTGTTTAAATAGGTGTGGCCTTGTTGGAGAATGGATGTGTGATTCAGCCTTTTCCTGCTGCCTGTGGATCAAGAAGTGGAAGTCTAAGCTCACACATCTGTAGCATGTCAGCCCACCATACTTCCTGTCATGATGATTTCCTGTTGCTTTGTCTTCCATCTTCTTTCTCCCATTCTCCATGACTCTCCCTTTCTTTCTCTCTTCCTCTCCACTGTCTCTGTATACGTACCTTCACACTGAATATCATCTGGCTGTGTGCTGAGGTATTGCTTTTCTTGTATTTTTATTCTCGAAGTAGGCAGAGAAAAACAATTTGTTCCAACAAACCAAAATTTCATCACCTTGACTGTTTCACAAAAACAAAATCAAATCATTGAAAAGAAAACCCTCTTGATTCTAAAATAAAAAGAAACAATTGTGTCTAGAATTTCTTCTAAAGCATTTACTAGACTATGTTATTCTTAACAATACATCAACAAAATCTATAATTGATTCTTTTAAAGTTATTTGCTATGGAGCTCATTGATACAAGAGTTATATTTAAGAAATGAATCAAATTAAACATATCTAATATACAATTTTATACCTGCTACAGACATATTTTGAATGAATAAATACATATAGTACATGCAGTTTAGATAATGTGTCTGAAAGTTTAGGATCATTCTCTTGAAACTAACAAACATTGTTCTTTTTTCTTTGCAAAAAAAAAAAAATACTCCTCTAATACCAAAAAAATTAAATTATTTGTTTTGGGAATTCTACTCAAAACTTTGCAAGAGACGAACCTTAATCCTCTAAAGGCACTGAGTGGAATTTCATCTGAAATAAAACAAAATAAAATAATAAAAACATTACACTAGTCAACATGAAGACAATTTTTAGGACAAGGAAGATCTAAGAGTATTAAAATATGCAGCAGAATTGAATTGGTGTGTTGCATAGAATATACTACCAATCTAAATAGAAGACAGGAGTGTCAAGAAATTCTGCCCAAGTGCATTAGCAAAGAAGTTATGAGATGCATTGACAAGTTGATGCCATTGACAAATATAAAGTAAGCAAGTAAAGTTATGGAGAACAGGAAACACAATGAAATGAATGTCGATACAAGAAGGAAACAGTCATTTAGATGTACAATCAGAGCAATTTTCAAAGGTCACCACTGTTCAGAAACTTTGCTTGAGAAGTAGGTAATAAGAAAAGCTTTACATAATAAACCTAAGACACTCAATCTAACTTTTACCAGATATTTGAAGTGACTCTCACTCAATAAGCCCAAGTTGGCTACATTGAGAATGTTCTTCCATAAAGGAGGAAACAACATGTGATTTTTATCTATAACAAATCCTTAAAGAATTAAAGTGAGTATATTTGCAGTTGGAGAAAAGAGCATTTTCTTTTTACAGTTTCAAAAAAAATTCACTCCTAGTAATGTACCTCAAAATGATTTTTTTCAAATGCTTGATAATTAACTCACAAAAATATAAAAAAATGTGTACAAAGTTTAAAACTGAAATTATCTTAATTAGTTGCTTTTAAATTTTAATAACAAGTTTTATTATGCTTGAATAAAAAACATAGATTAATACTTCGATTAGGCAATTTATATCTATATATACATATAGGCATACATGGATATTTATATATACATCCATATATATGAGTGAGAAATTGGGAAATATCTACCTCCTCAAACAATTTTTATTTTAATATTTAATAAGAATAATTTGAGAAAAAGATGTTTACAATTGAGCTGTCTATAAACTATTTATACTGTTTTATTAATATCTTTTTTTCAATTTATATATGTCAGGACCTCATACGAGCTCCTGTATGCTGCCTGGCTGGTGGTTTAGTGTCTGAGAGATCCCAGGGGTCCAGGTTAGTTGAGACTGCTGGTCTTCCTATGAGATTGTCGTCCTCTACAACTTCTTTGATCCTTTCCCTAAGTCCCTGACTTCAGACCATTGGTTGGGTGTAAACATCTGCTTCTGTCTCAGTCAGCTGCTTGTTGGGCATCTTGGAGGGCAGCCATGCTAGGCTCCTGTCTGTAAGCACACCATAGCATCAGTAATAGTGTCAGGCCTTGGAGCTTCCCCTTGAGATGGATCCCATCCTTTCCTGAACTCTGTTCTCCATGTTTTTTCCTGTAGTACTTTTAGACAGGAACAGTTCTGGGTCATAGTTTTGACTGTGGGATGGCAACACCATCCTTCCATTTGATAATCTGTCTTTCTACTGGGGGTTGACTCTACAACCTCCCTCTCCCCACTGTTGGGCATTTCATTAATGCCTTTGAGTTCTGAGAGACTCTCACCTCCCAGGTCTCTGGTACATTCTAGAGGATCCCACTACCTCCTACCTTGTGAGGTTGCCTGTTTCCAATTTTTCTGCTGGTCCTCAGGGCTTTACTCCTGTTCCCCACCACCACTACCACCAATACCTGATCATGTTCCCGTTTCCCAGTCCCTGTCCCCTCTCCCACCCATGTTCATCCCTCCCTCTGCCCTGTGTGATTGCTTTCTTTTCCATCCAAGTGTGATTGATACATCCTCATTTGGGCCTTTAAGCTTCTTAACCTTATTGAGTTCTATGGTTTGTTTCCTGGGTATTCTGTCCTTTGTTTGCTAGTATCAGTTTATTAGTGACTACATACCATGCATGTCTTTTTGGATCTGAGTTACCTCACTCAGGATAATGTTTTCTAATTCCATCCATTTGTCTGCAAAACTCATGATGTCCTTGTTCTTAACAACTGAAAAGTACTCCAATGTGTAAATGAACCATGTGGATGCTGGGACCTGAATTTACATGCTCTGCAATATCAGAAAGTATTCTCAACAATTCTGAGCAATTTCTCCATTGTACTCTTTTTTCTCTTTTCTTTCTTTTTTTATTGGATATTTAATTTATTTACATTTCAGATGCCATCCCCTTTCCACATTCCCTCCCCATCAACCCCTATCCCATCCCTCCTCATTTTTGCTTTTATACCATTTTAATTACAAGCAAGTAATTAATGTCAGTTCTAGTTCGAGGAACTAGCAACACAATAGATGCAAATAGTCAAGGAACAATCAAGGCAATAAACACAAATAGTCAAAGAACAACCAAACCAATAAACAAAGTCCCATGAACATTCTCGCGATCACTGTTTCTAAGAGTTTATCAGGATAATCAAAATATCTGAGTCTACTTCCCGTCCTAGCCCAAAGTCATTTTCATTACTGAAGCCTACTTCTTTGTTCTAGCTTAATATTTAGATTCCTGCCTGAAATTACTTCTTTGTTCTAGCCTAATGTCAGATTCCTGCCTGAAGCCCATTTCCTTGTTTTTGGCCAATGTCCTATTTCTGCCAAGTAGCCCATTTCCTTGTCCTTGGCCCATGTCAGATTCTTGCCAAACAGCCCCAAAAGCTCTCCACCTCTCCCCCCTTTTTATTTCATAAACAAGACTGAACCTATCTTAGGTCATTCTGCCAAGAATGCCTTCCTTACTCATCATGGAATATGCATTATCAAAGGCAATGCACTTCTATCTTAGGTTGCTAAGGCTATGTGCAGAATCTTACCCATCCTTGGCTTGTCAGGCTGTTAATTTAACAACTCTATCTGGAGGTCCATTTTCAGTTAGACATTGAAGTTCTGTTTAGAAAATTTTCCCCTTGCCAATGAGTTTGAGGCTCTTTCCCACTTTCTCTTCTCTTAGATTCAGTGTATTTGGTATTATGTGGAGGTGCTTGATCCACTTAGACTTGAGCTTTGGGCAAGGTGATAAATGTAGGTCTGTTTTTATTTTTCTACATACAGACATCCAGTTAGACCAGCACCATAATAATATATGGAAATGATTTCAGAGTGGTATGCTGATACCAGGTTTCAGGGCTAGCTTTTAGGGAGATTAGGAATGAAGGTCCAAGAAACTGAGGCTCAACATAAAGCACAAGTTTCAATCTAACATTTCATCTCCAAACCTACAGAGAGCCATATGGAACTGAAAGTACATTCTCAGTGTAAACATGTTCTAATGCTCTTACTCCTATTTAGTCCCCTAAAAATCTTCCCACCATCATTCCCCTAGGACATGAACATATTTCTCAGCTAGTCTCTTCTCTATTTTATTTTGTACAGTTGCTAATGTTTTTTTTTTCTTCAATAGCCCAAGGAGGAATGAGGATATGGGTTGGTCTTATTCTCCCTCTATTCTCATGAGTATTTAATATGAAAATCCATTTTATTTTAAATTGGCATTAATAAATAGATTTATATGATACTTACTGTAGAGAAATACTGTTCCAAGAGAACATTACTTCTATTCTACAAGTTCTTCAATAAGGCAGAATGATCTGTAGGCACAGTCTTGTGGATTTCATTGTACTGTCAACAAGTGTTAATTTAATGTACCACATATTTTATTTTAAATTAATTTGCATTTATATTTGATAATATAATTACAACAATTCACCCTTTATTTTTCTTCCTTCAAATCATCTCACATTTCCTCCCTGTTTTCTTTCAAATTCATTTTATTTTTACTAATTGTTTTACATACACACATATATATGTAATAAAACTCACTATTTCATACTAGCTAGTGTACAAAAAAATAAATTCAATTATACATTGATAAGAGTCAGGATTATATATACACTTGTACACATACACAGACAAATCACCTGGGGGGTGGATTGGAGGATGTTCTTAAATATAACCCATTCAGTCTGTACAATGATACCTGCATATATGTTTTCAGGAATGACCATTTTGTACTTGAAAACCAATTGCTGTGATCTTTTCTGGGGAAGAATTCTCTTCTTTTCTGCTCTCAGATGTCTTGGGTTACCTATAGTTCTTTGGGTAGAATTAAGGCCTCATGGACTTTCTTCCACTTTTGCATGTCCATTAGAAAACTTACATAATTGAAGAACCCATTGTTACTTTATAGTGAGATAGTATTGATACTATTTTATATTTCACATATTAACCTATATAAAATTATTTATTAAAATATATAATACATGCATACCTATTAATAAAAATTAACATATGACACTCCTTCTTTGTAAAATGACAAAAGAACTATCATATTGGAGTTACAGTATTTTTGGTCCATGTTTTGAAATTATCTGTCATTAGATTTGAAAATGTTCATCTTATGTGGTATTTTACCTGTCTCATTACCAATGGCTCACAATTACAACTTATATTTCATAGTAATTTCTGATAGTGTTCTGAAATTAAGAAGAAACATATTTCTTTTTTTTGACGCACTTTTGAGGAAATTATACCATTTCTTGAGAATAGGTGTGAACAAAATTAAAATTTATTTGCATAAAAGTGCTTCCATCAATACAAGTTAATAATAACTGACAACAATCTTATAATATATGTATTCCATATATATATATATATATATTTAAGTGTATATAAATAAAACAATACACTTAAAATAGCAACCAACAAACATATTTCAGGGGCAATTTTTTTAGAGACTGATGTTCTTTTGAAAAATACCTTCACATAATCATTGTGCCAATGTCAAGCTGGTGTGTCAAACTTGCTTATAACTTCTTTGTTTCATCATGTAGTTTATAAATGTTCTCTTTGCCACAGAAGCTATAAGTATATATTATATTTTATCTTTTAAAATGAACAATCTAATAAAAAAAACAATCCAAATATGACCCCAAGTGACTTGAATTGAGGATGTTGGAGCTATCCCATAATTCATTCTTTTAATCATAGTGTCTTCTTTCTGTTCTTTAACTGTTGTCATGTATTGGATGGTTGAGGTAATCACTGGAAAGGAGACTTGCTCCAAACTTAACAACTTCAGTTCTATTTCAGGACCCCACAAGAGTCAGAAACAAGACTTTGTAAATACCTATGTTTCCGAAATTCCTGTGAGCTTACATAGTTTAGTTCTCAGATAGATACCATTATTCAAGGAAAATTCTCTTGAGCCTTCTCATAAAACCAGAACTGAGAAAATGAGATATGAGACTGTCATTTGACCAAGATTCTAACTGGGCACCCCTATCAGTACTTTCTCCAAATATTCCTCTTTTGAAAACCAAAATCAGTGAATGAATCAAAAAGGTTCAAAAGTACAAAAAGCATTATAATGTATGAGCTATTCAGATATACACCATAGTTTGATTGATTCCTATCTTTCAACTCATTTTTGTGACTTCATGAATAATTTTTAATTATTTTCTAAAAAAATCAATCATTTATTTAAAAAGAACATTTTGCAGTTGAAACATGAAGTGTTCTATTGCTACATTATATCTTTCTAAGTCAGAATCAATGCAAGAAAATATGGAAAAGTAAATTATCTCAATGGAAAAAGTTATGGTTAATATGTCTGGTCTTCTATTTTGTGTAGGAACAGAAATGGTATATGTAGGTAGGAGAATGTGTTATCTAATTGGTGAAGGACAAGAACAACTCAGATTTGTAGATATTTATGAAGTTATTTGATGGAATAAACTTGAAGTTGAATCTATGTAAATGCATGTAAGACATTCAAATTGGGTACTGAGGAGATGGCACACTGGATCAGAATATTTACTCCCTGTATAGAGGACCCAACTTAAATTTGCTGTACACCCACCAGGTACTAGCCTATACTTCCAGATCCATGTGTTCTGACACACTCTGCTCTACTATGTAAGTATCAGAACACAGTTGACATAATCTACACAGAGGCATAAACACATAGACATAATTTAAAAATAGTAAGTATAAATATAATATTAAAAACAGCAGGACCATAGAAACACAGCCAGCGAGTGTCTCTAGGTAGTTTTGATGAAATGCCTAGTGCACTTCATCTGTTGTCATTTTCATCAGCAGTGCCTGTTTGAATGAGCCCACAAAGCATATATAAAAGCAGAAATGTGGGCTATACACTGGAAAAAAATTGTTCACCCTTACCTCATGTTTATTTTGCTAATTACAGTGATGTATGTTTAATCTACCTCCAACAGAAATTAATTCTATATTTGTGTCACAGTATAGTCTTTTAACAATACCAGTTAAATATTTGGCTATAAGTTAATTATCAGTCTATTTTCCAAAACATTCCCTGAGATTCAGCCTGACTAAAACTGACCATTTAAAACCTTAGTTAACCTTCTTTCCTGTTGATTGTACTCCAGTACTATTCTTCAAAACTGAAACATAAAGTTTAGTGATACAAGAAATCACATAGTGTTCTTTAAGTCTAGTGGAATATTTTATACAACAAATAAAATGTGGGATTCACAGATCTATAATAAGCAGAAGATTTTGAAATTATCAGGTTGAAAGACTGTAGATAGACCCTGAAGGCATTGTTGAAACAGTCCTAAAGATGACAGGCTATGGAAACATAGTGGCATATATCGTACCATAATTTAATCGTTAACACCATGTTCAGTATATGGTGCTATGTTTCTATAAAGAAAAATGAATGGGTTTGAATACCAATTGACAAAATAAGATTGGCTTTGCTTATCCTCTCTAAAAATATCCTGACTGGGGAATCTATATTTTCTTGGCCTTTACTTGCCTCGGTATCAAGAGTTGAAGATGCTACACAGTAGACAAGTTGACCAGGTGATAAGTAAAGTGTCTGTAATTTTAAAGTGGTTACTGGCCCTGGATTCATTTGGTTCCTTGATGCGGTTGACAGAAAACAGGTAATAGGCTTCCATAATGAATAGTGATATCTCCAATTAATTTTCTCCATATTTCTGCTATTTCAAAGCTCTGAGGATGTCATTTTTAAGGCAGGAGGGAAATTTGCAGAAGACAGTAATAGCCTCCCACACAAACAAAGCATTGAGAATTATAAGCTAAGTATCTTCTTGTAGCTTCTCTCTGAAATTATGACTAACATATGTCTCCTAAAAGCTATACTAGTTGTAATAAATTTAGTGTGAGTCATGAGCAGGTTTATATTGTATATGTTGTTGTGAGGCCTAAACTGTAGGGAATTCTTTAATGAACTTCTTAACTAAATTTCATAGCCAATGATGAGACACTCTTCCTCAACTGCCCTGTGCTACAGTTACTAAGGCTGGGAACTGTTGTAACATTTGACAGAAAATTATCCTGGCGAATCAATAGCTTTTGTATCTCCATCTATCGAGTGTGGTACAATTCTCACTTAATGATTGGTTAACTGGAGAAGGATTTTTCCTCTTACCAATAGAGAGTGCACCATTACTGGAATGCTAATGATTCTTCATTAGTTCTTCTCAAATTATAATTATTCATAAATTATAATAATTCTCCATTGTGCTGTAAAAAAAATGTTTCACATGTATTTCTACAGTTAATTGACCTCAAAATCATGATTTCAAGGCATTTGCATGATAGTGATATGCTAGAAAATCAGAACTATTTAGAACAAAATCCTAAAAACTTTATCTTTCTTTTTATTTCAATAATTTATTTATTTATTCATTTTGCATCCTGGTCACAACCTTCCCTTCATTCCTTCCTCCCAGTCTCAGCCTTACAAATCTCTTCCCATTACTGTCTCCCCTTCTTGTTAGAGAAGGGGAAATTCCGGTTGGGTACCACCCCACCCTGAGGCATCTAGTCCCAACAGCACTGAGCGCATTTTGTACTACTGAGGCCTAACCAGGCAATCCAGGTAGAGGAAGGGGATCCAAAGCCAGAGAACAGAAAGTAAAATAGTCCCTGCTCCCATTATTAGGAGACCCACATAAAGACCAAGCTTCACATCTGGTACAAATATGTAGGGCCCAGGTCCAGCCCCTGTATGCTTTTCAGTTGAGGTTTAGTCTCTGTGAGACACAGAGGCACCGGTTAGTTGACTCTTTAGGTCTTTTTGTGGTGTGTGGACCTCTCCAATTCATTTCATTCTACGCCCCATTCTTCTACAAGACTCTCCAAGCATTGCCTGATATTTGGGTGTGGGTCTCTGCATTTTTTTCTATACACTAGTGGATAAAGCCTCAGTAGAGAGATTATTCTATGTTTCTGCCTACAAGCATAGCAAAATATCATTAATAGTATAGGGTTGGCTCTCTCACATGAGATATGTCTCAAGTTGAGGCAGTCATTGGTTTGGTTGGCCATTCTGTCAACCTGTAATCCACCCTTATCTTTGCCTATCTTGTAGGAAGGACAACTTTTGGGTTGAAAATTTTGTGGGTGGATTGATTTTTCCCTTCCTCCACTGGAAGATATACATGGCTACAGGAGGTGGCCACTTTAGTCTCCATATTCTCCTGCTGATAAGAATCTCAGTTAGGTCACTCACATAGATTCCCTATAGCCTCCTCTGTCCCAGGTCTCTAGTTAATTCCAGAGATGGCACCCACCAATTTCTGTTCTCACTCTCAGAGCTTTCCTGTCTTCTCTCCCCACAACTGACCCTCATCCCCTTTATCCTTATCACCACTCTTTCACATAATTCCCTCACTCCATCCAACTCTGATGACTATTTAATTTCCCCTTCTGGGTGAGATTCATGCATTCTCACTTGAGCTCTCTTCATTACCCAGTTTCTTTGGGTCTGTGGTTTGTAGCATGGTTGTTCTACACTTTATGACTAATGTCTACTTATAAGAGAATACATACCATGCTTGTCTTTCTGTGTCTGGGTTACCTCACTTAGGATTATACTCTCTAGTTTCCTTCATTTGCCTAAAATTATAAATATATCTGTTTTTAATAGCTGAATGATATTTTTTTATTGCATAGATGTACCAAATTTTCTTTATCCATTCTTCAGCTAAGGAACATCTAGATTGTTTCTAGTTTCTTTTTATGACAAATAAAACTGCTATGAACATAGTTGAGCAAGTGTCCCTGTGATATAGTGAAGCATCTTTTGGGTATATGCCCAGGAATGGAATAGCTTAGTTCTGAGGTAAAAATATTCCCAGTTTTCTGAAAAACTGCCACATTGATTTCCAGAGTGTTTGTGTAAGTTTTCACTCCCACTAGCAATGGGGGAGTGTTTCCTTTGCTCCACATCCTCACCAACATGTGCTGTCACTTGAGTTTTTGATCTTAGTCATTCTGATCTGGGTAAGATGGAATCTCAGCCATTTTGATTTGCATTTCCCTAAGGATTTGGATGTAGTAAGCATTTTAAACATTTCTTTCTTTTTTATTGGATATTTTGTTTATTTACATTTCAAATGTTATCCCCTTTCTAGGTTTCCCCTCAGGAAACTCCCTACTACATCCCCTCCCACTACTTCTATGAGGGTGCTCCCCCTCCCACCCCCTTTCCTGGTTTCCCCTCAGGAAACCCTCTATCTATTCCCCCCACCCCCTCTTATATGAGGGTTGTCTTCCACACACCTTAAGTATTTCTGGATCACTAGAAATCCCTCTGTTGTGAATTCTGTTTATTTCTGTACCCCAATTTTTTTAGTTGGAGTATTTGGTTTATTCTTAAGTTCTTTATATATTTTGGATATTAGTCCACTTTCAGATGTATGGTTGGTGAAAATCTTTCCCATTTTGTAGGCTGACATTTAACACTATTGATGGTGTCCTTAGCTTTGCAGAAGCTTTTCACTTTCAAAAGGTCCTGATTGTTAATTGTTGAGCTTAGTGCCTGAGCTACTGGCATTCTTTTCATGAATTTGTCTCCTGTGCCAAGAGTTCAAGGAAGTTCTTGATTTTTGCCTTCTATTAGAAATAATGAATCTGGTTTTAAATTGAGGTGTTTGATCTACTTGGACTTGAGTTTTCAACAGGGTGATAGATTTGGTTCTATTTGCATTCCTCTACATGCAGATATCCAGTAAGATCAGCACTGTTTCTTAAAGATATTTTCATTTTTTCTATTGTATGGCTTTGGTTTCTTTGACAAATATCAAGTGTCCATAGTTGTGTGGGATTATTTTTCAGCCTTTGATTCTATTGCATTGATTGGCCTGTCTGTCTTTATGGCAGCTTTATTATTTTGTTCTATAGTATATCATGTATGGTGATACCTCTAGTGTTCCCTTTATTGTACAGGATTGTTTTACATATATTGGATTTTTTTTGTTTTTGTTTTTCCATATGAAGTTGAGAGTTGCTCTTTCAAGGTTTGTAAAGAATTGGTTTGGAGTTTTGATAAGAATTTCACTGAATGTATAGAATGCTATTGGAAGATGACTATTTTTGGTTGTGAGCCTAGCCTTTAATGGCTGAACCTACTCTTTAGCCCGAAGATGACCATTTTTACTATGTTAATACTACCAATAGATGAGCATGGGAGATAGTTCCATCTTCCAATATCTTACTCAATTTCATTCTTAAGGAAATTAAAGTGCTTGTCATACAGGTTTTTCATTTGCTTGGTTAGAATTACACCAAAATATTTTATATTATGTGTGGCTATTATAAAGGGTGTTATTTCCCTGATTTATTTCTCATCCTATTTATTCTTTGTATAAAGGAGGGTTATTGATTTCTTTGAGTTAATTTTTTGCCCAACCAATTTGCTGAAGGTATTTGTCATCTGAAAGAGTTCTCTGGTAAAAAAAAAAAAATGTTGAGGTCATTCATATATACAATCATATCATATGTGCATAGCAATATTTTTGCCTTATTCCTTTTCAATTTGTATATCCTTGATCTAATTTATTTGTCTTATTGCTGCAGATAGAACTTTAAGTACTATTTTGTATAATGGGGGGAGATTTGGCAGCCTTCTATTGTCCCTGATTTTAGTTGAATTTTTTAGAGTTTCTCTCCATTTAATTTGATGTTAAGTATTGGCTTTCTGTATATTACTTTTATTGTATTTATGTATGTACTTTGTATCCCTGATCTAAGTCTTTTAACATGTATGGGTGTTAGATTTTTGTCACAGGCTTTTGGGGCATCTAATGAGATGATCATGTGGCTTTTTTTTCTTTCAGTCCAGTTATATGGTGGATTATGTTGATGAGTTTTCACATATTGAATAATCTCTGTATCCCTGGGATAAGGGATGATGATTTGATGTGTTCTTAGATTTTGTTGTTTCCATTGTTGTTAAAGTCTAGCTTTAATTCTTGGTGATCTGATAAGATACAAGGAGTTATTTCAATTTTCTCGTTTCTGTTGAGGCTTATTTTGTGGCTGATGATATGGTCAATTTTGGAGAATGTTCTTTTATGTGCTGAGAAGAAAATATATTCTTTTGTGCTTCAATGAAATGTTTTATGGATATCTGTGAGGTTTATTTGATTCATGAAGTCAATTAGTTTTGTTATTTGTATGTTTAGTTTATGTCTGGATGACTTATCCATCAGTGAGAGTGTGGTGTTAAATACTCCTCCTATTATTGTGTGGGGTTCATTGTTTGACTTAAGCTTAAGGAATGCTTCTTTTACAAATGTGGGTGTCCTTTTGTTTGGGGCATAGATGATCAGAACTGAGATGTCATCCTGAAGGATTTTTCTTTTGTGAGCATAAAGTATCCTTCACCATCTTTTTTTATTAATTTTGGTTGAAAGTCTATTTTATCAGATATTAGGATGGCTAATCCAGTTTGCTTCTTGGGTCCATTTACTTGGAAAAATTTTTGGCCCTTTACTCTGAGGTAATTTCTATGTTTGTTTCTGAGGTGTTTTTCTTTTATGCAGCAAAATGATGAATCCTGCTTTAGCAGCCTTTTGTTAGCCTGTTTTTGTTGCTGCGATTTTTTTTTTATGAGTTGAGTCCAGTTATGTTGAGATATATTAATGACTAAGAATTGTAAATTTCTGTTATTTTGCCATTGTTGTTGTTGTGTTGTTGTTGTTGGTGGTGGTGGTATGTGTATATGTGAAACTCACTTATTTAGTCTTTGCTGGTATTAAATTATTTATTTACTGTGCTTTCTTGGGTATAGTTAGTTTCCTTGGGTTGGAGGTTTTTCTTCTAATATTTTCTGTAGGGCAGGATTTGTTGATGAATATTTTTTAAATTTAGTTTTGTCTTGGAATATCTTGTTTTCTCCATCTCTGGTGATTGAGAGTTTTACTGGGTATAGTAGTTTAATTTGGCATGTGTGGTTTCTTAGTGACTGCAAGATATCCACTGAGGCCCTTCTAGCTATTAGAATTTCTGTTGAGAATTCAGGTATAAATCTGATTGGTCTGCCTTTGTATGTTATTTGGAATTTTTCCTTGCAGCTTTTAATATTCTTTCATGTTTCTGTAGATTTGGTGTTTTGATTATTTTGTGTAGGAGGATTTTCTTTTCTCATCCAATCTAATTGGTGTTCTGTACATTCTTGTATATTTATAGATATCTCTTTCTTTAGGTTGGGAAACTTTCTTCTTTCATTTTGTTGAAAACATTTTCTGGTCCTTGGAGCAGGGACTCTTCACCTTCTTCTATTCCTATTAATCTTCAGGTTACATCTTTTCATTGTATCCCAGATTTTCTGGATGCTTTGTGTCACAGTTTTTTTAGACTTAACATTTTCTTTGACTCATGTATGATTTCTTGTATTGTATCTTCAATGCCCGAGACTTTCTCTTCTATCTTAAATTCTGTTGCTGATGCTTGTGCCTATTGTTCCTTTTCTCTTCCCTAGGTTTTCCATATCCAGGAATTCCTCAGTGTGTGTGTGTGTGTGTGTGTGTGTGTGTGTGTGTTTAATTGCTTCTATTTCCATTTTCTGTTCTTGAACAATCTTATTCATTTCCTTTACCTGTTTGATTTTATTTTCCTATATTTCTTTAAGGCATTTCTTCAATTCTCTTTTTTTGTAAATGCTTCTACATGTTCCATTGTATTTTCCTGTGCTTATTTAGGGCTTTCTTCATTTCCTCTTTGAAAGCCTCTATCATCTTAATAAGAGTGGATTTAAATTCATTTTCTTATGCTTTGGTTATATTAGGATCCAGCCAGGGCTTGCTGTAGTAAGATAGCTGTGTTCTAAATTTGCCATATTGCTCTCCATCTTGTAAAGAAACCTTTAGCTATCTATTTGTCTCTAGATGTTTCTTGTGTAGCAGGTATATGGAAGGCAGTTTTAATCTGGATATTGCTGGTGCAGCTGGTCTATAGTGGGAAGCCTTGAGCTAAACAGTGGAACTCAGAGGTCAGTGCATGTCTCAGAGAACCTGGGTATGTCCCAAGTATACAGCTAACAAAGGATTGGGGGTAAAATAAAGGGTATAACCTGGATAATAGTGCTATAGCAGACTTAGTGATTACAGAAGTTGTGGCCAGATAATGGAGCTCAGAGGGACAGCATGAAGCTCACAACAGCTTGGCACGCCTCAGAGGACTTAGAAGGCAGAAGAATGGGGAATCTTTAATTTCCTTAAGAGTAATATTTTTATTCTAGGTAGTTTATACTAAAGATGTAATTGTGCAAAATTTGAATGAAATAAATACCTGAATTATTACTACATGTATTTAATGATAAAATATTCCATATATAGCATAATGGGTTCAAAAAATCCTGACATACCTGTATATAATCTATCAGTGAACAGTACCATAAAATATCATGTACAAGAATGAAAATATGACTAACATGTGAAATAAGTCAATCAAAGTTCTTAAATGAATGGACATCAGCAGAAATGAGTTCAGTGTGAGCCCTAATTTATAATATGCTATTCATTTTATTTATAAAATGGTGCTTAAAAATATAACACATGCAAATAACTTAGCAGCTAATTAATTTCAGGTAAATTTGGTCTTCCTTTATTATTATATTTTAATTCAAGAGTTAAATGCTAAAATGCTATGATACACAGTGTGCTCAGCTGGGTGTAGAACTCATAATAGAACTTAAGTAGTAGTGGGGAATTAAAGAATGTACCAAAATTAGAGATATATACCCATAATCCCAGAAGCCTTACCACTTTGTGCCTTTTCTGAAATACCTAGCAAGATTCTTAACTACAGAAATGAGACACATTGTCAGAAATAGGTGTGTAGAAGAAAGACTTAATAATGAAGTAACGATAGAAAAAAAGGAGGGAAATTCAATAAATTTCACATTTGTGCCATTTCTAAGTTTAATTTGAACAACAATGGACAGAAGCAACCAATGGTAGCATTGTCGAAATGGGTTCATTCCCCATTAATTTAATGCCAAAAAGGAAGGAAGAAATGAAGCAACAAAGAAAGGGTGTTAGTATTTAGATTGCCTAGTCTAACTTCTCACACTAGTACTGTGCAATAATAAACGAATTTGCTACCACTCCAGACTTCAATATCATCATCAACAAGAGTGGCATGATTAAAACTCCTTTGAGGAGCTCTATTGGATCCGTTTGGAAAATGTAAGATTTGCATTATTGGATGATGAATTAGATATCAGGCATCACATGATGTTTTATATGTGAACAAAGTCTGGGGAGGTAGACATAATGTTGTTTGCTCTATTGATGAAGAAAATATAAGGGTAAAATGTAAAGTGGACAAATAATTTGCTGAGAGTAATTTAGGTCCGCCAAGAGAAACCAGGGTTTGATTCAACTTGCAAAATTTAGAGTTTGAGGTTTTCAGCACTGTGACAGAGCATGCTTGCTGACATGAACTAAGAACTCTATAAGCAGTTGGTGTAGCATTGTCACAGAGCACTTCCATGTGTTTGTGTGGACATTCCTCATGAGCATTTGCCTAGAATGAGTATAATTATTGTTGCCTCAAATGATTGGAGAAAGATAGTCACTTTTTAATCAAAAATATTCATGTTCTTTAGAATTTTTATAAGTAGACGCTCTTATGAAGCAACAGTAAAATTAATTTTCTAATTTTAAGAACATTTCTTAAATTGAATTGTAAAAATATATTAAATGAAGATCAGTTAAGATAACACCCTGAGTAATAAAGAGCCAATTACAGTGAACAATTTAGGAATATTAGCTAAGTTGTTTTAAAGTAGGAAGCAAGACATTTCCCTAACATAGTTCATCAGAGACATTTAATTTATGTTGGAATAAAATTTATCTGATTGGGAGTCACTGAAGTTGTTTAACTGATCAGTTCTTTCACAAAATTAGGTATGTAGATCATAGCCTGGCTCCCCATTGGCCATCCTCCCTCAAAGATTTCACTATAGCTATAAAACATGGGCATGTCCTCATAGGCCTACAATGTTCATGGAGCAATAAAGTTTCACAGGGAAATAAAATGCTATTATTAACTTGGGAGTACATAAAGTATTTAACAAAATCCTTTTTTTTTTTCCAGGAGTTTGGTAAACTATTGATTCTACTACTTAGGTTAAAAAAATATACAGTCCCAGGCTTCAGGGTGAGATTCCCATGTATCTTCTACTTCACATGCTACTTCCTGAGGCTTATTGGTTTCTGGACACATTGGTTGGCTTCCAATGGCATGGCCCAACGTTGGTCTCAGGCTCAATTCTTTGAGAACAAGCAATGCTTTCATTTGGTCAGCACATCCTTATCATTGAGCACCTCCACAGTGGCACGTGACTGCTTAGGTTTAGACCTTCTCTCTTATTGTGGGAGATATTTACAAACAGTAGCTCCCAACCTTGCTTGTGTTTAATCAGCTGCCATCTTTCTGACTAGGTTGGGCCTTAGGTCATGAGCAGCAGAGTGTTCTCACTGCTGCTGCGCCTCAGGCCTCTACTTCAAGCCACTGGCTCAAGCCACTGCCAGCTCAGGTGGCCAGAGACACCAGCTCTGCCACCCACAAGATACCAGTGTGGGAGATTGCTCTGCCAATCTTCTACACTGTCTCCACAAGGCTGGGCTGAGCCCAGACCACCTCATCATCCACACAGGCATGGTAGAAAAATGAGACTAATGCTTAGATTATTCAAAGGCTTTATATTTTTGGTAATGTTCAATAATGAGATGCCCACATAAATGGAAGTCTTAACCAATTAACAAACGTAGATATAAGTTGTTACCCAGGATTGCTCTTGGTATATGCGTGGCCATCCATGGTGCCTACAACTCTGCCTTCCTAGCTCCTCCTCTTCCTTCTTCTTCCTCTCCTTACTCCTCCTCTTTCTCTCCTTCCTCTTCCTCTTCCACTCCTTACTCCTCCCACCTTAGGTCCTCCCAACTTGTGGGGGAAATATGCTACTACACTCTCTCAATGTGATTCTCAGAGTAGCTGTACTAACCATTCATCATTTTGTCCTTAGCCAGTGGCTGTATTATAACTGTGCTTCCCAAACCTATTTCCTGAGCCAAAAGAGCTATAGGACCAGCACACATGGCCAGTTTGAGGCCCTTCCTGGTCTTCTGCTCCTACAGGCTCTCCTGTACACCTGAGTCCATAGCTGATTTAGAAAAATTCCATGCACTCAGATTTTCTGTAAGGACCACCACATAAATGGTCTGTGTTTTTGTTGTTGTTTGGTTGGTTGGTTTTTGTTTGTTTGTTTGTTTGTTTTTTGCATTGTCACAACTGGCATCCAGACAAATCATTATATCACAGTTATACTGCACAGGGTCTCTCCTACAGTGACTTTACTCCCACCTCTCTACCTGATATCCATAGAACCACTGTCTCTATCTCCTCTGTTCCTTTGCTGAGGATGACAAGAGTTCTTTTGGAGACCATTTCTATTTTCTAAAGATTGGCCCAGTCACATTGCACATCTTTTTTCTTATTCCTAGTCAAACTCATTAAATTATTGTATTCTAATCACATTTTAAAAGAAAACAGAACACCTGTATTAGTCTTATGAAAGGAAGCATTGAAACACAAATAAGGAAAACAGTCTCTATGAAAAAGTAGAAAAGTGATTTGCATAATATAACATTGCCCAGAGAACTTAAGCACATATTGGGTATAGGTTTGGGGTGACTGTAAGAACAAGTCTTTCATGACACACTGACTGTTCCCTTTCTTAGTAGGCATGTTTTTTTAACTGTTTAAAATTGAACTCTATTGGATGTTCTAAGTGCATGCTGTCAAATTCAATAACTGAGTTTTGTTAGCACACAGAAACAGAAACTATATAAATAGGAGAACATATCTTTAATGTTCCAGGACAGACCATTCCTACAAATCTATTTATTGGGGGCTTAGAGTGACACAGAGATATTACAGCTCTTATAGATAACACATTACAGTCTGGCATTTTTGAGTTAGACTTTTTAATGTATAGAACTGGTTTGTGTAGCCAAATTCTAGCTGTTATACAGAGTAAAATACAAGAAAGTTGCCAGGGAAACTGGAAATAAAATGAGTGGTTCAGACTTCTTGATTTTAAATTAGTTTGACTATAAACCTCGGAAATTTTAATGAATTTCTCTTAAAGTATGATATTATCTGTGAAAAAAATAGCTTGACAGAATTAGTGTTGAATCATTAAGACAATAGTCATGACACTGTAGTATAAGTGGTTAGAAATTATAAATTATTAACATTATTTTCTTATGACATTCTGCAGAGATCACACCTCAAATGATAGAGATCATGCATTACCAATGCCCAGTGTTATGCAAAGAAGCTATTAGGAAGAGAGAGAGAGAGAGAGAGAGAGAGAGAGAGAGAGAGAGAGAGAGAGAGAGAGAGAAACAGGGAGAACAGAGATGTTCCATTGTGTTTGGTTCTGGGATGAAATTTTTCTTTGTCTGCAAATTAGGGCAAGGGAGCCATAACTTTTGAGCTTCTTAGTTCTAGTTTGAAGCAGTGCAGTGATTTGATAGATTTGACCAATGATGTGGATGGTTCCATGTTTTGAATCAGCAAGTTCCTCTGCATCTATTTGAATGAAAACAAAGCATGTGGGAAAATCAGCTTCAAAACAAGTCAAGAGCTAATGGCATGAAGACGCTGTTTGTTCCATAGAGAAGATCACAAAATTCTACCCATAAAGGGAAGTATATTTAAGGTAGCATGCACCTAAACTGACAGAAAAGCAAGACTGTGCTTACAGTTTAGAAATGAAATGACACCTTTTGTCATGGATCAATACCTTGTTTGGTTGGTTGGAAGGAAGCCTTTAATATGCTGAAATGAGTTAGTTTTTTTTTAAAGGGTAATTGTCAACTTACTTCACTACTTTATTTAGTTGGAACTAAAAATGTTCTCAACTGGGAAGCCACTTTATGTTATGTCTACTTATTTATTAATCTAACAAATACCAACTCTGTCCTTTAATAAAAATGCCAAGGTGTGCATTAGTCCTTGGGATTAGAAAGTTGTTTCTGACAGGATTGCTCTTCTTAGAAAAGTTCATAGTCCAGTGGGAGAAATGATGTTGGAACAGAGAATTTCAATAAAGGGAAACAGAGAACATTTTTTCCTATAGGAAAATGGTAACTGAGTTCATTATTTTTAAAGATGGTACAAGTAAATTCCATACCCCCAAAACAAACAAACAAAATGAGAAACACCTTAAAATATCCACTAAAGAGAGCATTACAAACATGGGTAAAAACAATTTCTCTCCTACTTGATTCTCTCTCAGCGTAGAATTTTTATATCAGATGTATATTGCCATTTTATGCTTTGTTGGAAGTGTCCTATGACTATATGATTTCTTTTGTTTCTTCCACATTAGTCTTTGACTCTCAGGATTCCATCAGAGCTCCTTTATTCAATTCAAACAATTTAGTTCAGTTTAATTCAGTTCAGTGATGACTATTTATATAATAATGATATAAGAGTTCCACTTTAAGACAGACCCCTGCTCAGAAACTAGTCAAAAATCTCAGGTAATCAAGCATCCTCTTCAATGGCCAGCTGTAAGCCGGGTTTCCCATTGTCACCTACTTGAATTGTATGAAATTATGCATATAACTCATATGATTCAACGAAATACATTGCTATTTAAATCATTTCTTCTAACCATTACATAGAATGTTTATTATAAACAATATAAACATATGGACAACAGGTAAATAGGCCAAAAGTAGAAAGAAATTGGGCAAGATGTGTAGAAAACATGCAGTTTCCATGACCTTTTCTCCATGCTTCCTCTGGCTCACATCCTTCTATGACTTTCATGTGTTCTATCTCAGAAATAGTTCGCCTAAATGACAATAGGTGCACTGACCACTCACAATATACTAGTGGTTTCAGTGACATGAACTGAGGACAAATATACAATTTGTCCAACATAAGGATGGTGACAGCTTTCGTTCTCTTAAGTGAACCTAAGTATTGAGCAGTTTAGAAAGATTTATGTATATGAGTATCAAACAGTATCCTAAATAAATTTCATTATTAATTCATTCTAGAAAAGTGATAGCAGAAAGTGACACCTATCATGAAGAGAAGTTGCTTTTACTCCATGCAATCTGTCTCAATTCTTAGAACCATTACAGTGGAACATCTTTGGATAAGGGCAAATATTCCACTGTGGAAAACCTCCAAACTGAAACATTAACTAATTAGAGAGAACTTTCTCTGTGCCAGAACTTGGAGTAAGATGAACTTTACAAAGAACCATACTAACAGAACAATGAGGCGGAAGAAATGTTTAAAGAAAGAGCAGTAACTGATAATTAATATTGCCAACTCCGTTTCCATCTGCTCATTATTTAGTATCCAAAACCAACAGCTGACAGATGATGGGAAGGACATCAGATTAATAAGTGGATGAATATCTGAGCATATAAGAGCAATTGTGTTTATCACAAACTTTTGGATAAAACCTCCCTATCACAAAGAGGCTTTGATAGGGATGCAAACAAGGTGCTGTGACAGAGAGATGGAGAGGCATCACATTCTAAGTGAGTGGTCTCCTTGTCAACCAAGGTGTCTCTTTGACACTGTTGATTTTTCTGGCTTAAGCAGTATAGTTGGCTTTGATCTTCTGTGTCCTGAAGCCAATGTACCACTTTTTTTTTTCAACCCCACAACAATTTACATGCTCATGATAAATGGAAATAAGGATTAAAAGGTTTAAAGATAATAAAGTTTAAAAAACACATGATGTTTCTAAATGTTACCAAATGTTCAGGATTCTATAGTTTATAGAAAGATTATTGAGCTGATATCAAAAATATATTTAGATTTGAGAATGCAAGTAAGAGGTAACAGCAAAAGAATTTACCCCATTGGGAAGTTTCAAGGATTAGCCAATCAGCTGCTGAGCTGCAGTGAGTAGGGGAGTAGATAAATGTTATTGGTAGGTTTTAGATTAAAAATTATGTGAATTTATTGATATAATGTAAAGTGTGAGAGCCAGTGGGAAGAAAAATTAAAGGGATTAAAACAGTGAATCATTTTGGCACATCGAGTTCACCCTATTAAAATGAAAAACAGATTTCTAAACTTGTGTGTATAGAAGTAGACCTGGGCTGTTCTGAACCTTGGTCAGAGAAGCATCTTTATAGTGAGTAGTTGTCAATGGAAAGATGCATTACATATCCATGTATTAAGAATAAAACAGCATCAAACAACACACCAAGGCTCAGAAAGGATCACAGAAAATAATGGAGAAGGAATGTAACATTGGGGAAAAGGGAAGGAAGTTATGAAACATTATTCTGGTTATGGTGTGACAGTTGTGCTAATGGGCAATAGCAGCTGTAGTTTTCTGTACAAAAACAAGTCAACAAAAATTTCCTTCATCAGTAGATGTTTGCCAGGTCCCACCCCTTACTGATTAGCTTTTGTCAGCACATGGCTTCTTGGTAAGGGATGCTGCCACTGGCAAGTTTTCCATACTACCAAGGATAGACTCAAAGTCATGTAGGCATGGGCAAAACTCCCTATATCTAGTGGGTCATCAGAAAATAAAAAGACAGAATGTTGGGAAGGATGCATATTGGGTAGATTTGAGAAAATAAAGAGGAGATAATGGGGGTATATGTAATCATATTTTATTATACACCTTTATAAAAGTTTCAAGAGTAACAAATAAAATTAATGAAAAGAAAAACAAGGTGCAGTAAAAGTGAAACTAAGAGAAATTCAAACTATGTCTCTACCTTAACTTGTAGCCACATGTTTTCACCAGCTGGCTTATAAAAACAAGAATTTTGGAGGATAGTCGCATACTATTTTTCTGCCACTAGTTATGGTGTGGATAACATCTTTGCTCTGTTGTTATGCTGGAATTGGTTGCTTTGGTTACTTTTCAAAGCCTGAAAGACCACTTTGTCAAAAACACTGACTCTTCACTTTGCCTTCTTCATGTGTCTAGTAGGTGACCTTATTAATATCATATCCCCCACCCTGGTCTACACCCAGACTCTGTTGTAAATGTCTAAATATTTATCTAAGGAAAATTGATACATGTGAACAAAAATGGTTGATTTTCAACCGTCTTCCAAATACCTTAGATAATATGCTTTTTTAATCCCATCCAAGTGTCCAGAACTTTGCACCTGGAAGTTTGAATTGAACAGGGTTCTCCTCACCACGGGCTATTTTCAAATAAGCACTCTTTTACAAAATCTGCCATCTCAGTGGTTGGCATAATTGGCCCAATTTAATAATAACCCTGATTTAAGTAACTCCATTTAGTTAAGAGTACTGAGTTGTACAATGGTGTCTATAAATCTAGATGGCAGAGCTGGTATGCTACATACTTACAGGTATGCTGGGATATCTGTAATCTCAGTTGAGGCAACAGAAAATAGTGTGTATTTGAGGCAAAAAATAAAACAAATAAAACTTGGAAATTTTAAGACAAATTATCTTGCTGAAAATGAATGTAAATTCACAATGATATGAACTCATTTATTTTGTTCATGTGGGAAACACAGAGATCAAAATTCATCAAAATTCATAATAAGAAAATGCACTTCAAAATTTTCCTACTAAATATAAACTAGAGAAAACACACATAAATAAATACAAAAGCATCAAAATAAAGAAATGTTTTGGCTTACACATGCCTTGTGTTTATCTTTGGAGCTAGTTCGTTAAGGGAGGAGCTGATGTTAACAGTGGATTGATGTTCTCTAACGTAGGTAATTTAAAGTAGGTCTGTGAACAGAGAGCTCATTAAAATTGGAAATGGGGAAGCTGTTTTGTTCTGGACAAACATCTCTTAGAATCCCACAGGCACATTTATTACCCTTCTCTAATTGGTGCAAGTGTGTACTTATCACATGAAATATTACTTCTTTGGGTGATTTTATCATTAACCTTCAAAGTTAAATTTTCTTCAAATTTCTTTCAATATCCTGGCTAAGATTTTCAACCTGTTTTAATGTCAGTTTTTGCAAGACTAGAAACAGCATTTGTAAGATTTAAATGGAATTACAAAATTAAACATGAACCTATTTTTTAGGAAACTATTCACATTGTAAGAGATAAACTATCACTGAGAAGATCAAATATTTGATTTCTATAGTGTACTAAAAGCATGAAGTAGGTTAATTCATTTGAAAATAGTGTCAAGTTATACACACTCTAATGAGTTATCTGGCACCTCTGTACTGAAGTTGCAGAGGGCTGTGAGCTGCCATGTGGATGCTGGGACCTGAATTTATGTGCTCTGCAGTAGCAAAATGTGTTGTTAAAAACTGAGCAATTTCTCCATTGTATTCTTCAGTATAACTTTTAATATATCTTTTTAAGTATTTGAGTGTGGTGGTTTGAATAAAATGGCTCCCATATGCTCATAAGACTTTGCACTCTTACGAGGTATAGCCTTGTTGGAGGAAGTGTGTCACAGGGATGGGGTTTGAGGTTTTAAATGTTCAAGCCAAGTTCAGTGTTACTCTCCTTATGCTGCCTGTGGATCTAGATACAAAACTCTTCAGCTTCTTCTCCAGCACCATGCCTGCCTACAAGCCATGTTTTCCTACCATGAAGACAGTAACTAAACCTCTGAACTGTAATTCAGCCCAAGCACATGTTTCCCTTTATAAGAATTGACATGGCCACAGTGTCTCTTCACAGCAATAGAAACCCTAACTAAGATGCTGAGTTTTATTTAGTTTTACTTATTGTTCTTTTTGTAAGAAAGATATCATTCATTTTGTTAATCTAATTTTTAAGATCAACTCTTTACTTTGTAACTTCGGAATTAACTGAATAATTATTTTACTTCCTGCTGATATGTAATCCATATTTTTTAATGGTAACTTTATATAACATTTATTAAAAGTTGAGTCTTATTTTCTGATTTATTCAAATACTATTTTCTTTAAGTGGATAAATTTAGTGTATTCATATTCAATGTTACTTATAGAAAACAACATAGCCTTTCTTCAACTTATTTTCTAACTTTCTAAATCATTTTTATTAAAAATAGACACTTTTGTTTTGTTTTGTTTTTTTCGAGACAGGGTTTCTCTGTGTAGCCCTGCATGTCCTGGAACTCACTTTGTAGACCAGGCTGGCCTCAGACTCAGAAATCTGCCTGCCTTTGCCTCCTAAGTGCTGGGATTAAAGATGTGCCCCACCACTGCCTGGCTGACACTTTTCTCATACAATTATTCTGATTACAGTTTCACTTTCCTTTACTCCTCCCAGTTCTTCCTCATTTTCGCTCACTCCAGACCCACTTCCTTCCTGCCCATCATTTAAAGAGGTGCTGGCTTGTAAGTGATAACAACACAACAGGACAAAATAAAATATAATAAGCTAAAACAAAAAAATTCAACATAATAAGATAAAAATAAATATAACAAGGTAAAACTACATATATAACATTGAGGTTGAACCAGGCAAATCAACAGAAGGAAAAGAACCTAAAGAGTAGACACAAGAATCAGAGACTAACTTGTTTACACACTTAGAAGTCCCCCCAAAATATGAAGCTGATAACTATAATATATGCACGGAGGCAATGGTGCAGACCCATGTTGACCCTGTGCTTGCTGCTTCAGACTTTGTTAGTTCATATGAGCCCTGCTCATGTGATTCAGAGGGCTTTGTTCTCTGGCTGTTCTTTTCCTCTGGGTCTCTTACTCTTTCCATCTCCTCTTCCACAGAAATCCCTGAGTTAGGATTGAAAGGATTCGATAGAATTCTCTCTGTGTGTTCAGAGAACTGTCTTCCCATGTAATGCCTGGCTGTGGGTATCTATATCTGTTCCCATCTGCTTGCAAGAAGAAGGTTCTATAAAAATGTCCCAGTGAGGCTCTGTTCAATGAGTATAACCGAATAGCAATAATTAGATAAATGAACTACATTAGTAGTGTATTCTGGGTTTTACCTTATTATGTGTTGTATGTCTGTTATTCTCTTTTGCTTTGTCATGCCACAGGGCTCATGAAATTACTTTGATTATAATAAAATGTTTGAAAAGTTTAGCCACTATGGTAGAGTTCAGACATCAATTTTCTACTACTGCTCCAGCAAAATACTTTTGGCCATGATAGCAATGTACTAACTCCATGAAGCCATAAGCAAGCCCCAAATTAAAAGCTTCTTCTGATATTTCATATTAGTAGATATTTTAAAAAGTTATCATGTAACACATATATTAGATCATTAATAACACTAAGGTGGTCACTTAAAATACAGGAAGGGAAGGATGAAAGACGAGCAAGAGAAAGAGAGAATGAGATACTAATAAGAAGACTTGGGTAGTATTTTATTCTTCTGACAATTTGAATTCTTGGTATTATATTTCATAACTATGTTTTCTATTGCTAACACATTAATCTATTACTCTTGTTACAATTGTTTTGGATTTTAGTCTTTATGCTAAAAGTGTAGATCATATATGCTCCATATTTATGATACTAGAACATTTTGAAATTGAGTCAGTATTTTTAGCAGTGAGTTTACACCATCCCTTTTTTAATTAATTTTTTCTGTCTGTTTGTAAAGCATCTGATAGTACTCTTACAGGCCAGAACTGATAAAGATATATTTTTTCCAAATTTTATTGGTCTGGGATATCTTTATTCCCTCTTCATGTCTGGAGGATAACATTGCTGGGTATATTATTTTTATTTAAAGTAATTTTCCCCATATATCCTAGGACAATCTCATACCACTTATTCCTGTAATGTTTCTGCTGACATATATGCTGTTATTTAAATTGAGATATCCATATATGCAATTTGTTTCTATTTTTAGCATCCTTAACATCCTTTTCTATATTATTTACCTGGGTCACCTGAAATGTGCAATGCCTTGACAGAGATGTGAGATAACTTTGACTACTGACTTTTGACCTTCCTATACTGATATCTTTCTCTATGTTTAGGAAGCTTCATGTTATTATTTCTTTAACAGACTTTCTAGTTCTTCATTGACTTATCATTTATTTGTCCTGCTCCAGATATTTGCTCCTCTAATATTATCCAAATTGCCTGTAACCTTAATTTTCTTCTCTTTACCAATTTTATTTTTCACACATTTTATTTATTTTCTGTATATGGCAGTGTTCCTACACTGAGTCTAGAATAGGACCTTTTCTGGAGTATACATAAGGTCATAATTTTCATACATCAATTGATATTTTTGACATTTGATGCCATGTTACCTTTGCAAAGTCAGTTACTTATATTTTTGTAATGTGGAAGTTTTATGAAGAATGTGTATCTCATCTTATAAACATTTCTTCTCTTTTACAACTATGTGGCTTGTTGTAGTCAGCTGCTATGTACTGATTGTGACCATACTTAAAGACAGTTTGCCTTGGTCTGGTCCATGTACACTTCTATTTGTTACTCTAAAAGAAATGTGGTTACACCTAGAATGTACAGTTTGTGTGACAAACCTCCATCTGGGGCTGGTATGAACCAACATGCCTCAGGGATAAACCAGCGAGTCTCATTCACACTTACCAGAATGTAGTCACACACTGCAAGATTCTGCCTGGCTTTATGCTGAGACACTGTGGATGGAATAGCCTCAGGGTCCGATATACCATCTGGGGCTATGCTTAAAACAAAATTGTGCTATATTCTGGTCACAATATATACTGTGTAATGATCAATACTGATGCTATTATGAACTGTTTATTGTTGAAGGAGACTCATGACTAAAAACCATTGCCCTGAACACACAGGCTGTATTAGGTGGAACAGAAATCAGATAGACTGGATGTTCATGCCTAAATCTGCTACTCTATTCACTGGAAGTCCTTGTGGTCTTAGCAGTTATGAAGGTAGTTACTTATGTAAATAATGATTACAGTTTGTCTGTAAGAAGAGGTCATGAGAGGATCTTATTCAGCTGTCCTCTTATTCTAGCCCTTAAAATATCTATAAACTAAGTTACATTTTCACAAAACCCACTGGTCAAAACAAAAAGGAGGATTTGAAGAAACTCAAATTACTGTATTCTGCTAGTACAAATGTGAAATGCATGAAATATTAAAGAAGAAGTTTTTGTCCCTTTCTTTAAAAATTAAATCTATTCTATGTGATATTGCCCTTCCAGTCCTACATATGTATCCAATAATCTTAAAGCATTTTGTCTCCAAAATGACATTTTCTTCTCTAGTAGCCAAAATCTGAATAAAATTCATGTCCATTAAAAGATAAATTGATAAGCATCATTTGATATATCCACATTATGTAAAGCTTCCAAGAATGAAATAAATGGCTTCTGAATGCATGTAGCAACACAAATGAAATCCAAAGCCAAGTACAAAAGCAGATTAAAATACTCTATGCTCCATTTATTCAAGTGCTTAGAAAATTAAAATCAATCGCTACTGCAATAACAAAGACTAAATGCTGTCTAAGAATGAGTGAAGCAATGATAGTGAGAGACATTTTATGAAGAGGCACAGGCTAAATTTCTGGTTGTGATGGATGGATGTAGTTACTGGCTTGACCACAGTTATGTTTTCATGACTGCCACATGATATGAAGTTGCATCTTAAATATCAATGTTATTTCATAAGACAGTTCAGGTATTGAAATACATACATTTTCTCAAAGGGTGGTTAGCAGGAGAAATTATAAGGACTAATATCAGAGTTGTAGATATTAATCAAATACTATGGCATACCATTCATCAAACTAAGTAGTTTTACTCTCCCTCTAAAAGTGAAAGAAAACTATGGGCAGTTTCTGAACAAGGCATTTACTTTGTCTTGTATGCACATAGAATGTTATATTGTCAGTGTATTGAATATAGATGGGGAAGAGAATGGGGGTTTTAGAATCAGGTGTGGGGACAGACAGGAGAGATGGCCAGATGGCCATGAGAATGAATAGAAACTGAGGTGGGGAGATACGGAGCCTCTCCAGGAAGAGACAGAGACTTGGGATAAGGGAAGTGCCTAAGAATAAATGAGGATGTCCTTAGTTGTGAGTTAGAGCATTGGGATATAGAACCTGAAGAGGCCACCTTCAGTAGCCAAGCAGGAACTTCAATGGAGCAATCTATCCACAAAACTTTTGACTTCAAATCTATCCTGTTGACAAGAAATGGCAGGGAGAGTTGATACAGAGTTGATAGTAGAGACTGAAGTAATGGCCAACCAATGACAGGCCCAATTGGAGACCTATCCCACAGGCAAGCACCAGTCTGCGATGCTAATTAATGATACTCTGTTGTGCTTACAGACAAGAGTCTTTCATGGCTGTCCTTTGAGAAGCTCCACCCGACAGCTAACTGAGACAGATACAGACACCCACATCCAAACAGTAGATGCAGCTTTGGTATTCTTATGGAAGGATTCCAGCTCTGAAAGGGGAAGGAACTCCACAGGAAGATCAACAGAATCAACTAACCTGGACTCTTGGGGCTCTCAGAGACTGAACCCCCAACCGAAGAACATACGTAGCTGGACCTAGGCCTCTCTGTGCATATGTCGCATATGTGCTGCTTGTTCTTCATTGGGGTCCTGAACGACTGAAACTAGGTCTATCCCAAAAGCTGTTCCTGCATGAGGGATATTTTCTTCTAGCTGGACTACCTTGTCTGGCCTCAGTGGGAGAGGAAGCACTTAGCTTGCAGAGACATGATGTGCCAGGGTGCGGAGATACCCAGGGAGGCCCACCTGCCCAGAGGGAAAAGGGGGAATAGCAGAGTACTAGGAGAGTATGACAGGGAGGTGGGCTGTGAACAGGATGTCAAGTGAAATAAAATAATAATAATAATAATAATAATAATAATAATAATAATAAGCAATAATAATAATAAAATTTATAAAAGAATATAAGAAAAGAAAAATTGTAAAAAATTGTAAGTTTATTTTGGATATGACTTTATTCTACATACGACCAGTACAGATGGCTAGAGCAGGTGGTTAGAGAAGAATAATGGTCGAACTGGGAAGCACATTTAAAGAAAGACTCTAGAATGCTTTTCATTCATAAAAGAACAATGTAACCAATTTAGAGAATGAAAAGTGATATTTCACTTTACATGTAAAATACAATTTTGGGTAGTAGACTGAAAAAAGAACAAATTGAAATAATCTGAAAATACAATGTGGATGAATTTCTTCTTCTTCTTCTTCTTCTTCTTCTTCTTCTTCTTCTTCTTCTTCTTCTTCTTCTTCTTCTTCTTCTTCTTCTTCTTCCTCTCCTCTTCTTCCTCCTCCTCCTCCTCCTCCTCCTCCTCCTCCTCCTCCTCCTCCTCCTCCTCCTTCTCCTCCTCCTCCTTCTTCTTCTCCCTCTTCCTCTTCCTCTTTGTTGTCTTCTTCTTCTTCCCCTTCGTTCTTATAGTCATCTTCCTCTTGGTTGTGTTCATCATCTTCTTTGTCTTCATCTTCTTTTTATTCTTCCTCCTCCTCCTCCTCCTCCTCCTCCTCCTCCTCCTCCTTATGTCTTTCTCTTTCTCCTTTTGCTGTTGAGAGAAAATCATTTTCAATTGTTTTTATTTATTCTTCTCTCAACAATACATCCCAACCACAATTTGACCTCTCTCCCCACCTCACAATTTCTCACCCGAACTCCCTCCATCCTAGATCAACAGCTTCTCCATTTCCCTTCAGAAAAGAGCTGGTTAATGTAGATGAGTTTCAATCACAATGACTATAAAATAATGGACCACTTTTAATCTAGTGTATTTTAATACAGTAGGTTTCAACTGAGAATATTAAATATATTCAAAATATATTTAAAATATGCAAAAATTCAAAATATGCAAAAATAATTAAAATACAATGAATTTATAAATTAATCTACAGAGAATCTATGAATTAAAAAACTACATAATAAGAACTTTATGTCTTAATGTTTAGAGGTGAAAGAATTGTAAACATTCAATCATCTTCTTAGCTTTCCTGCTGTCCCTTACATGGGGTTCTGCCAATCTCTCACTAAAACCTTGATTTCCCTTCCTCATCTACATATTAATATTCCAGAAAAATTATAACAAGTCACTTCTGTTTTCATTATTTTTCCGGATTCACTAATGTTGTTATATAGATTCAGGCACTAAGTCCATCATGAAAAATCATAGAATTAAATCATTGAAAGATGGCAAGTAAATTTTTATGTGAACACCGAATATTATTATTACAAGAATCTTATATTTATGTATTTAGTTTGAGAATGTGTGTGTTGTGTGCATATGTATGTGCTTGTATTTACATTTGTATGACCATGCACAAACAAGGCTGTCTGAATACAATTGCCAGGTGTCAGTTCTATCTGTCCAGAGTGTGGGCCCTGAAGATCAAATTCACATCATCATAGCCCAGTTGAGTATCATCTCATCAGACATACACTGGGTATTCTTGTCTCAAAATGAATATGCATAAAATGATGTCCGGCATTTCATGTGCTATGCTCATTAGCTATATAAAATGTAACTGTCTAGTTTTCAAGAGTCTCAGTTTCCTTTTCTGTTTAAACTAGGTTTAAAAAAAAACCTGTTTTTAAAGGTTAAATCTACTAAGCAAATGTAGTTAGTAACTACAACAAATTATGTAAATTTACTAGTTTCTTCTATAAAATTTCTATTCTTCTACTCATTTCGTTTAAGTCAGGTCAAACTCATTGACTGTTATTCAAACAGACCAACAATCACAGTAAATATACACAGGAAAAAGACTTTTTCCTGCTTAGCTGAATGTATGCTGAGTACCAATAACATTTTGGGGCTCGACTGCTCCACCTAGTAATCAGATGATTGCACTTTTTTTCTAGTGAATACTTTCATTGCCATCAAGGGGAAAGAAAAAAGATCCAACGATGTGAATGTGCCTAAGTTTTTTTGTACTGAAATGAACATGCTTTCCTTCTACTTACAGCTTACTTTTAAAAGAAGGATATGAACTGAGCAGCAAGAAACATGGGAAATATAGGTACACAATTAGATATCTGATGAGCAGTCAATGTCTCTGTTTTACCAAAATCACCACTATTCACTTAGAACACCAAATGCTTATTTAATTTTTTGACATATTCATTTTCTTTCCTCTTTCCCCAGATGATATTTTAAGAAAGCATTTTTTTAGCTATAACTTTTCTAAGGCAGTTTTCTTCCTTTATACAATTACCATTGATCCAGTGAATATGGAATCTAAAGTTAGTTATACTAAATATGTTATATTTTTCCCACACCTACATTTTTTCCATTCTAAGTATGACAACTTGAATTCTATGATGCAGTTTTAACTCTACCTATATGGAGTTATGTAGACCCTAGACAATAAAGAGTCAGCATACTGCAAGCAAGTTGATCCTCACTCAGAAGCCAGTCACAAGTCATTCGTTGTAAAATAAATATACTTCTGGTTTGTGTACAGTTAGAGATCCCTATGCTTCTACTAGAATTTTATGATCTGTTATGATAGCTCCCAGAAATCAGGGTAACATTTGTTTATATTTACTATTGTCTCCTGAACATTGTAACGGTTTGGGCATCCCCCCATCTTGTTAATTATATATTGCATATACTATGTATATTATGTATATTCACCAACCTTTAATCTCTCTACATGCCATTTCATGGAGGTTCCATTATAGAGATATGGTGGGTTAAATGTTATCTTACAGATTATTTTCTATACATACAGGTTGGAAATGAAGAAAAATGCTTTGTCTTTTTTATGTGCTTTTGCCCCTCGTGCAATAATCCCATTTGAAACTCAAGTCATTTCATCATACTCTGAATGGCTTAGATTTTGTTTCAAGAACTCCGGACTAAAGCAAATAATAAAATACAATCTTTCTTATTAGCCATCACTTAGGCAGTAACAGGATTGTGGAAATTGAGATTTAGAAGCTGGAGAGATGATACATCTTAATTAGGCATAACTGTTGCGTAGTATTGAGACTTTAGATGAATACACTATGTCTACTGTATCCACTTTAGTGCTTCTAAAGTTATTATAACTACATCTTTGCTATTTTCTTCAGAACAATAATCTTTTTCTCTTGTCTCCTACGTTTGGAGTAATAATTCAGTAGACATTGACTAGAATGAGTGAGAAAACACACTGTGACCTTGTGGTGATGAATACCGTGCCTGGAAGTGATGCACCCAGTCTCCACTTATAACTTGCCAGTCAGACTCATTGAACAAGCCTTAAAACTATGAAAACACAGTCTCTCCTGACATCATCTCTATTTCATTTTGTAGACTCTGCATCCTATATTTTCACATTGGTTATCAAATTTTAATTAAATACTTACTAAAGAACAAGAATATTATTCCACCACCAGTTTACCGTTTTTTCATGTTGTACTCATATTCTTTTCTTAAATGGTTTGGAGTCAAGGTTGTGGTTCTTATGGCTTTCAAATGACACATAATAAGGAGATGCATAAGTGTTAAGTTTCACTGAGAGGCGCTCAGTCAATTCTGTAAATACTACTCTTTTTATATTAACTGCCTTCTTTTCTAATTATGCAGTACTTGAATAAAGGATTAGTAGCAAAGTGTGAATGTATTGATAAAAAAGAAATTGGAAATGAGTCCATGTTAGCTGCTTTTTTTCCTAAGGTTTTTCTGGCTACTCCCATTCAGAATTTTCATTTAAACTAAAGACATAACACTGAACACCTTAAATAGCTATACATCTTAAACAAGTAGGTAATCTCTTGCTTTGAACCATATCAGCTATGGAAAGCTGTTTTTTTTTTCATTTTTAGAAAAGCAAATTTTGTTTTTGAAAGTTACAAGGGGATTATTTAGTTCTTTGGAGTCTAATTTTTTGAGTTCTTTGTATATGTTGAATATTTGCCCTCTATAGGATGTAGGATTGGTAAGGATCTTTTCCTAATCTGTTGGTTGCCATTTTGTCCTATTGACAGTGTCTTTTGCCTTACAGAAGCTTTGCAATTTTATGAGGTCCCATTTGTCAATTGTTGATCTTAGAGCATGAGCCATTGGAATTCTGTTCAGGAAATTTTCTCTGTGTTCATGTGTTCAAGTCTCTTCCCCAGTCTCTCTTGTATTAGTTTCAGGGTATCTGGTTTTATGTGGAGGTTCTTGATAGACTTGGACTTGAGCTTTGTACAAGGAGATAAGAATGGATCTATTTGGATCCTTCTACATTCTGATCTCCTGTTAAAACAGCACCATTTGTTGAAAATGCTGTCTTTTTTCCCACTGGATGGTTTTAGACTCCAGGGAAATAAATAACCCTATTTAAAAATGGGGTACAGAACTGAAGAAAAAATTCTCAACTGAAGAATACCAAATGGCTGAGAAGAACCTAAAAAAATGTTCACCATTCTTACTCATCAGGGAAATGCAAATCAAAACAACCCTGAGATTCTACCTCACACTAGTCAAAATGTCTAAGATCAAAACTCAAGTGATAGCAGATGCTGGCAAGGATGTGGAGAAAGAGGAGCACTCCTCCATTGTGGTGGAATTGCAAGCTGGTACAACCACTATGAAAATCAGTCTGGAGGTTCCTCAGAAAATTGGACATACTAACTACCTCAGGACCCAGCTATACCATTCCTGAGAATATACCCAAACTATATTTCAACATATAACAAGGATACATGTTCCACTATGTTCATAGCAGCCATATTTATAGTAGCCAGAAGCTGGAAAGAATCCAGATGTCCTTCAACAGAGGGATAGATTCAGAAAATGTGGTACATTTACACAATGGAGTACTACTCAGCTATTAAAAACAATGAATTCACAGACCACATGAAAATCAAGAATGAAGACCATAGTGTAGATACTTCAGTCTTTCTTAGAAAGGTGAACAAAATATTCATGGGAAGAAATACAGAGATATTGTGTGGAGCAGAATCTGAAGAAAAGGCCATCCAGAAACTGTCAAACCTGGGGATCTATCTCAAATACAGACACCAAACACAGACACTATTGTGGATGCCAAGTGTTTGCTGACAGGAGTCTGATATGACACCCATGTCTACTGAGAGGCTCTGCCAGAGCCTTTGAAATAAAAAGGCAGATGCTTACAGCCAACCACTGGACTGAGCAAGGAGTCCCCAATGGAGGAGTTAGAGAAAGGACTGAAGGAGCTGAAAGGGTTGGCAACTCGTTGAAAAAACAACAATATCAACCAACCAGACAACCCAGAGCTACCAGGGACTAAACCACCAACTAAAAAGTACACATGGAGAAACCCTTGGCTACAGCCGCCTATGTAGCAGAGAATGGTCTTGTTGGACATCAATAGGAAGAGAGGCCCTTGGTTCTGTAAAGGCTCAATGCCCCAGTGTAGGGGATGCCATGGCGGGGAGGTGGGAGTGGGTTGCTGGGTTGGAGAGCACGCTCATAGAAGCAGGGAGAGGGAGGATGGGATGGGGGTTTCCAGAGAGGTAGCTGAGAAAGGGGATAGCATTTGATAAATAAATAAAATATCCAATGAAAAAGAAAGTTATAAGAACAATTAGAAAGTGGAGTCTATTAAGAACTTTTCATTTCAACGTGACACACACAGAAAATGACTTTCAGAAATTTGGTCTCTTCCTTTAGACACTGAATTTGGACATGTCTATTGTGTGTGTATACATAGACTCCTATACGATGTGCCCTATTCACTATAAAGCAAACTAATGGAACAACCTGACCTCAGACTTTAACTTTTAGAATGTCCTGCTTATGGAAATAATATTTTTCTTTAAGAATTTATGTTATTAGGCATGTTTTATTTTAGAAGTAGGGATTTTGCTGTAGAAAATGACAAAGTTTACTGATACAGTGTCATTAAGGAAACAAAATATATTTTTTACCTTTGCCAAATATGCAAAGTGAGTCAGTCTTGATTAGGGGTTATAAAACTGGATTACTGGATTGAACTAGATGTAGATGTAGTATTTCTCAAACTACACATAAGAATCAATGGTTTATTTTCTCATTGCTATTGAATTGCAGAGGGCTATTGTTTTAGATTCATTACATACATCTTTCCACATGGTGAGACAATAATGACTCCAATTTACTTGTGATTGAGACTACTTCCTAGTCATTTAGGCTTTTACTACTGGAGGGTAAACAGGATCACAAGGGTAGATCAGGTTTTGTTATCTAAAAGGAATACTCATCCTTATCATAGGCAAGTTGGTTGTTGTAACATGGTAAAGCTAGGGAGTACCACACGTAGGAACATTAGTCAGTATGACACTAAAGTAAAGACTTACAGCTGAGAAAAATTAAGTATTAGTTACTTTGAAAATAAAGTTTCAGATGATCCCCACAGGTAAGGAATCCCTAATTACAGATAGTTATAAGGGATAGAAGAAATTACAAGTTGTAGGGTTATTTAGATTGATCAGCTAAAAAGAGAGACATGGCTGGAGGAAAGTTATTTATATATTTATCTTCTGGTTCTGTATATTGACTAAATTTATGCTGCTTCTTTCTTTCTTTGTTGAGATATTTTAGACAGAATATATTAATTTTCTAATATTTATTCTTAGCTAAGCTTAATAGCTATCCCAGTGCATTTATTAAACTAGAAGGAAAAAGAACAATCTCTACCATGTTCTGTCATTAAAACTTGTGTATCATCTCATTTGTGTGAAAGATATTCTTAGTTTTAGAAAGACACATAGTGTTATTAACCACTGTTCAGGACTCTAAGAATGAAAATAGCTTTATAAATACCAAAATTGTTGAACTATAATAGAAACAAATTTCTGAATACACAGTACCCATTCTAACTTCCTTCTATGACACAATAGCTATAAATTTCTTTTTCTCCAATGTGAACATAGAATTTCAAATATAATCTACAGAATATACAGCTTACTTCAGGAAACTGCATTTGCAGCTAAATCTTGTGGGGAAGGGGCAGAGCTCAAGCATCTGTTTAGCATATGACTACTACAGGAGTCAGAGTGTGAATCAGTAGCATCACAGTGCTCTATATAGCTTCCTTGCCAATCAAAAAAAGGAACAGCAGCATTTCTAAGCGGCTCGGTTCTGAAGGGTATTTTGGTAATAGTTCCCAAAATATCGGGCCAGAGACAGCTGTTTCTTCAGCTCCTCTTGAATTTCTGCAAGTATTTAATGATCTCCAGTAAGTTCATCTGCTAACAAAAAGCAAATGAATTCTATTCTCTGTGACTGAACCCTGAATCATATATTAACTGAGTGCTTAATACTAATTGCAATAATCTCAACTCAGAATAAAAGAGCACAGAATTGATGATGTTTTTAATTACAATACATTTTTAAATACCATGCTATAACCTTATATTGAACTTTAAAAATTGCTGATGTTGTATTTTCTGTGACTAACAGAAAACCTGTGAATAAAATAATGATGTTCATGGGATAAGAGTGAATAATTTTCAAATGCTGTCTCTGTGCCAAATAGGAAACCAGACACATCAATAGTATGAGATAGAAATAATTATCTTTGTTATACTGATAAGTCACTTGAAGGCCAAAGAGTTTAAATTATGTGTAAAAGCCATAAAATGGGAAAGTCAGACATGTTACCCTACAGGTTTATTTAAATTTTCAGTCCATTCTATTCTCCTCCCAAGCTATACATGCAATCATTTAAAATTATAGAGTAGAAATTATGAATAATAAAACCAATGTACCTGAGATGTTCATTTTTCTGCATCCAATTTTTAACTTTACCACCAGTTTAAAGTTCATTTGCAAGAAAGCAAAATGAAAGTTTGTATATTAAGCAACAAGAATATTTAAATAGTATTGTATTCTTAATAAATTCTGTGCAATGTGCTTTGAACCTCTTTACCCCTTAATATAACCCCTTCCCTAGTCAATCTCTCTAACCTCCTCTCCTTCTTACCCAACGTTGAGGTTCCTCCTTGTCCTCCTCCTCATTCTTCTCAATCTGCTTCCATACACCACGATCTCCAGTTTGTGTGGGCCAGGCTAGTTGTAGAAGTGGGGCCTGCCCTACTGTGTAGTTGAACTACTATGGGTAACTTTATTAAAAAGACAAACAATAAATGAATAACAACAACAAAAAAAAAAAAAAAAAAAAAACCTGACACTTTCTCCTCAAGCAGTTCTCAAATACCAATAACTTTTCAGTTAGTGGTGAGATTTTGTGTCTATTTTTCCCTGTCTCTGCCAGGATTTTGTCTGGCTGGAGAACTTGTAAATGTTCTCCATGCTGTCACAACTCTCATGTTCAACTGAACTGTTGTGTTTGAGAAACTCTGTTCCTATTACTTCTGACTTGTGTAACCTTTCTGTTCCTCTTCAATGAACAGTCCGAGGAAGTGGGCGACAACTGCGACATAGGCTCCATTTTTGGTTTGGTTGCCCCACAGACTATTATTCTGTGCCCGATGACAAGTTGAAGGTCTCTTTGTCAGTCACTGGCTACTACAAAAGAAGCTTCTCTGATGGGAGACTGAGAGATGTCTTAATCTATGAGGGTAACAATAAAGCAATACAAGTCATTGTAATGCTCTGCACAATTAGTAGAATAATAATATTAGATTGTCTCCTTAGATACTTATAGCTTGCTATCTAGCCACAAGTTCTTGTCCCCTTTAATGACAGTGCTATGTATAGTCTATATCTCACAAATCTGGTCTTAAATCTAGTCACAAGCTGGTTGATCACTTCCATAGCTTTTGTACTACGTTTGCATCAGTAGTAGTAGCTCTCGTTGTGTTAGAAGGTGTTATATAGGCTACTACAGTTGAAAATTAATTATCAAACTTATCCAGCTGTGAACTCAACAAACTCTACCAATAACTGACAATAGCAGTAAAATATTTGATTTTTCTTTCTAGTATATTTTCAAAGTTTATGGGAATAAAATTAAAATAACCAGAAATCTACAGTTAAAAATGGGTAAAATTTCAATGAATTATATAAAATCTATAGATGTGATATACATACTAAACTCTCAAAGATCTATTTTCTTATGTCCCTCCATGATTACAAATCACTCTGGCAGTTCCTCAGAAAAGTAGACAAAGTATTAACTGCAGACCCAACTGTACCACTACTTCTCATATACCCAAAAGATGCTCCAACATATAACAAGGACACATGTTCCATTATGTTCATAGCACCTTATTTATAATAGCCAGAATCTGGAAAGAACCCAGATGTCATTCAACAGAGGGATGGATACGGAAAATGTGGTACATTTACACAATGGAGTACTACTCAGCTATTAAAAACAATAAATTCATGAAACTCTTAGGCGAATGGATGGAACCAGGAAATATCATCCTGAGTGAGGTAACCCAATTACAAAAGAACACACATGGTATGCATCCACTGATAAGTGGATATTGGCCCAAAACCTTGGAGTACCCAAGATACAATTCACAGACTATGTGAAGCTCAAGAAGAAGGAAGACCAAACTGTGGGTTCTTCTTAGAAGGGTTAACAAAATACTCATGGGAGGAAATACAGAGGCAATGTATGGAGCAGACACTGAAAGAAAGGCCATCCAGAGATTGCCCCACCTGGGGATACCATCCCATATACAGACACCAAACCCAGACACTATTATGGATGCCAAGAAGTTCATGCTGACAGAAGCCTGATATAGCTGTCTCCCGAGAGGCTCTGTCAGATTCTGTCAAATACAGAGGTGAATGTTTGTGGCCAACTATTGCACTAAGCACAGGGTCCCCAATGGAGGAGTCAGAAAAAGGACTGAAGGAGCTGAAGGGGTTTGTAACCCTATAAGAAGAACAACAATATTACCAACCAGACAACCCAGAGCTTTCAGGGACTAAACCACCAAAGAGTATATATGGAGTGACCCATGGCTCCAGCACATATGTAGCAGAGGATGGCCTTTTCAGGCATCAGTGGGAGGGGATGCTCTTGGTCCTGTGAAGGCTCAATGCCCCAGTGTAGGGGAATGCCAGAGCAGGGAGGTGGGTGGGTAAAAGAACACACTCATAGAAGCAAGAGGGCAGATGGGATAGGGGGTTTCTGGAGGGGAAACTAGGAAAGGGGATTAATATTTGAAATATAAATAAATAAAATATCCAATTACAAAAATGAAATTTCAGCAAAAAAATAAAGAAAAAAGTAATCTAAGTGAGAGACCTTCTTCTCAAGGGGTGTTCATTAGCAAGGATTGAGTTTTAGCAGTACACTTCCATACTGTAGAAATTAGACCCCTTACATACAGCCACGGGTTTATACTCCTCTGAGCATGGTATTGTGTCTGTCCTTCACCTGCCTGCTTTTGATTTGCTCCCAAGGTGTTCAAATGTTCTACTCATTCCCTTTCCTTCAAACTTATAAGCAACACTCTAACTACAGAAGGTAGCATGTTTCCCCAACACCATTCTTTTTTTCAGAGAGATTTTTCTATTATAAATCCCTGGGTTTTCTCAAACTCACAGTGATATCTGATAGAGCCTGTGTTCAGCTCTTAAGTTCTGGGATTAAAGGCATCACCATCATGCCTAGCTCCCAAAATTTATTTTTTAATTAACTGTCATCACTAATTTTTTGACAATAAATTTGTGCCATTTATTATGCCTCAAGTTTTAAATTAATATACATACTTCTCTTGTCAATTTACTGAGGAGTGGTCATTTTACTAAGTCATTTTCTTAGAATGTTTTGTAATTATTAACTGATAAAGTTAACACCTGAAAATTCTAAGGCATGATGAGAAACATTCAAAGTATTTTCGTGGAAGTCTCTGGCTTCATCACTGTGTAACACTTTTCAGCAATTTGAATACTTGAGGTTTAATAAATTAGTACCACTTACAATCGGCAAAGCTTTCTAATTATAGCATGAAACTTCACCCTCTGGTGATTATAGGCAGGCAGTATTGCTTTAATAAGAAAAGAAAAAGATTGAAAATAATATGCTGATGCAGTGCATGCCCTTCTTAGCACAACTAAAATGTGGATGAAGAAATCAAAGACAGTTACAGAGCAGATATATAATTGTCAGAAATAGAAGTCAGTTTCTAATGGTCTGGAAACAGCTCTTCCGTGTAAGACACTTACACAGACATTTATCTTAGGGTCTATAGGAAAGCCTTTATCACATATATAAATATCTGTCTTAGGGTCAATAGGAGTGCTTCTATCATATGTGTAGATATTTGGCTTAGTTGTTATAAGAAAGCCTTTATCATATGTGTACATTTTTGTCTTAGGATCTACAGTAGTAGTACCTGTATCTAATGTCTAGATATTTGTCTTAGGGTCTATAGGAGTGTCTCTATCGAATGTCGCCACAGTTGTTTGTTTTACAAAGAGCATTGCAAAATTTCTATTTACCAATGGAATTATGAATATACTAATCATATTTCAAACTCACATTTTCACCAACTGTATTGCATGTCTCTCATCAGATGCTTATCTCCACCTCACACTTCATCTTCTCTCTTATGCTGTTTTATATTTATCTCCTTACTTAGTATTTTCTCAACAAGCTACTATATGGACACATATTGTTGATTGGTCATTATTTCCTAATGTTCTTCCTGATATATTTCTATCAGGCAACATATTAAATTTAAAATACATTATATTTGAAATAGTATATGCTGTAGCCACAAACTCTGAGAGATAGTCCTCAATTTAAAGGCTTCCAGGTCAGTTCTAACTCTTCCTCCAATAACTGTGTTTGAAGTGTGAGATTTCTTCAGCAATTAGGTCTTACTTTAAAGTTCTTGAATCAAACCAAGGGCTTTGGTTTGTATATAAATATACATTATATGTAGAGTGCAGATTTTTAAAAGCTTCTTTATCATTTAGTGGTCCTAAATTTTAAAAATTATATAACCATTAGGAAGTTGAGACTTGCTATAGAAATAGGTCAATATAATTCTGCCTTTCATGGTTATATCTATGTTTATTTCTCACAATACACTCTTTCTGTTCTGTCATAATTAGAACAGCCTTCACCATTCATTCCTACCACCATAAGGAGTCATTCTAATCTAATTACTTTCTATTGTAGACCAAAACTATGAGAAAAATAAATCTTTTGTCTTTTAAGTTGCCACATAATCTGTTATTGATACCAGAGACATAATTTAGGGATTAATTTTTGAATGCCACTATTGCACTGTAATATGCATCATTAAATAACAAAATTATTAAGTGTTGTTTATTAATGGCTAGTGATTTTTGTAAGCAAACTTCCATATTTGTTCTCTAATTTTTTTAATTCAACTTTTATAATAAATGTATATGTATTAATGATACTTTCTTAATGGCAACATATGAAGATGATTGACCACATTTAACACACTGGTAAACTCCATTAATCTCTTCTGCATCCCTGATACTGATCTGCAATATTTGGTGTGCTTCCTGACATCCCAATCATCTTCATAAAATTGAAGTTTGCTAAACTTCTACTCCCTAAAATGCCCCATTATGATTTGAATGCAAAATGTAACTCAAGATTTTTTTTATGCTTGGTACATAGTAGGTGGTGCCCCTTTGGAATGTTATGGGGTATTTAGAGTGTGGCAACCACTTAGCTGAAGTTGGTCCTGAGAATTAGGTCCTAAAAGTTATACTGACTTCTATTTGTGTTTTATGTTCTCATAATGGGAGCACACTACCACAATGTGATCTACGCATTTGAACCAAGGTGCTTCGTCACCAAGTTTTCACATTGTAACACACAGACGGATCTTCTAAACCATGACTCAATATGAAGTATCCTACCATACACTGTTTTTATCAGACATTTGTGCACACTAGTAAGGGAGGTAACTAACTAATAGGTGTCAATTTCCTGATCATATTCATCCTGAGATGCCTTACAACCAAGAAATAATATTAGCTTTTCTCAAATAGACTTTCGATTTAATGCTACCTTTTTTGCATTTTTGTATTTATCATTGTTTACAATTTAGTTTTAAATGTTGCCCTATTTTAAACTCATATTTTCCTCATTATCTTCCTTTCACTTCACACATTTCACAGTTTATATTCATGTATAATTAATTTTCAAATTTGTAAAATTTTCTTTTATTTTCTTTCTATTCTGTACTATGGATCAAGTCTCAGAATATTTTCTTCTATAGCTATTGTGTATTAATGTTTTCATGAAATATTGGTTTGTGAAATGCTTCTTGCCTGTGTTGAAATCTTATATCCCTTAAAATAGTACATAAGTTTACTGAATTTAAGTATGTCTTATTTATTTCCAAATCCCTTCTGAACCTATTTTATTGTCTTGGATATAAGTGATCCCTAAACATACGTATTTTTGCTAGTGCATAGAGGGATTTTTTTTAAAAGCTCCAGTGTGGGCCATTAAGTGACGATAACACCACTTAAAATCCCTAGAGATCATTTTTTAATCATAACTCAAAAAAAAAATAAACTAGTGTTTAGAATAGTGTATCTGCTGAACCAAAAAAAAATTACTGTGTTCAGGAAAAACAGTAGAGAATAAGTAAATGAGTCATTTTGAAATTTCTCAACAAGCTGTGTTTATTACTAAAGGTAAACACATTATCTGAACACATTTATATCCTTGTAAGATTATAAAATTTGCTGCAGTAGACTGAAATTCGTCAAGTCAGTCCCTGACAAGACTGAACAGGTTGCAGTATCTCACTATCATTTAGTTTGCTTCACTTTTGACCCCATTAATCAATTTGTCTCCCTATGTATTATGAAGATCTGGTCTTAGTAACACATGGCATCTACCGGAACTACAGTGGTGCCTTGTTTACCAAACAATAACATTAATCATATCATTTGCTTATTTTGAGACAATTTAATGTGTACAACTAATATATTGAAGCAATACATATTCTCAGGTTCCAATTCATTGTCAAAATATGTCACTTTTTAATGATATGAAATGTTAAGGCGCTTAGTGTTTTAATAGAAAACTGAGTAAGTAGGAGAAGTAATTACATTTTAGAAGAGTATGCAATACTCCCCTGATGATCTTTAAGTGAGAGGATAGTTTTTATCTACTTTTTAAAAAAAAATGTGGCAAAGTTAAAACAAGATAAAATTAATATGGGGAAATAGATTCAGGTTGTGTGGGAACCAAATTAGTATTCAGTTTCAGAAGATGGCTCTCAATTTACAATGTGCATATTAACATTTGTTTCTATTAAATTTTAGGTTAACATACAAAGAAATAAATTTTATCAAGGCATCCTCATATATATGGGATATTCTAATTTACCATTTCCCATCTTTTCATTATGCTTATTATACTTTCTTCTACTATAATTCCTGTTTAAACTTTCTTTTCATGCACAGAGACAAATGCACAGACAGACACACACACACACACACACACACACACACACACACACACACATTTACATATACACAGGAGAAGACAGAGAGATAGAGACAGAGTGACATGTACATGTTTAATATTAAATCTATAGTATCTATGTGATAAAAAATGCATAGTGGGCTCTGAGCAGCCTAATATCCCAGGAGAGTACCTCCACTCTCCTACCACCTCTCCTCTTGTTATGCTTGAAGAGAGGAACATGTTGTCCTCTGAGAGGATCCACCCAGCATCTGACTCAGATAGATACACCCATCACCAAACAATGGATGGAGCTTAAGGACTCTTACGGAAGAATATGAGTAAGGATTTCAGGCCCTGAAGGGGATAAGAGCTCCACAGGAAGAGCAACAGAGTCAACTAACCTGGACCCTTGGGGCTCTCAGATTCTGAACTACAAACCAAAGAAACCAAAGAACATATACAGGCTGGACGTAGGCCTCCCTATATACATGTAGCAGATGTGCATCTTGGCCTTCATGTTGTTCCTAAACAACTAGAGTGGGGTTATCATAGAAGCAGTTGCCTGTAAGTGAGATATGTTCTACTAGCTAGGCTGCCTTGTCAGGCCTGCCTCAGTGGGAAGGGATGTGCCTAACCCTGCAGACACTTGAAGTGCCAGGATGAGGGGGATAACCAAGTGGCCTCTACCTGCTCAGAGGAGATAGGAAGGGGGAAGCAGAAAGGATTGTGGGAGGGGGTGAGCAAGAGGTAGGCAGATAATTATTAAAACAATAAAATTAAAGAAAAAAAAACAGGGTTTGCTTTTTTGATAAGAAGAATGCTTATGAATGATTTGAACTTGCATCCACTTATCTGCAACTGTTTTTGATTTTTCTACAATTATATAGCACATAATCATTGTGAATATGTACTACACTGTCTTTGTTCATTCATTCATTTTTTAAAAGACCTAACTTGTTCCATTTTATGGCTAATATGAATCATTAAATAATAAACATGTATATGTAAGTTCCTCTGTGGTAGGATATAGATTCTTTTGAGACTATAACCAAGAGTGTTATGGCTGGGCTGTATGGTGGCTCTGTGTTCAAACCTTTAACACTGGCTTTCTACAGTCACTGCCTGCAGCAATGTTCCTCAGTGGATATCCCATGTGTATTCCTCTCTAAATTTCTCAAGCTTCATCAGAAGGTGAATTCTGCTCTTATTCCCTCATGTGTATCCTAATAGAAGCTCCACACAGCTGTTCCAATTGTGCTAAATATTGACTGGCCTCCGTGTCTTTCTGAAATCATGGTGCAGGGCTTCATGATTTTATAAACTCTTACATTTTGTGTATCTAAAAACCCAGGACCCACCCTGTGAATAATTTTGATTCTACTGCTCAGCTGATATGCAGCATTGGCCCCTCAAACAATATCTATAGCATCCACTGTGTGCTTTGTAGATAAAACGTGAAGACATTTCCATAGTTGGCAGTGCTTTTGCAGTGTGTCATGGAGGCTTTCTTTGCTCAAGCATACTCTTTTCTCATAAAAATTCCCCATGTGAATTTCCCTGAGTGCTTGAGCGTAGCTGGAAGTCACATGTACTATATTCCTATTGAGTTCTCTTAATAATAGTAACTCTTTAATAATTATCGATGCTTCTTTTATACTCAAATTGTCTACAAATTTTTGTTTTGTTTTCCTGACTTTAGTCAGGAAAAAATTTGTTTTCCTAACTAAAGTGATTTTTTTCCCTTATATTTCTAGTCACCTATCCCTGTCAATCTGACATAGAGGAGTAAGCTGTAATCCAGATGAGTAGGCCATATATCATATGTACTGTACTATATATTATGTTATATTGTATTGTATTAACAATTTTTCTAATAATTTAACTTTCTACATTTAAAACTCAGCATGATTTTAATTTGTAGGACATGGTCATAAGTGCAGCCCGATTTTGCCAGTATACAGTGTGAATGACTTCTAGACTAATTCTGCCCTGAAAGCTCATGTACAATGTTCATTGTCTGCATTTCTAACAAGATTTTAGTCCTCAACAGTCCGACAAAAACTGCACTCACTGAGGGAGGTGGAGTTCTCTTGTTTAGAGTTTCCCTTGTTTGTGTTTTCAAGTTCTTCCTGAATTTTCCAATAAAATATTTCCAAAGGTCTACATACAACAGGCTCGTGCTTCTTGTTTTCCACATGCTCACTGAGAATGTACATAGTTATATTTCTCAGTCATGTGATGAGATCCATATGAAACCACAATTTACGGAAAGAATTATTTACATTGGTTCTAAAGGGTACAGTTTATCCTGGCGGGTGAATAATGCTGGTGATTAAGTAAGGTTGTTTGCTCACCTGAACACGCCTGAGGAAGCAGACAGAGATGTAAGCTAAGGCTCAACTGGCTTTCTCCATTTCTTTTTTGCTGTTGTTATTAAGTCCAGGGCCTAGGCTGTGGTGTGGTGCTACTCATACTCAAAGTGGTTCTTCACTTAAAATCTGAAAGTCTCCTTGCCTGTAAGTGCACAAATGTTTCTCCAAAGAGATTTTGAATCCAGTAACATTCAGTGCTGATGAATTCTTTCAGACATTAACTGAGAATCTACATCAAGACCCACACTATAGCCTGATGAGATGGCACAGAGGTTAAGAGCTCTAGCTGCTCTCCCAAAGGACCTGGCTTTGATTTCCTGTACCTACATAGTGGCTCATAACCATCTATAATGTCAATCTCAGGTTTTCCATGCCTTCTTCTGGCCTGCATTGGTACCAAATATATATGTGATATACAGACATGTTGGCAAAGAATCATATTCTTAAAATATGTTTTTTTACAAAAGAAAAACTTCATAATGCCAATTTGTTTTCTACAAGATAACAAAAGATATTTGGAATTTTTAGATCTCAAGAGACACTTCATTCTCATAGAGGTAGAATACTTGAAATTTACACCTGACTTATCCAGAGTTTAGAAACTTGCTATTCAGACAGATATTGCTTTATTGCATATTATTTATATTATATCCCTTTGATTCAATATTTTACTAAAACAAATAACATGATTATCCACATTATTATGTGGTGGCTCATCAGAAACTTTAAGACATTAAACATTGTTTGACTGAAATTGCTGATTCTAAACCTACAGTATTTTCCTCTATCAAGTCAGAAAATAGTTTGAGGGATACATAGTTGCTGAAAATTGACGACGGAAGCACACAATGAATGCAGACGTTGATTATATATTGTGTTAGCCCTGATCAAAATGTGGATGTAGGAACAGCAAAAAATAAGTTTAGAGGAACAAAATTTAATGGCTAAGAAAGCAATAACAACCACAAAGTTAGAGATACTGAAACAAAAATAATAAACTTGAGAGTCTCCAGGGTTTCAAATATAGCTTACCATTGTATGTAACTCTTTGACCTATTTTCAAACAGAGAAAATAACAGAATGATCCACATATAACTTTAACTTATACTGGATGTTAGGATGAGCAATTATAATTGCTCTAGTAATGTTCATGAGGTCAAGAAAACAGGTACATGCAAGAAATGTACAAAGAGAAAGGGATCTCTAGAAAATAGAGATGACATAGAGAAAGGTAACGAACATAAGAAAGTAGAAATATTTGAAATACTTAAAGTCTCTGCATTTCTAAAGCTTAGCCTTTTCTTTGGTAAAGTGAGTAATGAAATAAAATCTTTGTTGGCATACAGTTTTACTCACTTTGTAAACTCAGTGGCTTAATAAGTATAATGAAAACTGCCTGCGTAATGAACATAATTTAGTTAATTACTACTTACAGATTAACTCAAAATACAAAACAGACACTTAAAATAATGCAAATTATAATAATATTCTACCTATATGTTAACATTCATTTGATAACTTTGATCATTGGAACTTGATTTCTGGGATATAAAAATGGCTCAGCAGGTAATGATGCTGTCAATCATGAAGAGCTGAGTTTACACCACAGAACATCCATAGTCAAAGGAGACAGTCAACTCCTCAAGTTGAACTGACTTTCCTAGGAAAGCCACGTGCACACACAAACATACACACACACACACACACACACACAGAGTGAGAGAGAGCAAAAGAAAAAGTTATGACAATGACTTGAACAACAACAAATTATTATATTAATTGTGTATGTACTTACATAATTTAAACAAATTACCTGTTACTAATGATGACTTCTCTAAGGTAAGAATTTTGCAATTTGAAATAGTTTCATATGTGAATAATGGGTTCTTATAACATGATTATTACTCACTAAATAATTTATATAATCATTCATTTATAACTGAATTAATAAACATAACCCACATATTGAGTTCTTGGTCATGTTACTAACAGAGATTATTCATTTTGCAGTATATAGTCTCAATAGCTATTAGATCAATGGTCCATTTCACTGGAAGTACATTGAAAACTTGGAATTTCCCCACAGTGAGATAATGAAATGTCTAACTAGTACTCTAGGTACTGGTTTTATGTAAATCAAATATGCATTATATTCAGACAAATTTTGCTATTAAAAAGTTCGAGTAGTTATTGTCATTAATACTACATTCATTGACACATTATATTACATTACATTGATACATTACAACAATGAGAATACTGTTTGAATACTGTTATGAGTGTATAGACATTCTATTATCTATTTGTAGTATTTAATTATGTACTTATCCTAGCTTAATTTGTTTCTCATAGTTAAACACAAACCAATTCAATTTAAATGGAAATCCTTCCATCTTTGTCAATAATATTGGTAAATTAAACATTAGCTACATTATATTATTTCAATATTTACAGGTAATTATTCCTTTTTTAAAAAATGAATTTAAAAAAATGAATTTATGTGTATACTTGTGCCAGTCTTATACAACCTACTTACCACTCTTATAAATGCTATATTTTTATTTGAACTGAACAAATGATTTGGACAAGTGAACATATGTGCTGAAAGTCCAGGGTTAGAAATTATTCACAATGGGCTGTAAAGGGTCAGAGTGTAGTGACATAGAACACAGTGGTCGGCCACCTTGCTTTGAGCTGGGTCATTTAAAGCAATAAAGAACACAGAATTGCTTTTGTGCTTTTCTTCACCTAAGTGCAGTGAGCAAGCATAATTGGGGAATTCAAAATGATGCAGTTGGCTAAGCCCCATGGTGAAAATCGCTGTGCTTTCAGTCACATTGTTTGTTTTGCTTTGGTTGTTATTACTAATCCTTACTCCACCACCAACACTTACTTGCTGTAAAGAGATGTTTTTTTTTCTCAGCTGAACCACCAAGCTAAAATTCCGCTGTTGCTAATCCGTTCTCTATTGGTGTTTTATCTTTTCAAAAATAAAACTCAGTCGGCCAATAGTTCATTCAATCGCATACCTATGTGGATGGTAGAAAGGTTCTTTTATCTCACCAAGGAGTGAAGAGTCATCTTCACTCCTTATGTTAAGTGAATTGCGATTGAATGTTAGTGGAATGTTTTTTGGTCAAGGCTTTTAAACTCCAGGATACATTCTGGGTCTCAGAACAACTAAATTGTAAATAATGCCATTTAGAGTACAAAGTACTTTTCACTGAAGGTCACTAGAAATCATCAGAGGACAGTAAATTTGTCCCTACCCCCTTTTAACTACTTTTCTCTTCTTCAAAACAAATGAGAGAAGTTAAAATCATCCTCTTAAATAGGTCTAGAAACGTGGAGCTTTTTTTCTACAAAGCAAGGCAGACATTCTGGGAAGATCATTCTCTCCTTTTCTCCTTGATGTACCCTAGTGTAAAGTGTTGTGTCTGATAATTGGTGGAAAAGAGTGAAAAGCCTACAGTTCATAAAAAATCTGGAATAATTGGGCCACCCCCAATATATTACCATTCCATTGTGTCTTTCTTTAGTCAAAGTTCTGGTTGCCATTTTGTATTAAACTAGAACACAAGTAAGACATTTTCCCTGAATTTTTAGGTTTTCCCTCACTATCAATATAAGTCAGTTGATGATATGGAATATATTCAGAAAAAAAAAAGACTTAAGTGTCCATTGTCTCCATTAATACTATATGACCTGAAAAAAACTAGGTAGAAAAATTATTTTTTTTCAAATAATTGATATCTTGATAATTTAGCCACCATAATTAAATCATGGAAAGAATGAAGACCTGACCTTATAGCAGTATTCATAGCTGATGGGAAATATTTGGAAAGCTAACTAAATCTGTCCTGCAAGACTTTCTTATTTCCTTCAGATGAGGTTTACCATATGTTTAGAGCAGTTGTTTTCTTTTACATGACAATAAAATCAAGACCATTTTTATAACAATATGAGCAAAACACATGAGTTGAGGCCTAGATTAAGAAATTCGAGGGTGGGGAGGTGGGAGTGGGGGGGTAAGTGGGGGCACACCCTCAGGGAGGCAGGAAGAGGGGGATGGGATAGGGGTTCCTGAGTAGTGGGGGCAATGGGGTAAGAGGATAAAATCTGAAATGTAAATATAATATCCGATAAAAATTAAAAAAATATTTAAAAAGAAATAAGTATTATAGCATACACAAGAAAAACACTTTGGAAGCAACATCTCAAATATGGGGCATTCCAGACAGACAGCTTTTCCTGTTTCAAAGACCATACATCCTGTGCCACCACAATTACTGGGTTAAGAAGTATTTGATTAAAAATAATATAGTTGTTTCCAATACATACGTGTTTCTTAAGTATGTATTCATTTTACAGTACCTGCCTAGATATTTAAATGTTGTTTTCTAATCCTAGATGACAAAATGTATTAATTGTATTTTTTTACACGACTGGAAGATAATTTGGTAATTTCCCAAGAAAAGAAACATTTATTACAGTGCTAGAGGTGGGGAGACCCATTTGAAACTTTCACCTTCTAGTGATGGCTTCTGATTTTATCATAAGCCAGAGGAAGCTCACAAGGAATGTGTGAGCTCAGCTATCTTTTCTTATTCTTATAAAGACACCAGTTCACAATGAAATCCGTGTGCCTTGGTTAAAGTTTTATTGCTGTGAATAGATGCTATGATCGCAGCAACATTTATAAAGGAAAGCATTAATTAGGGCTGACATACAGTTCAGAGATTTAGTCCATTGTCATCGTGGCAGAAAGCATGGCATAACTCAGACAGACATAGTGCTAAAGAAGTAAATGGAATTTCAATATCTGAAGCCAAAGAATGTAGGAAGATAGAGTGACAATGGGCCTGGTTTGAGCTTCTGAAACCTCAAAACCCACCTTTTGTGAAACACTTCCTCCCAGAAAACCATACCTATTCCATTAAGGCCAAATCTCTAATAATGCCACTCCCTATGAGTCCATCTGGGCCACTTTCACTTAGACTACCACACCAAGATACTACCAGTATGTTTATTTCAAATCAAATCAAATCAAATCAAATCAAATCAAATCAAAATGAATTTGGAGATCAATATTCCAACACACAAGATTTACAAGGACTCACTCACACTACAGCAATATTTGAAAAGAGAACACGTGGCTAGTTTTTCCTCAATTCCAGGACTATTGTCTTAGAAATGCTATATGATATTTCTGTTATCATTTTGAGAACAGTGATTAAATCAACTTTAGTCAGAATGCAACAATTTCATTATATAGTATGATACTCTCTCATATGTCGACTTTGCAGCCTTTGTGTAAGTCCCTCTGGTACTTTAATGCTGGAGCACTCTTTCACAATCAACAGATTGTAAAACCAAGACTGTTCATAGGAACAGGATGTGAGTTATATCTCTCACTTTCAAAAACAATATTTTGGATTTCCTGTAATATAGCCCCAAAACTTATAAGATTGGTAACTACTTAAAAAAAAGTTACACATGAATGCCACATTGTATAATAGTTGATCCAAATAGACCTGTTAATCACCTAGAGAAGATACCTCTTAAAAAAATAGTCTGTCCTACAGAGTTCATGAAGATCTTTTTAAAATCCGCCTTTATTGTAAGTTGGTCAATACTCTGTTTGGCATTGATTGCCCTCCTTCTTTGAAGCTGTGTGACTTCTCTGGTAGTCTTTGCATGCTGTTTTCACTGTGCTATTTTGTCTCATCTGAAATCTATTGATGGGGATCACAAGGATAAGGCGGAAAGATAAGGCCAGGAGGAGCTTGCAGGGACCTAAGGAATATAAACTCTAACTTATTCTAGTGAAAATAGAGAAGGGGTAGTTTCAGTTTTACTCAATTAGTTGCCTTCTATTTTCATGAAACAAATGAGAATTTTGATGGTATGCAGGCAAGTTTACTCTCGGGGCAATTGTTTTTTCTCATAGGTATGTAAGAATTCTTATTTAACAATAATCAAGCACTGGTTCCCCAAATTCTACTTGTTCTTGTGCATTATTGTCTTACAGTTGGTTTGAATGATCGTATAGGTTTTCTAGATAAAATATTTTTGAAAAAAGACTTTTCTTAAAATAATACAAACATGATGATGGCGATGGTGATGTTGATGATGATGACGATGATGTAGGAGAACATGGGATTAAACACTTGAAGCCTTAAAGACAGATGCCATTTAAATTGTGCAGAGCATAATAAAATTGCCTGGTATTTATCATTTGTGTTTCATATGCATTTCTGTTAAGAGTATTGTATTACTTTATATCAAATATAATTTACTATGTATTAAATGTATCTTTCTCAGATATATATTATTATGGGACATGCTTAATGTGGAAATTTAGATTATGGCTAAATAGTTTATGCTTCTAAGGGAAAAAAGACTTTTTCATACCAGAACTTTTCCTGTATATTATGTACTACATGTTAAAATCACCATTTGCTACTAAAATTTTTACACATTTCATGATTTGACTTTTTGAAGTTGTAGGCTGATAACTTGAGAAAAGAGCATGCATTTCAATATCTATTTTCTGTTTTACAGTTGGATTCCAAAATTGCACATATCTGGAATGTCTGTGTTTAATGTGACATTTTCAATGCCTTATTTTGTTCTCCACAATCTGGGTTAGAATTACTTTATATTATAGGTACCTGTGTGTGCACTCTTGTGTGCAATATGTAAGGATGCTAGCCAGTAGATAGTATGGCTGCCCAAACATGTAACACCTGTCACCATGCTAATTTGGATAGGGGAGGCCCAACCGTTGGTGAAGGACTCTATAGGTACTAGTGAGAGAGGAAGAATCAGTCTTTTCCAGCAATAAGCCCTCTAACAGGCTAGCTAATTAAAGTGGTCTGCCCTAAAATCATGTAGCTATGAGCAGTGAACACACTCATCTGGTTGTATTTATCTATTTATAAGTATGTATGCATATTAACAATAATAATGAGAGAAGTCAATATTGATAAATACATGAAGGCAGATGGGGATGCTTAGAGAAAGGGAAGGGACGACAGGGGCAGGGAGAGCAAAATAGGACAATAAGGAGACTAAACATCAAAACACATTATCTTTATGTATGAAGTGCCATAATGAAACACATTATTTTGTAAACTAATAGATGGCAACGAAATGAAATAAAGACCCAATATTCTAAAAAAGAAATTGATTAAGATAAGATCCAAGATAGGAGGTAAAAACATGAGGTTGTTCTAAGGGGAGAAAGCCCTTCTATGCCCCAGAGAAACTCTTTAAGCTCAGGAAATAACTTATTAGCACCAAGAAGTCATGAGAACTGAATTTATCATTTTACTCCTTCTCTATCCAAACCTATAAACACAGTAAGTGTTGATGAAAGACACTCTAGGACTCTAGGACGAACAGAGATGCTTTAGAAGAGCAGCTGGACAGTCTAAAGGATACAGAGGTTGCCAGAGTTGTCTGGAAGAGGCACAGATTTTAACTGCCTGAAGTAGACACTCTCAACCTTTATACTGATTCTAGGTTGTGCTGGACCCTCTAGGTTCCCAGCTCTGTGAACTGTCACCCATGCTGGGGGAGCCTTGGTGATGTGCTCATCCCTGACTCATTTCTGCTTTTTTACATGACCCCCTCAAACACGTTCTTATAAGTAACCTCTGTAAAATTTATTAGTTCATGAATTTTGAACTGTGGTGATATCCTTGCTTCAATCTTCCATTTGGTCTCTCTATGGGATGACAGACATTTGCTCATGTCACCCCAGAAATCAGAGCCACTTTGGATTTGAAGCTGTGATCACCACTTTCCCCTTACTCGGATATTAGCAAGTACAGATAAGAGTCTGGAATATATATTCATTATATATGTTTGTGCACAACCATGTAATTTTCCATGTGACACAAGTTTTATTTCTTTGAACCAACGAGTTACCTTCATAGTCAGTGAAATCCACATATAAATACTGTCTTAGGTATAGAAACTGTGACCATTACAATACTTAATGTCCATGTTGAAACAATCACCTTTCATATTTTGGCCATTTATACTCATTGCTCATGCACCATGAGCACTGCTTTTATTTTTCACACTAATTCTTTTTTACTCTAGGTATACCATGTTCTATTAAGCCTCCTAAGGACTCCCTGCTGTTAAAAAACCATGTAGTTCAGATTTCCTTTTTGTCCAGTGTTTGTGAAGCCAAGGTTTATGATAGAGAAGTGAAATCTCATCTTTATGTCCTTTCTAATTATTGTGCTTGGCTTAGTAACCAAAACTATCAATGAATTTCTTAGTGATACTGAAGATGCACTTATCAGCTTAGTCCTATGACCTTGATAAGCACTGTGTAGTTTGTGTACACTGAACATAATAGTCATTGTGTGGTCTTGCCTGTGGGGTGAGGAAAGCAGGTCTGATATTGATTCTCCCATTATCTTCTGTTGTATTCTCTGGTTCAATATAGATTCTCTTTTGCTTCATAATTTTAAACTGTCTGGGAATCATGTATTTTGTGTTCTAGGGTTTAAGTCAACACCATCCTTAGCTTCTGACACCACTAGGCCCTGATGTGTAATGTCAAGACTGTTTGAGCCCAGTTCCTTTCACAGGATGTACTCACATGGATTATACTGAAATATTTCCTTAAGTATGTCTTTGTTGATAAGGAGGAAGGAGAGCTATGGCTGAGGAGAAATGAAATGACATAGCTTTACCTCAGAGGAATCTTTAGAGGCTTTATTTCAGATGGTTTTTCAGGAGTTACTACAGTGTTAGATTATTCAGAGACACTTAGAAAATCTTCATAGCATATACTGTGTTTCATTCTACTGTGTCTAATGGTTTTGGTTTTCAAAGCAGTCCTTTATTTAGAATATCAGATTTTTCTTCCTTGGAAAAAGAAATCTTTGGCTTCCATGGCCTACCAGCTGGAGAATTTCCTAGATATTACCAGAGACACTTCAATTTTCACACTTAGTTTGCAATTGTTTGTCACTTTATGTAAGTTTGGTTTTTTTTTAAAGTCTGGTAATCAACGTTGCTAAGCAATAGCTTTTGATATCTTCATTTAAACTGCCTTCATAAACAGTTGATACTACAAGTTTATAGGCTCAGTTACTTTACAGATAGTATAGTCTGCCTAACTCTCCACATGTAACTGGATTTAAAATTGGCTGCCCTCACTGCTTGAGTCCTTTTCCCTATCCCAATACCAGATCAGGTTTCCCTCTCCACCCCCATCCCTATCCACTTTCCTTCCCAGGTCCCTCCTCCCTCACTCCTCACTTGTGATCCCTTTCTTCTCCCATGCCAGTGGGACTGAGGTGTCCTCACTTGGACCCATCAGCTTGTTGACCTTTCTGAGTTCTGTGGACTATATCTTGAGTATTCTCTACTTTTTTCTTTTCTTTTTTCCTTCTTTCTTTTTTTTTTTTTTTTTTTTTTTTTTTTTTTTTTTTTGCTAATATCCACTTATGAGTGAGTATATACCATGAATGTCTTTTTGGTCTGAGTTACTTCACTTAGGATGACATTTTCTAGTTCCATCCATTTGCCTGCAAAACTCAGGATATCCTCATTCTTAATAGCTGAGTAGTATTCCATTGTGTTAATTAACCACATTTTCTGTATCCATTCTTCAGTTGTGGGATATCTGGCTTGAGAGACCTGGGAGGTGAGAGACTCTCAGGATTCAAAGAGAAGGACCTTGGATGAAATGCCCAACAGTAGGGAGAGGAACCTTATAGAGCCCACCGCTGGTAGGAAGACAGGGCATTAAATGAGGGAGGAGGTTGCCATCCCACAGTCAAAACTCTGACTCATAATGGTTCCTGTTTGGAAAAACTACAGGGATGCAAATGAAGAGGATCTTAAGGAAAAGAAAGTCCAGCGACAGGCTCAAAGTGAGATCCAGCTTGGGGAGGTCCCAAGGCCTGACACTATTACTGAGGCTATGGAGCACTCACAAAAAGGGACCTATCATGACTGCCCTCCAAAAGACCCAACAAGCATCTGAAAGAGTCAGATGCAGATACTTGCACCCAACCAATGGACAGAAACTGCTGACCCCTGTGGTTAAATCAGGGAAAGGCTGAAAGAAGCTGAGGAGGAAGGTGACACTGTAGGAGGATCAGCACTCTCAATTAATCTGGATCCCCGAGATTTCTCAAACACTGGACCACCAAAAAGGCAATATATACCAGCTGACATGAGGCCCCCAACACATATACAGCAGAAGAATGCCAAATGTGTGTTCAATAAAAGATGATGCACCTAACCCTCAGGAGACTAGAGGCCCCAGGGAGTTTAGAGGTCAGGTGGGGTGGGGGTTAGGGGGTGGGAACAGCCTCATGGAGACAGGGTAAGAGGTATGGGATATGGAATACATGGAAGGTAGATGGGGGCAGGAATAAAATCTGGAGTGTAAATAAATAAATAAATAAATCAAATCAAATCGGATCATCATGAAATGTCAAATATAATGCGTGCTATAGTTGCCATCAACCATTCTATATTAACCAATAGCTAAACAAATGATCTGATTTCATTACCTGTTTCTTTATCTACTCCTATAAGATTCACTTCATTCTAAGAATATTGCCAAGTAAGTTTGAGATACTAAACATTCTGCACGATTCAATATAAGTGTAAAGCCAAAAAAAAAAAAAAAAAAAAATTTGGAATGAGTACAGAAAGTAGTGGAAAACCAGTACAAGCCAAGTGCAATCTTAGCCCAACTCATGGGAGGCCAGGAGCAAGCACTGGATGACAGGGATTCCTAGTTAGTCAGTCTGGATAGTGCTTTTACCCTTGTTTCATGGAGGCGGAGGATGGGGAATACTTTGTAGAGTATGTATTAGAATTGTCTAAAAAAGCAGAAACAGCAGGAAATGTGTTTGCATAAAGAAAATTTATTATGAAAAACCAAACCAAACAGCCACAGAACCCAGCGAGTCCAAAAGTCTTCAGGGTGGATTTTCAGACTGGAGACCTCAGAAAGATTCGTTTATATTTTCAGGTGAAGGAGGTCTTCTAGAAAATTCTGTTTTACTTAAAGGAAAACAGTCTTCTTATTTTATTCTGCTTTTCACATGAGTGGAGGAGGCCCACCACCATGTTGAGGAAGGCAATCTGCTTTACTCGAAGTTCACAGACATCATGGTTAATCTAAAACAACACACTTAAAAACCACAGAAGAAAATCTGACCATAAATCTGTGTACTGTACAATGCTGAGGCTTGCAGCTAGTATCTCTGAAAATGGCCTTGTCTGGAATGGTCTCCACAATGTGAGAGATTCTGAGGAATGACACACCTATCCAGAACCAGGACAAGTTTCAAATTGAAGAAGCATGGCATAGTTCAGTGTCTACCAGAGCAGCTTGTAATCATTTCATTGTGTATGCAATTTCATTGAGAAAAAAAAAGGCGGGGGGAGTTATCTATGGTTATCTTACCTCCACCATTACCTGTTCAAATTAGTATAGATTCTCTCTTCATACCTGTCTTGGAAACTTGTATTGCAAAAATTACACTTACGTTTTCAAACTTAGGGATCCCAGCGTTTCATTGAGGTTGAATGTGAACCTTTTTTTGTTTTATTACTTTACATTCTGATGCTAGGATCTGTGAAGAACAGCAAAAATAGTTTAGAGCTCGTTGAATGCAACGCACTGGTTAGCACAATCATGATGGTGTGCCACAGATGGGCTGAGTCCCGAGGACTATGTGTCCTGAGGACTTTCTGCTGTTGATGAGTTTCTTTCTGCTTCTTACCCTCATTGTCATCACATCTTTCATAATGGGTGAAAATGTGTGAAAACTCTAAATGGTTTCCAGTCCCTCACTCGGTAGTGTCACTGGCACTTACAATATTAATGATTGATGTTTTACAAATATTGCTGCTGGAACAGATTAATGATTCAACCACCACCTTTAGAAAGGCTTTAGAGATGAATATTGTTAATACGGTTAGTTTAAAATATTTTTGCTAGTGGTTTCCATGTAGAGAAACCTGGGGGAAATTTTAATGTTAAGAAAGGCCTACTTCATTTAGTGATGGATTTTTTGAAGTCTGAAAAAGAACAATGGCCACCCAACTAGTACTAGCTGACATGCCTTTCTTGCTAAGTCTTAGCTGGTGATCAAGATGATGATTAATTTCTTGTGACCATTTTCCCCCTTAGCTTCCTGATATAATTTAATAAAAATTAGTTGGGGAGTATTTGTGCACTCTGAAGATTTAAGGTAAAAGATTAAGATTGCTTTTTATAAGATGTTTAGATTAATTCAAATAAAGTTTAGATTTGTGGTTCTCTTAAGACAATTTTTGTAAAATTACTTTCAAAGATAAATAAAAAAATGACTCATCTCTTCTTTGTAACCTCAAATTGCAGCTTGCCATTAAGAAAAACTGGCTTAAAAAATCTTGCTTGAATGCACTTTGTTAATTTATAACAAGTTGCTTAGATACTATTGTATGTGGGTTCTTGGGAATAATATTTTTTACCTGTGTTACATAAAATGTTTAATCATGTAAAGGCATTAGAGAACATGATGAATTTTTTTCTTACTCATTGCAATTATTCACTTAAAGAAAAATTAAATGTAACCACATCATAATTTTTACATTGCTTGAAAGATTTTTCTGGAATACATAAGCTGTAGAAGAAGAAATAAAGATTTTGCAGCTTGTGGAATTTTGCTTCATTCACCAGTTGTGTGTGTGTGGTTGTGTGTGTGTTTGTGTCTATATATGTGTGTATATATATATTTGAATGTGTGTATGTATGTACTTATGTGTGTATGTTTGTGTGTATGTATATGTGTATGTTTGCATTTGTATGTGTGTGTTTGTGTGTATGTGTTTGTGTGTATGTGTTTGTGTGTGTGTGTGTGTAGGTATTCATTTGTATGTGTGTGCATGTGTGGTTGTATGTGTGTATGTATGCATTCATGTGTGTGTGTATGTTTGTGTATATATGTGTTTGTGTGTGTATGTATATGTGTATGTATGTGTTTGTATGTGTGTATATGTGTTTGTGTGTGTGTATGTATGGATATATAAATGTGTGTATGAGTGTTTGTGTGTGTGGATGTGTGCATGTGTGTTTGTGTATGTGTATATGTGTGTGTTTGTGTGTGTGTGTATGTACTTGTCTGTGTGTTTGTGTTTTCCCACTTTTTTTCCCAGCACTGGAAAATTAAGGTTTACTTCCTTAGAGAAAAGTCTGCTGATTGATTACTTGCCTACTGCATACTCCTCTCTAAACCTGGCCTGTCAAAGCTTTAGCTTCTTAACAACAGAATAAATAGTATAGGATGAGCACTTCTATTTATGGACTTTATTATTTTAATGTTTGCAAATATTTACTTATTTATTCATTCATTCATCCATGTATATGTATGTGTAGTAAGAGCCATGTCACAGTAAACTTATTGAATCCAAAGGAAAAGTTGTAAGAATCAATTCCCTCCTTCTACCTCATCTGCCTCAGGGGTCAAATTTAGGCCAGCAGGCTTGGTTGTAAGCATGTTTGCTAAGTGATCAATCTCACTGAGCCAAAAATGTTGTTTACTTGTTAATCTTAAGTAAAAGTTGTGTTTACTTTTGTATTTTCTTTCCTTAGTGCATCAGTTCTCATATTAATCAAGCATGCATTCTTAACTCATTGAGAGTAATTCATTCATGTTATTGTTATTACTGAACTACTAATCACGTATTTTTTTTGTTGAATTTTAGTGTGGGAAAACTTAACATAGTTACAAGGATGATAGATTTTTAAGGAAAGCATATCTTTTAAATGTCTTATTCTTAAAAATCAGCCTGAATTAACAACAGTATCTTTACTGTTTGTATTGTTCATAACTTCCTAACCGAGATTTATTATGGACCACATCCATGATTCATTTTCTTAGAGTACTCACATCTACAGGTACACTTTCCTTTTAATTTCACTATTTGTTTGCCCTCAAGATTGTTTTTTCTTCTCTTTTCTTTTAGAAAAGTGAAAGAAGAACATAAAAGCCATTGAAACAACCAAAATAACTGGAATCTCAAGACTAAGAAAAGCACACTGGGCAGCATGGTAATAAACAGAATGCAGAGGACTTCCTGGTAAAGACATGATTGCTGTAACACATGTGCTTCCAACTGTCAGTGCTCAGAGTAAGTGCCCACAGCATGTCTGTGCATTTGTAGTAAATGACCCCAGCATGGATATGGGGTAATGTCTGTCTAGTTGGTGCCTTTCCTTTCAGTAAGGCATGAGAAGTCCATGAGAACTCAGGATTTAGTGCTTCCTGCTTATCATAGGGTGTATTTCTCATTTGTAGCAAGCAGTATGAAAGGACACCTACATGATCATATCAAATAATCCACCTAAACTTGAACTTGATAAGCATTCCGAACTCTAAACACAGTGAATCACTTACAGATTTAGAAAATACATTTTCTGTGCCATTTACTAGGCTTTCTTGGTTTTTTTCAAAAGCAGACAGTACTTATTAACTGAAAAGATTACTAACTAGGGTGGATACCATGTTGGAAAAATAACTTTTACTTCTCAGATGTAATTGTCACATTGGAGGCTTGTTGCTGAATGAGTTCACCCTTTCTATTCTTTCCAACTCTGACAGGATAGTTCAGTACAGCTGTTCTGGCTCAAACTCCTCTCCAATTTGATTGACTCAAACTGGCTTTTTCAGTCTTCTGACTGAATTGCTTTGCTTCGAAAAACTGCCTCTAAATTCCATGAACTGAATTGCACTGACCATACAAACTGAATGGAACTGAACAGAATTGTAGAATCTCAACTGAACTCTATCAAACTCAACTGCACTCCCCGACTCCTTGAACTGACTTTCTTTCCCTGCATTGCTCTTAAGTAGCCCCTCTTCCCTGTCTTCCTGAAAGTTGAGTGTATTCTGTCTCTGGGTCAAATCTTTCTCTGACTCATTGTAGGACCATGTAAGGACAGCATGGTTTCTGGTCAAGCACTGGCTAGAAATTGCTGGAGACCGCAGGAGATCCTAAGAGATGGCATGCATTTTGTCAAGCTCCCAGACTCCAGGCTTCTGACACTAGGCCACACACCTCCATTGATCCTCGATCCACGCCTTTCAGTCAAGTAGGACAAGGCTCACTAGTCCCTCTACAGGTAGAAAGCCTGACTACAGGCCACAGAACCTCAGGACAGATTTCCATATTAATGAGACACCTAAAGGCCAGAAGGGCATAGCCAATTAAGCATTCCTTCCCAGATCCTACTCCTTGTGAAAAGCATTTAACCTCAGGCCTGCCCGAAAATACGGGGGTATAGTTTTCATCTATTTTCCACTACGACAATAAACATCTTAAGACCATGGGAAACAGTGGAGCAGTCCTCAATCTACAGAGTGGCTGCCTAATCTCCTGCTGGTGACCTCTCTAAGTTCCAAGCCTTGGAGACCACCAGCCACCCAAGCCAAGAGAGCCACCACAACCAAGAGCTCTCCTCTCCATGGAATACAGCCAGTGCTTCTCCCCCTCTCCCCATCAGCTGCCAGGAAATCTAGCCTGTATACTCCCACTTTGTTCTCAGTCCTTCCTTGGCCTCCCAGCAGCACTTGGGTCCCCAAGGGCTGAGAACCAGCCGGTTCCAGCTGCATTTTTGGCCCAGGGACTCCCAAGTTAAGAGCTCCAACTCCCTGCAAAATCTCAGACTCCCATGTGGTCACACCTGTGGATTCCTGAATCTTGTTGGGCGGTTGTGATTTCCACAGCTCCAAAGAGACTGGAGTGCAGGAAATGTGACTGAGTTCACTCTGCAAGGGCATGTGACAGATGCTGAGGGGACCCGCCTGCCTGCTGGGGAGTTCTTACTCAGTCTGGAGCTCTGCAGGGGCGTAAGGCTCTTTAAGTGGACCCAGAGGCTGGTGGCCTCCATTCTGGGGCTCCCATACTCCCCTGGGAGGCCGTGGCAGAACGGAGACATGGGTGTACTCACTTGGCAGGTTCAGCGGCCATGCTAGATTGCTTGAAGAGGTGGTCCCTGTGGCTGGAACGCAGAGAGGTCCTCAGGGAAGCGTGGGTTTTCTATTGTGCTGTGGGTGGTGTTGTTCCGATGTGTCTGCCATGGCTCAGTCACCTGGAACTGCAGCTTAGCATGGCAGGAGCTCCCAGGATCTTGACTGAGTTCATTCTGTGACACCTGGTGGGCTCTGGGCCTTGAGAGGCCGCCAGGGCACCCCCAGGCAGGGAGTGAATTCAGCCTGATTCCACGGGGGTGCAGGACTTTCAGACCCCAGACCCAGAGGCGGCTGGGGGCTGATTGGTCTCAATTCTGGGGCTCCAGGAGCTCTGGGGCTCTGGAAGGCCACAGCAGAATGGAGACAAGAAGCATGCAGGTGCTGCACTGGCCCTAGAGAGATGAGTGGGAAAGAGAGGACTCTGATGGTGCCCCCCAGGAAGTGCTGGATTGTTCTACTCACTTGGCTTGAACGGCACCTCCCATGGCTGGAACACAGAGAAGTCCTCCATGATGGCAGCACGACAGCAGGCCCCAATAACACGGGAAAGTCTGGGATTCCAAGAGCTTTATTGACATGGTGGATGGTAGATGGTCTGGATGTGCACTCTGACTTAAGCCAGGGGGGGACCTGACTTAAATAGGGAGGGAGAGGGGGAGGAGGGTCACTTAATTAGTTATGCCCTCTGGCCTTTATGTAACTCATTAATAAGGAAATTTCTTGAGGCTGAAGCCTGTAGTCACGCCCTCTACCTGTGTAGGGTGACATGAACCTCTCTGGGAGGGACTGCAATGTCCTATGTGACTGAATAGTGCAGGTTAATGGAGTTCCACACCACATGTTAGAAGCTTAGATTCTGGGAGCATGGTGGAATAGATGCCTGTCCCTTGCAGGGTCTCCGGGCTACTTCCAGCCAGCATTTCTACCAAAACCCAAGACCCCTTTTGCAGCCCCACAAGGCCCTAGCCATGCGGAGAGACAGCAGGACCCACACATCAACCCATGCACACTACAGCCCAACAATTCATCACTTTGTCTACCCTTAAATTATCATCACTTTTAAACATGGCTTCTTTCTTCCTCAAACTAATATTGCCTTCATTGTTTGGGATTAAATGTGTGTATTAAGGGCATGTCTGTGTTCCAGCCAGAGGGTGTTAAAGGTGTGTGGCATGTCTACATTCCAATTAGATCACAGAGACCTACAAGAACATTGGATGTGATCCCTTGCCAGAGGAATTTTAATCCATGTTGCTGAATTAAAGTTCCTCTACACCTTGTCTCATATTCAGATAAGCCTGTTAATCTGGCTTCTCTGTTGCCAGCATCTCCAACATACTTTAGATTGGCTGTGCTTTTCTTCATTTCAGGATTTGGGGCAGATAGTTGGAAAGGTCATAAGAAGCTATTTGGGAACTTGAAACTTTTCCAAAAACACACATCTTGTTAATCAGACTCTCATTGCATGTGGTGACACATTTAGGAAATATTGCATCTGTTTAATGTCAAGGTAATTGATTATTGATTTTTCCATAACTATATATTAGTTTATATACTCACTCCTTCTTCATTCTCTTATTGTGTCAGTTATCTTTCTTCCACAGTGACAAAACACTTGTGGGGAAAAAAAAAAAAAAACGTAGAGGGGAGAAATTTTCTTTTGGTTCATTATTTCTAAAGATTCAAGCAATGGTCATGTGGGTAACTAGTCCTAGATCTTTGGAATATCATGTGGGAGGGCCTGATGGGGCAAGACCACTCTCTCAATGGTACCATGGAGGAAACGAAGAAGTCAGAATAAAAACTTTCCTTCAAGTATAAGCTTATTGACCTACTTCCTTCAACTAAGCCCTGCTGTCTAAGATTTTAATCGCCTCCCATGAGCACCACTAGCTAGATCCCAAGCCATCAATACCTGAGACTTGGAAATACTCTGGATCCAAATAATGGCTGGTACTTCCATATGTTTTCATCCACCCAGTTTGTGAATTGAAGGTTTATTGAGTTTAATAAATTTGTCACTAACGATGTGGCAAAGGAGCACAGGCTCCAACAGCATTTGAACTCTGTGATTCACATCAGTAAACTTTCTGATCCTGAGCTTACCTGCCAGTTTAGTAAGGTTCCTAGAATTTTTTGCCATCTTTAACATTCAGGCCTCACCTCAGTATGATGACATTTGGAATTTATTATGATGTTCCTATAAGTTAGCACTGTACAAAATAATGAATTAAAGTAGTCAATTTAAATATGACTGCAGTTATTCATACTACTATAATAAACCTGGGCCTCAACATTCTATATTACACTATCCTGTATTTTGTGTGCTATGGTGCTTTGAATCTTCATAGGCAAGCCTTTCCTTAATGTGTGAGCCCCCTTCTCCAGACATTTGTCGTCTCCTCTACTGAAGTTCTTCACTTTTTAAACAGAAGGTTATGTCATAAGAGAGACGTTTTTGTTCTACTCTTTGTCACCCTCCAGAGTTCCAGCTAGAAACAAAACTGGCCTATATACTTAATTAAAAGTAGAAGAACAGTTAAAAATAAACATAAATTATTATTTAAAATTACTCTGTGAGTGCTTGTTTTATGTATATGTCAAATTATTAACCTAGTGACATGTAAAATGTCTCAGAAAACTACTAATCCCAACACTGAAAAAAAAATAATGAAATCTAAATACGAGTCTCTCATCATGGCTAAATATTTTAAAAGTAAAAAACGTAAAAATATACAGTGTGTTACTTAAGAAGAAATTAGTGCAATAGAAAGCATCAATTTTTTTAAAAGTAAGGAAACTACTATTATACTACACTTTGTTTTGTTCTGTTTTGTTTTGAATTTTGCTGTTGTAAGAGATATTGTCACATAGCCAGGGACTGTTTTGTGCCCTTATGTAAAGGAGGATGACCTGCATCTACTGAACCCTCTTACCATCGTAGCCACTGTCCACTGTGCTCAGCTATTACAATAATTGTCTGGGACCTTTTTATATATCAAGTGCTAAACATAAAACAGTGGACACTAACAATACTTTAAGAACTAAAGAAAGAAAAAATTGGGTAAACACTATTTAATTGTCAATACTAAGAAGCATATTTTGGATAACTCCTCTTAAGTGATAGCTGACTGAAACCATAGTGAATATGAGTCCTACAATTCATGTTCTGAAACATAATAAAATACCAAAATATAGGAAGAAAAGTTACTATAAACCCAAGGAGAATAATCCTACAAAATATTAACTACATTTATATCAATGAGGTGACTTTCCATCCTTTACATTCTGAACTTGCTTTGAGTCTCCAAGAACTTCTTAAAATTCTTTTTAACTGAGGTAATGATACAAACTTATTTCTTATTTTCTTATTGTTTTCTGTCTTGCGCATGGTTTACTCATTTAAATGTGATTATTAAAGGCATCTGAATGCTGCCTAAAATGTGAAAAAAGGATTTCAAATATCAAAGTTAAAAAATTCAGGAGGAAATAAATCTGAGGAGTTCAAAGTCCTAGAATAGCTTGGAGGGGATAACCCTGGTCTAAGAAAAGGTCACTTCTTTTGTGAAAGGAATATAAAGATGGAAGAAATCTGAAGGTTATACATACAAGTGACGTTAGAAAATTATATTTTTCACTCTTTGTTTGAAATGGGAGAAGAAGCATTTGAAGAACTTTGAAATAATTGATGTGCAGAATAAGAGTGGTTAGTCAAAGAAAGAGCATTACTTTGCATCAATTGCTTACTTGAAGTTGGAAATTCATAGTGTCTGTGGAAACTTTCCCAGAAACACTCAGCAGAACTGGCATACTCAGAGAATGCCAACATCTATTACTAGACAGAGGAGTCGTCCAGAGGAAAAAGAATTATAGAAATTGACTCTCAAAAGAGCAGCTCAACAGTAAAATCTACTGGTCAGGACAGAGAAGGAAATCCAGATAGCAGAGACTGGGATGCAGTGGGCACAGGGGAGAAAGGCTCTGGATGTCAGAAGATCATGACCACGAGAGGAAGAGAAGACAACAGAAAGCCAAGGGTTTTATGGTTATAGTCTGAGATATAAAAGTTTATTGTGCAAGAACCAAAGTCACTGAAGGAATGACCACGGGACTGTGCATATAAAGTAGAAGTTGAGGGGGGAAAAAAGCTTTGCTTGGTCATTTGGGTAATCTTTGTTCCTGTAGAAAATACTTAAAGCATTTACTTTTAAATACTTTTTAGACATTAACGTTTGCTTTCTGAGAAATATTTCTTTTCAGCTCACATGTGCTTGGAACATTTGTTTTCTTGGTGTTTGGATTGTTTTTGTTAATTGTATATCCTGTGTCTGATGTATAAATTTTTTCCTTCCACTCTGTAGGCTCTTTTTATACATGATTAAATGGGTTTTATTGGTCTTTATAGTATAGAACTTTTTACTTTCATGTAATCACACTAGTTGGCTGCTTGTTTCACTCCTTAGACATCAGGGAAATGTCTTTAAAACAAGAAAACAAATGCAGGAGAGAAAGTGAAGAAAAGGGCATTCATGGGCATTGTGGGTAGGACATGAATTGCTTGTTTTGAGCAAGGATGTAGACACATGTAATTAGTGTAACAAAAGTTACGTTGTAATATGTTGAGAGTCATCATAAAATGATCACACTCTAAATTCTTAGCCATAGTCCTAAGCCTGTCTCCCCAAGGATGCTCAACTGTGTGAAGTATCTCAGCTAAAAGCCAGGCCAAGTATCTAAGAGAAGTCTCTGATTTGAGTCAGGATCCTGGGTAAAACTCTCTAGTTGGAGGGCAAATCAAGGTGGTGTCTCTATAGATATGCAGAGCAGAGTGTTGCTCTTGGTCTCTGCTTATATACTATATAGTGGGCATCATGGAGTCCTAGGACTATGTCTGGTTTTCTTGAGTGAGTGATGTTACAGAGTTCTTGTTATCAATTGTACTCTTGAGTGTAGTGGGAATGTGAACTAAGCTATTTTTACATGTCTAAAACGTACTTTTTTCATTATTTTTATTTTACTTATTCACTTTACATACTGATTGCAGCCCCTATTCTCCAAGGACCACCCTTACAAATCCTTATCCTCATTACACCCTTCCTTTTTCCTCAGAGAATAGGAAGTTCCCTTTGAGTACCACCCAGCCCTGGGACATCCAGTGGCAGCAGGTCTAAGTGCATCCTCTCCCAATAAGGACCATCAAGCAGTCCAATTACAGGAAGGGGATCCAATGTTAGGCAATCCAGTTCGAGACAGCCCCCACTCCAATTGATAGGGGATCTTCATGATGACCAAGCTGTACATCTCCTACAAATGTGTAGGGTACCTAGGTCTAACCCTTCATGCTCTTTGGTCAGTGGTTATCTTGTTTTAGCCTCCATGGACCAAGATTAGTTGACTCTGTATATCTTCCTGTAATGTCTGTGATGCCTCTTATTTAATTCTTACCCCTACTTTTCCATAGTGTCTGACATTGGGTATGTCTCAAGTTGGACCAGTCATCAGTTGGCTGTTCCCTCAATCTCTGCTCCATCTTTATCATTGCACATCTTGTAGACAGAGCAAATTTTGGATCAAAGGTTTTGTAGGTGGGTTGATGTCCCCCTCCTTCCCTTGGAAGTCCTACATGGTTACAGGAGTTAATCACTTCAGTCTCTGTATCCCACCCTCTGTTAGGAATCTCAGCTGGGGTCAACCCCATAAACTCTTTATAGCCTCTCGAGTTGAGGTCTCAAGCTAGTTCTAGAGATGCCCTTCACAGATTTTCATTTTCATTCCCAGCCCTGTCTCCCCCACCACCACCACCCCAACCTGACCTCCATCCTTCTAGTTCCCTCTCTCATCCAGTTTCCTCTGTCCATCTACCTCTAATGACTATTTTGTTTTTTCTTCTGAGAGATTTATGTCTCTTCCCTCAGGCCCTCCTTATTACTTAGTTTATTTTGGTCTGTAGATTGTAGCTTTGGTATCTTGTATTTTATGGTTAATATGCACCGATAAGTGAGTACATGCCATGCATTTCTTTCATTACACAAGTGTAGCCACTGTGAGTTTCAATGTGGTGGTTGCAATAAGCAGTTGACCCTATGACCTAGCTATGTCACTGCTCATGCTATATCCAAAGTACTCTTTTTATTGAAGAAATAAGTGTTCACTTGTGTTTATCGTTGCTCTATTTACAATAGTCTGCAAATAAAAACAGTTTTTATGTCCATTAACTGTTGTATGGTTATTGAAAATGCAGTACATTTAAGCGATGAAATTTATTCAGCTAGCAAGAAAAATAAGACTATTTAATTGGCAGTAGAACTTGAAAACAGTACACTGAGTCACAAAGCACAGAAAGAGAAACATTCATATTTTCTCAGTCATTTCTGGACTCTTGCTTTGACTTTTTTACATTTGTGTGTTTAAATTGGAGCGTCTGTGGAGGTAAAGAAAATATAATGTGGCCATTGGTGAGGAGAAAAAAGAAGGAACTTAAGAAAGTAGAATATAGGTAACATGAAGAGGATAAATGCAGTAATTGTAGGTATTTTATTCCAGCAACATGGATGTTCTGCAAGGGATCATATCCAAACACCTGGCTCTGTGTGATCCAGCTGGAATGCAAGATACATCATGTACCTTTCATCCCTCTGGCTGGGATATAGACCTTTCCTTAGTAAAAACCTAAGGTAACATTAGTTTGTAGAAGGAAGCACCCATGTTTGAATCTAATTGAGGGACAGACAAAGTGACAGAATAGGTCAGAGATGGGTACATCTAACTCTAGTGAGAACAACAAAGGAAAGAGAAGCTATTTAAGAGCCATGTGGGGAGAGTCAGTCAGCTGAAAGTCAGCACACTGAGTACAGTGCAGTCGAGTTCAGTGGAGGTCAGCAGAGGCAGTTGAATCCAGAGAGTAAGAAGAATCTATATTAGAAAAATTGCCAGAGTTATTTTGAGGCCAAGTAGAGGAACTCAGTGAGAAGCTGAGAGAAGTCAGATTAAATCAGTCAGCTCACATAGGAGTTTCAGGGAGAAGAGCTGAGTTGAACTATATTTGAATTAAGTTGAACAACTAGATAGAGTTCAGAAAGAACTAGAAAAGTTGTGCTTATTCAGCAGTGAGCCTCTGAGATGACAATGACATCAGGCAAATAAAAATTACTTTTACAAGCAATATAAAGAAAGGTTTAAGTTGGGGAGGGATGGGAGCTTAGAGTGGAATAGTCAGTTGAAGGAGAGATAGTTTGAAACAACTCTATGTTACAAAATTCAAGGGTTCATACACAGATATACTCACACATATGTGTTTATATATATCTACATATATATAAAATTTTATAAATATATATTTTATATACCCATATATATTTGTCATCTATGTAAGAGTTTAATTGGAATTATCCACAGGGGATACTGTCCTCTAATAAGCCATAGGATGCAAGATACAAAGACAAGTGCTAGTTGTGAGATAATTCCCCACTAGTCTTTTGTCAGGAATGTCCCTGGACCACCTCTGACTGTCCCTTACTAATAGTACAGTCTACTGAAACTATGCAAGTAGTACAGACTCTTGCCATTGTTCTAGGCTAGTCATCAGAACTTGATTACAAGACACTATTGATGAAGAACCACATATGTTGGTCATAATGCATATAAATTCAAGTTAAAAGTAATAAATAAATAAATAAATATTTTTAAAAATTTAAAAATAAAAAAAAATTAAAAGAAGTTGTTTTTTTTTAAATAAAGAATTCAAGTTAATAATGACCTAACTGCTCTCAGTTAGCTGTCATCTTTGAAGGTGCTATAAAACACACTAAGATTGGAATGAAGAGGATCATCAGCAGTCTTATCCAGCTCTGAGTCCTGGGAGATACAACAATGGTTAATAAGGTATGGTAAATCCATGGGTGTAATAGTAGTACAATATCTATGAGAGTAACACATCCCTTTCTCATTGGATCTAAGTCTCTATTCACAGCAAGAAATACATATGTGGTAGTATAAATCTGACCAAGAACCCATGATTGGGGATTTTACTGCCCCTGGGTGTGAACCTATTGTTATTATCTTCTAATAGACATAATATTGACTGTCCTCTAAATTCCTATCTCCCTAGCCTTAGATTACTGCATCTTAGAGACCTCATCTGAAGTCTCTTTGTGCAGTGGATGATGGTTCATACAGGATATCACAACTGGTCTCACTACTGAAGACAAGTGTCTGTGGATGGCTCAGCCACAAATACATCTTCATCACACCCCCTCAAGCAAGCCTAAGGTTCATTGTGAAAGAGGGGTCAGAAGAACCAGAGGCTGGAGGACTGAAGCAAAAATGATATCTTTTGGACTCAAAAAGGTCACTGTGGTCCCGAACTCACAGCTTGTTAGGCTGCTTGTAGAGGTCCTGACAGCATCAGGCCTGGCAACATTCATGCATGGAGGAAAAAGCACACATGAACCAGATCCCTAGCTGATGCCAATTCATGATTTATGGATGTTCCAACAAACTCTTTGTGCAGTGGATGGCTGCACATCAATGAGTATATCAATAGCACAAGTTTTATTAAGTGGGCTATAAAAAAGAATAACCAAACATGAAGTTGATATCTGAGAGAAACTAACTGGGGAATGAATATGGTAAAAATGCACTGTATGCATGCATGAAATTCTCAAAAACGAATAAAACAGTACATTAAAAAGATTAAAAGAAATTATTTAAAACTGTATGTCCTGCAATTACATGCTTTGTTAAGGATATATAAGGAATTTTGTATAACCAATTTTATATTATAAGAAATATTTTATATAATTTTATTTTTACAACATATATATGTATAATTGTATATAATTACATTTCTCCCTTTCTTTTGTTCTTCTAAACCGTCCCATATTTACATCCTTGTAGGGAGCCGAGGTGAGCGGTGACAACAATCGCCATTACAAGATGGCGCTGGCATCCGGTGCTCCCACAAGCAAACAACTAAACTGCGCAGGTGCAAGAGGCTAAAGCGCGCCAAGCCACTGCTCATCCCGGGGCGTAATATGGGGTGATGAGTGAACAGCCAATCAGAAGTGAACATGCCACGCCACTCTAGGGTGCATAAAAGCAGTGCCTTTTCTGGGCTTGGGGTCTTCCGCTTCAGCTGATACAAGAAAAAAACCTCGTTGTAGGTTGTAGTAACTACCCAAACACTGCCTCCCGTGTCTCTCTTGCAGGCGAGGGGACTCGGAAGGGGCGCGGAACATCTGGTGCCAAAAACCCGGGAACTTCAAGGCTCCGCGGAGACACCCCGAGACTTGGGGTGGGTTAAAAGACTACAGGATCGAGGTACGTCTCTGAGAAGCATGTTTGGGGTGGAAGCCTTGGTTGCGAGCAGATTTTCACCCATTGCCACTGCTGCACTAGTTGGCCTCTTGCTTGTGTTGCTTTCGTTTTTAGCTTATTTGTGTTGTGAAGATCAAGCTTGCAGCACAGCTATTAATGCAAGTCAAGAGGTTGTAGAAGAGGTCCACTCCAGTGTATCAGAAACAGAGCGTGTTAGCCGGCATCAGGCCAAGGAGCCTGGGGAAAACGATAAGACCAAGGAGCCTAGGAAAGGGAAGCAGGCAAGAAGGCCTGGACGAAAGAAGCAGACCCAGAAGTCTGGTAAAAACGGAGAGTACTCAAAAGAAACAGAGGCCACTGCAGGGCCTGTTAAGAATAAGGACCCTTCACCGGCTGGTGAAGAGAGAGTAGAGGTCAAAAGGACCCCCCTTTACCCCATTAAGGAGCTTGCCGCCATAGACCTTAGCAGCTCCAAAGAAGATCTAATGCAAGGAGAGGAAGAAAGCCTAGAGGAAAGGCAGCCACCTATGAATAAAACAGATATGGTCCAAAAAATATCCGTCCTGAGATAAGACTAAGAAAGACCTTGAGTCCCTCGGCCCTGCCCTTGCCTCCAGCCTACGCCCCCGGCAGCATCTCTAATTCATTTCTCATCCCAGGAGATCGGAGATGGCTACAGCTGGCATTTCTGGTCTTTGAGGGGCAGAAGGAGCCCTTGTTCATGCCCCAGTAGAGTATAGGCAGGTCAAAGAATTAGCTGAGGCAGTACATGCATATGGAATTGGGGCTAATTTTACTGTATCCCAAGTGGAGAGATTAAGTGCAGCTGCTATGACGCCAGGAGACTGGCAGGACACAGTGAAGGCGGTACTTACCAATATGGGCCAATATTTGGAATGGAAAGCGCTCTGGCATGAGCAGTTATAAGCACAAGCCAGAGCTAATGCAAGCATTGAGGGTCAACAGTTATGGACTTTTGACATGCTGGCAGGAGTTGGTACACATGCCAATGACCAGACCGCTCACCCTTGGTAGATATACGCACAAATAGCGTCAGCTGCTGTTAAGACCTTCTTATGTGTCATAAGGATTTAATTACTTTACAGACCTCATACCCCTTATTATTAAACACCTTGGAACAGTGGGGTCTGCATGTTGCTACTGAGAAAGTTCAAATTTCAGAAATTGGCTCCTTTTTAGGGACAGTTATCTATCCAGAAAAGATAATTCCTCCGAAATTGGAGATTCGTAGAGACCATTTACATACTTTGAATGGTTTTCAGAAATTATTAGGTGATATAAATTGGTTAAGACCATTTTTAAAAATTCCCTCGGCCGAGCTGAAACCTTTATTTGATATTTTGGAAGGGGATGCTCATATTTCCTCACCGAGGGTTTAACACCGGCTGCGAGCAGTGCTCTACAAGCACTAGAAAATGCTTTACAAGATGCCCAGTTGAAACGCATAGATGAAACCAAAACCTTTGATTTATGTGTTTTCAAAACTAGATGCTTACCCACCGCTGTATTATGGCAAGAGGGGCCTTTGTTATGGATTCATCCCAATGCTTCTCCCGCAAAGATTATTGAATGGTATCCAGATTCAATTGCTCAGCTTGCCCTTCGTAGACTAAAAGCAGCCATTATCCATTTTGGAAGGGAGCCTAAGGTTTTGATAGTGCCTTATACTGCCCATCAAGTCCAAATATTAACGGTGACCTCTGATGTTTGGGCAGTGCTGGTTACTTCCTTCAATGGTCAAATAGATAATCATTATCCTAAGCATCCCACCTTACAATTTGCCTTAACTCAAGCTATCATATTTCCACATATTGTGTCTCAGAAGCCACTATCAGATGGAATGGTAGTTTATACGGACGGGTCAAAAACAGGAGTGGGTGCCTATGTGGTTAACGATAAGGTTACATCCAAACAATACCATGAAACCTCACCTCAAATTGTGGAAGGCCTAGTGGTTTCAGAGGTTCTGGCAATCTTTCCAGGTCCCTTAAATATTGTTTCAGATTCCTTCTATGTGGTTAATGCAGTAAAAGCATTAGAAGTTGCTGGGTTAATTAAGACATCTAGCAGACTTGTAGAAGTTTTTCAAAAGATTCAGCTTACCCTGGCTAAGCAAAGATTCCCTGTCTTTATAACTCATATTAGGGCTCACTCAGGCTTACCGGGACCTATGTCCCATGGAAATGACCTGGCAGATCGAGCCACAAAGTTGATTGCAATTGCCCTTTCGCCAAAATTGGATTTGGCTAAAGCCTTTCATAAAAGGTTTCATGTGACAGCTGAGACGCTAAGATGTCGATTTAACATCACTAGAAAGGAGGCTAGAGATATCGTGACTCAATGCCAAAACTGCTGTCAATTCCTACCTGTTCCCCATACCGGAATTAACCCTCAGGGAATTAGGCCATTACAGATCTGGCAAATGGATGTCACCCACATTCCATCCTTTGGCAAATTACAATATTTGCATGTCTCCATTGATACCTGTTCTGGAGTTATGTTCGCCTCTCCATTGACCGGAGAAAAGGCGGCCCATGTTATTCAACACTATCTCGAGGCTTGGAGTGCCTGGGGAAAGCCTAAAATCTTTAAAACTGACAATGGACCAGCCTACACTTCTCAAAAGTTTGGACAATTTTGTTGCCAAATGGAGGTGACACACCTGACAGGTCTTCCTTACAACCCTCAGGGACAGGGCATCATTGAGCGTGCTAATTGTACCCTTAAAACTTATTTGATAAAACAAAAAGGAGAAGTTGAGGAAGCTTTGCCCACAGTGCCACGGGTTATTGTCTCTCTGGCACTTTTTACTCTTAATTTTTTGAATTTGGACAGTGAGGGCAACACGGCGGCTGATCGCCATTGCCTGGAACCAACTAGGCCAAAAGAAATGATAAAATGGAAAGATGTTTTGACTGGTCAATGGAAAGGCCCGGATTCTATTTTAATAAGATCCAGGGGAGTGGTTTGTGTTTTTCCACAGGAAGAAGACAACCCGTTTTGGTTGCCGGAATGCCTGACGCAATGCCTCACAGTTGTGGACGATGATTCCTCAGTGGGTTCCCCTACGAATGCTTTTGATCGCTACATGGATTCCCCAAGCTTGGGTTCCTAGTATATATAGTGAATTTAGATGGGCTATCCTATCTGCTTTTCCAAAACCTATGCCCTTGCTTTCTTAAAAGGCGCCGCTTCTGCTAAACAGAATTTCTCCTATACCTTTAACTATACCGAGTGAATTAATGCCTCACTCCAGTTTGTGTGTATCCTCCATTTCTTTTCATCTTATCCAACCACTCCTTTAATACTTGTACCAATGTAGCTTGCTTTATGTCCCAGTGCTGGTCTGCTCTTGTCTATAAGCAGGCCCTAACAGCCAGAATACCACAATGGATCCCTATCCCCGTTCAGACGTCTGGGACCTTGACTTTATTTTGACAGAAGAGAGATTTTGATATAATGGCAGCCATTGTCACAGCTATTATGCTCGGAGCAGACGGTGTTACCGTTGGAGCTATTGCCATGTTTTACCAAGTACAAACCACTGAATTTGTCAATATTTGGCAGAAAGAGTTAGCCAGGCAATGGCTACCCACTCTTCCTCCACAGCAGAATTGAAAGGAGGTATTATGATACTCAATCAGAGATTAGATTTGGTTGAGGAAAGACTGGATATCTTATTTCAGTTGACATAAATTGGCTGTGAAAGGAAATTTGGAGCTTTGTGTATTACCAACATTCAATACGAAAACTTTACAAAAGCAGCCAATCTCTCACGTAAATTGTCCTTATATCTTTCAGGAAATTGGTCTGAAAATTTTGGTAATCTTCTTGAACAACTTCGAAGAGAAATTATTCTTGTCAACTCCACCCGCCTGGATCCCTCCATCGTTAAAGGACTTTCTTCTTGAATTTCATCTGCCTTTTCTTTCTTTAAGGAAAGGGTGGGGATAGGCCTGTTTGGTGCAGCCCTATGTTGTGGATTAGTGTTCATGTTATGGTTGGTCTGCATGCTCAGAGCCCAACAAAAAACGTGACAAGGTCACTATCGCCCAAGCACTCATATCCTGGGAACAAGGATCTTCCCCTGAAATTTGGCTATCTATGCTAAGAAAGTAACTAATGACTGAGACCCTCAGTCGATGCACCCCAAGGGTTCAGCCCATTGCACTGGGTCGATGAGAGGTCTAAGTCTAGCCAGCCCTTGCCTGAATAACTGTGGTACCTGAATATTTAGAGGTGTTTGCAAGTGGGTACTCGACAGGGAATGTTCCACGAGTGTGGATAGATTTCCCGAAAGTATGCCTGATTGCACAAAGGTTTGATGCCAAGAAACCTCCTCCCCTGGTGGTGCCCCAGGTTGGAGGCTCCCTTTCCCCGACAAAAGGCATCAAGATGGGTATGGGAAGTATTACTCATTGCACGACGACAAGAGAAGAAGCCCATTACAATATCTCATTTTGCACAGGGGATCAGGCCTCTGCTTTCCCTCACTGAGTTGGTGCCACGCTTGATAGGCAAAAGGTTGTTCCATCTTAATAAAATAGAAAGGGGGAGATGTAGGGAGCCGCAGTGAGCAGTGACAACATTTGCCATTACAAGATGGCGCTGGCATCTGGTGCTCCTACAAGTAAACAACTAAACTGTGCAGGTGCAAGAGGCGAAAGCGCGCCAAGCCACTGCCCATCCCGGGGCGTAATATGGGGTGATGAGTGAACAGCCAATTAGAAGTGAACATGCCACTCTAGGGTGCATATAAGCAGTGCCTTTTCCGGGCTTGGGGTCTGATACAAGAATAAAGCCTCGCTGTAGTAACTACCCGAACACTGCCTCCCGTGTCTCTCTTTCGGGCGAGGGGACTCGGAAGGGGCGCGGAACACATCCTTTAAATTTATGGCCCTTTTCATCACTAATTGTCATTGCATGCATATCTGTAAATACATATATATTCTCAAATATAACTTTCTTAATCCATTTAAAGCTATTTTTAATGTATGTTGTCAGATCTAATCTTTTGGCATTGGAAACCAGTTATTGTGCTCTTTTCTGTGGAGAACTACTTATCCTGGTCACAGTTTTCCTCAGTTGCCTACAATTCTTGGTATAGGGTTGATAGTTTATGTTGAGCTAAATTTATTAAAATAATTCTAATCTCCATTGAAAATGTGTGTTAAGTTGACAAGGGGTTAGTTGTACTGATTGGTTTTGTATGTCAATTTGACACAAGCTGGAGTTATCACAGAGAAAGGAGCCTCCTTTGAGGAAATGCCTCCATGAGATCCAGCTGTAAGGCATTTTCTCAATTATTGATCAAGGGTGGGAGGACCCATTGTGGATGGTGCTATCCCTGTCTGGTGGTCTTGGGTTCTATAAGAAAGCAAGATAAGCAAGCCAGGTGAAGCAATCTAGTAAGCAGCATCTCACCCTGGCTTCTGAATCAGGTCCTGCTTTCAGGTTGCTGCCCTGTGTAACTTCCTGTCCTGACTTCCTTTGGTCATGAACAGCAATGTGGAAGTGTAAGCTGAATAAATTCTTTCCTCTCCTCCCCACCCCAAAGAAAAAGAAAAAGAAAATATAAATAACTTCAAATTTTAGAAAGTTTATTTAAATGTTAACAGTGTCTTCAACAGAAAGTGTTAGGTGCCAATGGGCAGGTCAGTATTCTGAAATAATCCTTACAGAATTCTTTCTCGCCATATCCATCAGTCCTTCAAGGAGCACATCATTATTTTTACAGCTTTTATCAGAGCATTTTTATCATACGTTATTTTTGTGGAATTACTTCAGCGCTCAGTACCTGAAATAGCTCCAAGGGTCCTGGCCAATGACGAGTTCTTCTTCTTAGAGTGCTAAATTTAGTTTGGCCTTTGGTGATATTTAGTGCAGCAAGCATTGGTGATATGAGATGTCTATAATTAGTTACTCAAATGTGTTAGTAGTGACATTTTCCTCTAATGTGTTGTAAAGCACACACTATTCACTAGCACCTGCCCTGAGTAATGTCAACTAGATTTTCAGTGCATTATTCAGACATGTTAGAAGCACCATATCATCCTTCTGATGTAATATGTACTGTCTTGTCATCATTATTCTTATTTCCAATCCATGTACTTAAAGACAGTGTGGTTAACAGTGATCCTAACTTTATGGTGGCAAATGGGGGATTTGTTTTGAAGGTATCAGGTGCCAGAATCTACAATGTTCAATTTTTCTATGCAGACACCATTTCTTTGAAATATTATATAGTCATGGTATTGTGTCATGACAAGGGAACTTCTAAGTTCTAAGTAATTGATATTTAGATTATTTCATCCAGTGGGAACATCATAAATTTGTGATTCTTTGAATTTCAGCTGGCCTAGATAATCACTTGATGTGAATTTTCCTAATTCATTAGGAAGCTGTCAACATGAAGTAGAAGGCTGGAACTTCCAGAACATGACTGACTGTTTATAGTAGTCTAACTTTTAATAAAGTCTAAGGAACATATTAAAACAATAAAATATGAAAGAATAGTAAATATACAGAGCAGTAACATGGTGGTGAATTATATCAAGTGTTATGTGGTGCGATGAATATGTGCTGTAACGTTTATATAGCTAACAATTCAGGTGGGTGGTTTATGCTGGAGTCAGAGTAAACACAAACTAGTCTCCTTGCCCTATGACACGACAACAGTAGGCAGACAATGTTTTTCACTCACCATAGCTGAATGTGATCACCTTCATATACAGTTTCAGGCATATCTAATTTATCTAATTTACAGCTGATTGATGGCATCTGTCTTGAGACAGCTAGGGATGCAACTCAACAGGTTTACAGAGCATACTTCGTTGCAATGTGATAAAGGTGAATAGCTCTAGCTACATATTATACTTTCATATCAAACCAAAATGATACATGGCAGGGCACTGTTCATCCACATGCCCAGTTTCAATGAAATCTCACACTGTTTTCATTTAGCAGGTAAAATCAATTAAACCTGGAAAGACTGAATTACATACTCAAACTACAGTCGAAGAATCTTAAAGTTCAGAACAAGTTGCTAAATTTCTCAATGTCACACCAAGAAATAGAGCAGAAGGTTAAGGAGTTTGAATCCTAAAATCTGGGATTTTTCTATTGAAAACCCTGAGAGGACTTTGGCTTGCGGGGCATGGAAACACCTTAAGTGCCTTTGGTAGAGCTGTGAACCTTTTCCAACCTGGAATATGTGAAGCAGCACACTGCCTTTCTATGAAGAAATGTACAATTGCTGTTTTCTACACTGTAGCCTGCACATGCAAAGAGTCTAAAAACCACTCACAGGAACATCTTGGCCTTGATCAGTTCTCCCCCTGCTATTGCCTTGTGCTCTTAAGCAAATGCACATAAAATACTGCTCTGCTTTCTCCTGGGTTCTTAAACATTAAGGGCGACCATTACCTGGTAGTTAGTCACTCACAGAGGCAGGTTTTTTTTTTTTTTTTTTTTTTTTTTTTTTTTTTTTTTCATTCACCAGTCTATTAGTTGAGCTAGTAATGCTAATGGGGATGATTATAAAATAACAAAAGCCTAGAGCTAGTATTTTTCTCTGCACATAGAAAAGAAAAGCTTAGTAATTACCCTGCATGCCTCATTTAGCAGTCTGACCAGGGGACAAGAAAAGGTTCATTCAAGAGATTTCATACAGTGAGAGCAGCTACTGCTGAACTGGAGATCTGCTGTTCAATTCTTTTATCTACTATACCAGCCCCACTTTAGACAATGGAAAATATCAATAATTTACATGTATTCATACAAGCAATTTCTAAAATGTAGCTCATTTTTAAAAGCACTAATTCATGCTATTACTATCCCTCCGTATGTTCCTCTCTTGGAATTTGTCATACATATTTTCAGTCTCGTGAATTTTTGAATTTTGAAAATTATTCATGTGGATGTTTGGATGAGAAATATCCCATGTAGCTTCTGATATTTTTGGGGTGTGGTATAAAACCTTATGGAAGTGGAGTCTTGCTGAGGAAAGCACATAACTAGAGGCATGTTCTAAGAGTTTATACATTTGCCTAAATTCTATGTCACAGTTTCTGTTTTGCACTTGCACCTGAAGATGTGATCTCTCAGCTTCCTGCTCCAGGTACCTAATGTCAGGCCTCCCCTACCATAATGGACTCCCTGTTTAGAACTATAAGAAGAAATAAACTTTTTCTTCCATATGTTACTGTTTGTCATGGTGTTTTTCACCACAACAAAAACTAATACAGCATGAAACTTAATCCACCGTGAGTGGCATTCTTCCTAACAGTCATATTTCAACTCATCCCACATGAACTCTCTTGTTGTGTTAAGGTTCAGAGAGTACCCAAGCCTCAATAATTGTCTTTAGAAAACTTTAAGTTGAAGGCTTTTGTTAAGTAGAGATATAGAAATATTATAATTAGTTTCTATGATTATGATAAGTTATAACTAACATTTTATTGATCATGTTCATTCAGTGTTGAAAGATAAATTTTACTTAACAAGAAAAAAGAATCAGAGAGGTGTACCAGTGTCCACTTTTTTTTTAGGTAACACACTGTCGATTCCACTTTAAAAACAAATGAAGTCATGGGCTGTAGTGATGTCATGAGAATATGACACAACTTTACATGCTTAAATAGATGAGTAAGAAGTGGCCCAGAAACCATGTTAGTATGTGGAATGGTGTTGCTCTCCAAAGCCATGTGGCAATTTTTTCTAGTTTGCTCAGCAATGTTAGTCAATTTTTCTTTTTAAAAACTTAAAGGTTTTCAGTACAGGTCTACTAATCTGATCATATATACATCAAGATCACCCCCCCCATAGGGATAAAAATCAGTGTGCTTTCTAAACAAAGCATGTATCAGAATTTATATGATGTTTTGTTGTAACAGTATCCAGTTAAATACTCAAATTGATCCCAGCAGCAGCTGCATTCCTTGCTACCCACCCCAATGTTCTGGTTTTTGGAATGAGACACACGCTTACACACAACCATCATATTTTGATATGCCTTAAACAACTCAATGGCTGATCTGCTTCCTAACCTCCCTGTGGCTAATCCACCTCCCTCCAATATTTTCAAGTTATTATTTACTAAAAGCTATATTCTAACTTTGCTGCCATGGATCCAGTTGTGCAGCTCTCTTGGGGTTGCTCTTCTCTGGCTCCTACATGGTGGTTATATTTTCTGTTCAGCACCTTCTAGGCATGACATCTTCTTGTCTCCACCTTCTTCCAGCATAGTGGATCTCCTTCTTCCTCTCCTTTTCCCCTGTCCCTAGCCCAGGGATCCTAAAAGTTCTGCCTCTGTCTGCCCTATGCAGCCATTGGCTGCTGGCTATATTATTTACCAATCAGAACCAACTAGGGACACAAGGACCCTGAGGTCTTACTTGTGGTTGTGAGGATTCTGGGATAAGCAATTTTGGAGACCCAAATTAACATAATATAAATAATATTAGGCCAAACTGATTATATTTTGTAGATGGAAATAGTGTAATTATTTAGACTATACAAAGAAACAATTTAATAAGGGGAAAAGTTACAGTATTTGAGATAGAAAATGACAGTATAATATTCCAATGTTTAGATTCTCATATTTTAATATTAGAAAAAAATTCCACATACTTGAATTGAAATATGAAAAATAAACATGTGTTATATAAAAACTATGGTTGGCTATTTGTAAAAAAGTAAAATCATGAATTTGCAGATTTATGAAAATCAAAAATGTTATATAAGTTGAGGTAACCTTAACCACAGAAAAATGAATGCTTTATATACTTTTATTTATTTATTTTTACACTCCAGATTTTATCCCCCCACATACACTCTCCAACTGTTACACATCCCATAACTCCTTCCCACCTCCTTGTCTCAGAGAAGATGTCTCCACCCCCAACCCCCACCTCATCTGACCTCTAAACTCCCTGGGCCTGCCAGACTCTTGAGGGTTATGTGCATCATCTCTGATTGAACACAGACCTGGCAGTCCTCTGCTGTATATGTGTTTTTGTGATTCCAGCTCAAAATCCTTATATGTGAGTACATAACCTGAAGTCAGAAAACCAGAAAAGAGACCTTAGGTGAAAAGAAATAGAAGGAGCTGTAGAGAGGGCATACTAGGACACAAGTATTCTGAAGGAAGCAAGGGGACAAATGAGGGGGACTTTAACTGAGGAAGACGATAACACACAAGAGCATGGATGACAAGGAAAAATTTAATACAAAGTGTGTTGGAAAAAGTCAAAGGAAAGCATTTCATAAACTTACTTAATAAAAAGTCATGGATATGCATATATTTTATATGGAGTTACATATTTTATATGGAGTTATACTGGATATCTTGGTCAAGATTTTACTTCAGTGAACAGACATCATGACCAAAAAAGCTCTTATAAAGGACAATATTTAACTGAGGCTGGCTTACAGGTTCAGAGGTTCAGTCCACTATCATCAAGACAAGAGCATGGCAGCATTCAGACAGGCTTGGCACTGGAGGATTGAGTGATCTAAATATTCTTCCAAATGCAGGCAGGAGAAGACTAATATACAGGCAGCTAGGAGGAGGGTTTCAAAGACTACTCCCACAGTGACACACTTCATGCAACAAGGCCACACCTACTCCAACAGTGCTACTTCCTGGGCCAAGCATACTGAAACCTCTTCACTGAATGATAATGCTTTTTCCAGAAATCATTCCCTGACTAAGAAAACCTCCAGTGATTGGCAAGGGATGCCTCCCATTGACTTGCTGATAGGAGAAGTTCAAGAGATCACATAAATGATATGACACACTATTGTTGCCCTTAATTACCCGCCATAGAACGTGAAAATTATACCTTATTGCTGAAATCAGCACAAACTTTGTACACAGGAATGGTAGAAGAGTAAAAGTGATACTGACTTGGAATCTTCCTCATGAAGGACACCTCTCATAGTATCTAAACTGCCATACAGGCTGCCAGAGAGAAAAAACAATGTCCTACACAGCTGTGAACCCTACAGATCACAGCATTGAGCTGCCTGGCAATATAGTTGCAATGGTGCAATATTGTACCATTGCTCAATAGGAAGGAAACTGTGTCTAGTAATGCAAACCTAGCCAATAAGACATGGTTGGAAAGGCCATAGACTGTAGAGGATGTCTAATGTCACTAATGTCACTTTCCTAAATTAACGTAACTTCTAACTGCATTTTAAATATTTATAATGACAGATGTGGATAACACTTATCACCATCAATGAACAACAAATGAACTACAAAAAATGAAAACCACTACAGAGAGCCACAGTATGTAAACATGAAGAGAATTGGTGAGTGGGGGGCACATCGCCAACTGCTAGAGCCCCGATTCTACACCTCTATCTAAGACCGATATAAATAGTAAATGAGAGACAGAAAGAGTGAAAGAAGCAAAGGTTCTGAATGTGCTACTGGATAGCATCTTCCAGTTATAAGGAGGAAGTTGTGTTCATAAAAAGCATTTTAACCTCAAAACTAACATAAAATATCAACTCTGTAGTTAGCTAAACAAGATGTATATAATGACATCACCCGCTGACAAGCAGATATGTATGGGAGAATGCTCACAAGACCCTACTCCTAGATGGAAATCTATAGGCAATCAATGGCTATGGGAAGAAGAAAAATAAGCACCCAGTTCCAAGCGGTCAGTTATGAACACATGTACATAAAGACACTACTAAATGGATTCAATAATACGTTTTATTACATATTTTATTAACATTTCAGATGTTATCCCCTTTCCCCATTTCCCCCATCCACCCCAAAACTCCCTATTCCAGCCCCCTCCTCCTGCTTCTATGAGGATGTGCTCCCACACACTCCCAACTCCCCGCCCTCCACAATGAGGCAACCAGCCTTCAAAGGACTGAGGACTTCCTCTGCCACCTATGCCCGACAAGGCCATCTTCCACTACATATACAGCTGGGTCATGGGTCCATCCTTATGTGCTCCCAGGCTGGTGGTTTAGACCCTGGGAGCTCTGGTTTGGTATTGTTGCTCTCCCCATTCGACCTCAAACCCCTTCAGGTCTTCAGTCTTCTCTCTAACTTCTCCATTGGGAACTCTATGATCATTTCAATGGTTAGCTGTGAGCAGCTACCTCTGTTTATGTCAGGCTCTGGCAGACCACTAAGGACACAGTTATATCATGCTCCTGTCAGCATGCACTTCCTGGCATCCACATCAGTGTCTGACTTTGGTGACTGTACATGGGATGGATACAGTTGGAGCAGTCTCCTGACGACCCCTCCTTCAATTTCTGTCCCACAGTTTGTCTCCATATTTTCTCCCATGAGTATCTTGTTACTCTTTCTAAGAAGGACTGAAGAATCCACACTTTGGTCTTTCTTCTTTATGAGCTTCATGTGGTCTGTGAGTTATACCTTGGGTATTGTGAGCTTTGGAGCTAATATCCACTTATCAGTGAGTGAATACCATGTGTGTTCTTTTGTTATTGGGTTACCTCACTCAGGATGATATTTTCTAGTTCCATCCATTTGCCTAAGAATTTTAAGAATTCATTGTTTTTAATAGCTGAGTGGTACTCCATTGTGTAAATGTATCCATTTGTCTGTTGAAGGACATCTGGGTTCTTCCCATCTTCTATTATAAATAAAGCTGCTATGAACATAGTGGAGCATATGTCCTTGTTATATGTTGGAGCATCTTCTAGTTATATGCCCAGGAGTAGTATAGCTGGGTCCTCAGGTAATGCTACGTCCAATTTTCTGAGGAACAACCAGACTGATTTCCAGAGTGGTTGTATTATCTCCTTGTACAAAGTTCAAGTCCAAGTGGATAAAGGACCTTCACATAAAACCATACACTGAAATTAATAGACAAGAAGGAGGAGAAGAGCCTTGAATACTTGGGTACAGAGGAAAAGTTCCTGAACTGAACACCAATGTCTCATGATTTAAGAGCAAGCATTGACAAATGAGACCTCATAAAACTGCAAAGCTTCTGCAAAGCAAAAGACACTGTCAATAAGACAAAATGGCAACCAACAGATTGGGAAAAGATCTTTACCAATCCTACTAGAGGGCTAATATCCAATATATACAAAGAACTCAAGAAATTAGACTCCAGATAACCAGATAACCAAATAAGCCTATTAAAAAATGGGGTACAGTGCTAAACAAAAAATTCTCAACTGAAGAAACTCAAATGGCTGAGAAGCACCTAAAGAAATGTTCAACATCCTTAGTAATCTGGGAAATGCAAATCAAAACAACCCTGAGATTCCATCACACACCAGTCAGAATAGCTAAGATCAAAAACTCATGTGATAGCAGATGCTGACTAAGATGTGAAGAAAGAGAAACACTCTTCCATTGTTGGTGGGATTGCAAGCTGATACAACCACTCTGGATTCAATCATACTTAAGGACTATTTTTATGAGTTTTGAGAGTAATAGAATATGGGAATAGTTACATGGTAGGTAAGAGTAGAATAACAAAATTAGCTGTGAAACAATATAACTTGATGAAATACTGCTAATAGTATTAGTAATACTTCTACTATAATATTCTTAGATCAGGAAATGAGAAAGCCATATAAAAACATTTAGAATATTCCACTCATTTTAATACCATGATTTTCCCTAAAATACAATAAACATTCTTATAACCAGCCAAATAATTATCAAAAATTTTACGATATAATTAGTCCTGAAGATGAAACAATTGAGTAAGTGATATGGCTTCCTTATAAATTATTAATTTATTCCATGTTTAAAAATGTCTTCTAATATTGCAGTTTGTATGATCTACAATTAACAAGGTCTACAAAATTATTTTCTAGTTGAGTATACATTTCTTGAGCATGGCTACATAATTTTAGAAACGTAAAAGCAGATCTCTCTCTTCAGGGGACTGATTCATAAAGTTTCAGACACATGGAAAGCATTTGATTTCAGTGGTAGTGCATAATGAAATGATATGGCTAGCTATTGAGGTACACAAGTCAGGGACTCATGAATACTTATAAGGAGCTACTGTATGAGGGATGATGTCATTGTCTCCGGTGGACCTCAGGAAAACAAGCCTGGATTAAAGTGAAGACCACAGATCGTTTTCTGTTCTGTCTTCTAAGACTATAGTTCATTTCTGGAATAATATCCTTCAGTCAATAACTATTTAGCTCTGCTGCACAAGTATGAAGGAGGGTCTGGTATAGTGTATCCATCACCAAGGTGACAGTTAAGTCATAGAAATGCACAACCTATAAAACAGTGCATGCATAGACCCAGAACAATGCATCATGTCCCACATTTTTGGAAATGATCAATATATAGTTGTTAAATGAATGAGTGAGATATGACATAACAATATTACTTCTATTGTTAGCAGATTGCAATCTCTGTTCTTGACAATTTTGCTATTACTGCTATAGTACTGCTGTCATGTTTAATTAGCTTTCAAAATACATTAATTTAGTGTTCTCTATGATTTTCCTTCTTCCTTTTTTTTTTTTTTTTTTGGTCCCACATATAGGTACACAGCCATTATTCTTCCTTGAGAATATATTGTTTGAAAGAAAGAGTTCCCAGACAGACATGTGCAACAAAAAGTAATTCTCCAGACGAGCCATCTGGAACATTTACCCTATTTCAAATAACTGAAGAAATCTTGAACTCTGGAGAAAGTTTTATGTCAGTATACCAGAGACCAGTATACCTGGTCTCAGGTCACTTGAAGTTAAATGTTATTTCTACAGTGTATTTGATTAAAAACAAAGAGTTAAAAGAAAATGAAACCACATTTACAGTAACCTGAACAGCAATTAAAGTGAATGAGAATTCCCTCACCCATAATCATGGGAACCTGAAACAGACTAATAAGACACAGCAGTGTAACCCCACCCCTGACAGTGGAGTTGATGAGTTACTGTATTTGATGCCGATTTCTATAGTTATTGCTTCTTGGGCCATAGGCAAAATATATGACATCTGTGTGCCTCATTTTCCTTATAATCAATATGTAAATAAGGTTTTAAGGATATATTCAATAGTTGAGTGAGATAATGTTATCAAAGAGCAAATTAGTGGATAAACTCTATGCATTTCCCCGGCTATCATCTAAAGATCCTGATGGTATTTCATGAGAACATAGGCTTAGAACTATGTTGTAATTCAGTCTGTGGTGTCTATTTAATCAGTAAAGTGCCTGCTACACAAGCATGGATATCTGAGGTCTTTCGCCCTCACCGAAAGCCAAGCATTGAGACTCACACCTGCATTATCAGTGCTGTGTACTGTCAGGAAACACTAGGATTCCTGCCATTCTCTGGCCTGCCAGCCCAGCCTTACCAGGAGGCTCTAGCTCCAATGACAGAGTATGTCCTAAAAGTTAAGGGGGTCTCTGACATATAGAAAGCTATTTCTTCATGCTTATATGCCAAATGATCAGCCTGAGAACATGCATACAAGTAACATAAACAGGCTGACTGGGGTATACATACAATAACATATACAGGCTGACCAAGGTTTACAGTGCGAAGGGAGATAAGGGAAGATTTGAAGGGAGGAATGAGTAGGGGACATGATACGCTAATAATGTCAAAAAATAACAGAAGTAATTAAAAGATAATGTAGAGAAAGTCACCCAACTCCACATGCATATACACATATGTGCATGCACATATATTACACAAACACACACACATATGCACACACACACATGATAGGTAGTGTAAATTGCCCAGGATTTCAGTTCATTATTAATAAGATAGTCCAATGTTTTTTTTTTAATCAGAATAACAATACCAGCAAATTTGAATCATAGTCTTTCAAAATTCTGCAAGAATCTTAGTTAATAAAGAGTTAGTACATTTAGGAAGAAAGTTAGAACTCCAGTACTTTTTGAAGTACCATATTTATGCATCACTGGACACTCAGACACAGCACCAAAATCTGATCTAAGAAATTGGAGAATCGGTTAGGATCTGGCAGAGTTCATGGCCTAAGAGCTGGGTTGATACTCTACAGTGAAATGTGTCTTGAAATACTAATAGAAAAAAAGACCACTAATTATTATATAACACCTGAGCTATTGCTTTGTCTACAATATTATCAAGCAGTTTTTTCTTGACCCAATTACTTGAGGTACATTTCTCTTCTCACAGCACTATTTATTAGGGACACAGACGTTATGCTGCTTTTGTGTTTCAGAAAGAATAAGCAAAATGACACTAGGAGTCTAGCTAAAGGAGCGTCAGTATGGTCATATGCAGAGAGATACATTGATTTATAAACATTCAGGAAGAAATACTGAGATAACTTTGGTTCTAAAACCAACATAGTGTAGTTTAGTTTTCTGTTTAAAAAAATGCTTAAATCATAGGAAGTGAAAATGATTTGAGAATTACTTTGATGTAAGTTTCCAACTTGATTTAAAATATGTATGAATGAATGACAGGAAATTTCAACAGCAAAATTCTGAAAGCAATTTTAATGTCAACTTTTAGAACTACAAGTATGAAATTCCCCATTGTTAACATGTACTCTGAATTTTCTGGATTTTGACAATATTGATTTACTTATCTCTGTTACATACACAAATAACTCATTTTTAGAAGTAAAATTTGATAATAACTATTTTTATATCTAAAATATGGATCAAATGAAAATAATCTTTATTATTAAAAATAATTTTATATATTTGAATCATGACTTTTTTTCATCTAATTCATCCCCATCTCCCACCCACAGAAATCTCTACCCTATCTTTCTTCCCCACATTTTTCTCTACTATATTTATACAAACAGAAATCCCATGAGAAGACAAAATTTAACAATAAATCCAAGGAACCTATAAGGTTAAAAAAAAAGCAAAAATCCAACCTACCAACCAGCCAACCAAACAAACAAACAAAAATCCCAAATCTCAAAATATACCACTTAGTTAATTTGCTGTTGGCCATCTATTGCAGGACATAGGTCTACACATAAGTGTACTTCTTGTGCTTTTTATTTGGCTATTCTTTTGTGTTTGTTTTTCTATTTTGTCATATTATGGTTTATTTTATTTTCTAATTTTGTTTTAATCATGTACTTTTTAAAACATTAGAAAACTAAATGTCTGGAGGATTAAATAACAAGCACATACTAAATTCTCATTTAATTCACAAATAAATTACTGTTGTGAGCAGCAGGTAGCTAGACACAACTACATTGCTAAAAATTATTCAGAGAAATGTGTAGTCAACAGAATATACTTAATACATATAATGCAATCTGGGTTATGTTTTAACTAATAATGATTGTATGTGTGTGTCTATGTTGGTGTGTGTGTGTGTGTGTGTGTGTGTGTGTGTGTGTGTGTGTGTATGTGTTATGTTCAAATGTGTTAAGCATACTACTAATAAAGAAACAATGTTGAAAATCTCTGTCTTCTAGGGACTTCCTGGGATCTTATTAGTGTGTAAAAATAATACCCTGTGGAGGAATTTAGGGAAAAAATTAGAATTAAATCATTTTCTTGCATTAAATACCAAGAGAGTCAGTTCATTAGTACTTCAAAGAGAATCCTAAATTTATTACTTGATTCCTTTTGGATAGCACATAATGGGATAAGATTCCCAAAAAGTCTGTTTTTATGTCACCCAACGCATTCACAATCCAGTGGACTTTACTTAACAATCTAAACAGAGATGTTATTGAATATCTTACAGAACCAGGCATAGTGAAACATAACTGGAGAATCCTAGCACTTAGAGGTGAGGCTGGAGTTGAAGCTTTTCTGGTCTGCAGAGAGAATCAGGCCAGCAGAGAGACAGTGAAACTATCAAATAACAAATCAAGTCTTCTACAGTAAGTCTTTATGACAAAGTAGTGAGTGAATAAAAAGTGATTTATGGATCTCACAAGGTACTGGGATAATTAGAAAATAACATTGAGCGGTACCTTTATTTGAAGGCTTGGGTCAGTGATTCCATCTTTCTTTGCCTTACTTGAAGTAAATAATGACATTTACTTCAAATAATGATAGAAGTGGACATTTGACCCTCAATGTCTGTGGGTTCTGCACCCAAGCATCTCAGAATCTACCAAACTGCAGATGAAAGATAATTGAGCTTAGGGTGGCTTTAACACGTACAGTGTCATTTTCCCATAGGCACTACACCATAACATCCCTTACCTCTTGGCTTATGGTATAGTACATATTTTGATTATAAAGACGGTGTTCTATACACTTGAGTAAGACTAAGCTATATGTAGGTGCTTTTAATAAGCAACTTGAAAGTATGCATATTTTAGTATCTGCAGGGCATCTGGAAGTAATCCCTAAGACATATGTGGGAGAAAATAAAAAATAACACATTTTTGAAAGTGTAAATGTAATGGCTAACAGCTATAATGCCAGCACTCAGGAAGCTGCTGCAAATCCATTTGGTTTATTATATGTTTAATACTATATTTATAAAATAATACCATTAAAGTTGACAGAATAGTGACTAATTTAAGATATTGCAATATAAATTGCAATTAAGAAAATGTCTAATATTTATGTGCAAACCTGTTTAGTTTGTGAAACAAGAAAAAATTGTAAAGTGAGCTCCTCTATGAGTTAAATACTTAACAAAATATTCCATGAGCATCCATTTATACAAGCTACAAATTCAATAAAATGTAGAAAGAAGCTTCATACAACTTATATGGAGACTGATTCAAAATAAGACCTTTAAACTTGTCATCATGAGATGTTAAATACATTTGAGAATCTAACAAATTATATGACCCATGCCAAATTGATTAAATCATTGTAAATCATTTTTCTGTTTTTAAGATAGTAGAAATGAATAATTTTGAAGATGGTAGTTTAAATAGGTAATTCTTTGACCAACTGCAACAACTTAAAATTAGTTAGCAAACACAATATTCTGACTCAGAAAAATTGGAGGAAGACTATAGAAAATTTCATTTTGATAAGGTGAATCCTATGCTTACTGGTGTTTAGGACTGATACTTAGAGAATCATTATAGAACCAAATTTAAAGTTCTTAATCATGATTCTGACACTGAGCTCCAGCTGTGCAGTCTCAGTGAAGATCACTTGACAACTATGGAGGTCAATGCCCGAAGTTAGAAGACTTCATGTGATTCAGTTATTAGAATCAAAATTAAACACTTATAACATATATGCACTAACGTAATTAAAAGAGGAAACTACACTAATCAAAAATCAAAAACAAAACTGACCCAAGAACAAGTGTTAAAATTTTGCTATTAAAGTATGTATTTGGGATCTAATTTCAACAGTATTAATTTGAAATATAGTTGAACACATGTGACACTGAATTGTAAAACCAAAGGCATAGTTCTTTCTACTAGTCAGTTATGCATGTAGCCTGGGAGTAAAGCAACTACTGATGAAATTGTTGCAGCAAATATTCAGTAAATGCTGTTCTTTGAATTCAATTTACTAATAAACGTTTGGTCATATTTTGACTCATTACCTGGTTCATCCAAAATTAATGTAATGTTTACTACTGATGTCAAAGCTGTGTTCTGAGATTTAGAACACTTGTGATTTGTTCTTGAAATAGTTATTTTTATTTATGTAATATTTGATTCATTATTTGGGAATTTCACCTAATGCACCTCGGTCATCTTTACTTCCCAGTCCTCCCAGGTCTGTCCTTGCACTCTTGTGGCTTTCCCTCTCCTTACAAAAGATTTTTTTAAATGTCCAATTTATGTTGTACAAATAGTCATTAGAGCATGGTCAAATTCCCAGTGACCAGTCCTTTGTCATTTATGTAAGGAGAAGATGTACCTAGTCCTGCTGTGACTTGACACCCAGGGTAGGTTGGTATCCTGGGAGGGGGACCTCCTTGATCTTAGAGATTGTTGTGGTGGCTCCCAATCTTGTTTGTTTTTAATAAGCCATCATCTTCCCAACTAGATTAGGCATAAGAATATTCTGCTGCCACTAGGCTCAGGCTGCCATCTCAGGCCACCACCTTAAGTGGCCAGAGAAATTGGCCCTGCCACCCAGGAGATGCTAGTGTGGGAGATTGCTCTGCCAATCTTCCATGCTGTCTCCACAAGGCTAGGCTGAGCCTAGACCATCCTGCCATCCACGTGGTACCAGGTAGAAATGAGACTCTAATGTTTAAGAATTATCCAATAGCTTTATATATTTGGTAATGCTCAAATAACAAGATGCCCACACAATTAAAAGTGTTAACCAATTAACTAACCTAGTTATAAGTTGTTACCCAGGACAGCTCTTGATATATGCATAGTCATCCATGCCTCAGCTCCTCCTCTTCCTTCCCCTCTTCCTCTTCTTACTCCATCTTCTCTTCTTTTTATTTGTTATTCTAATTCATTAACTTTAGCTCCTCCCAACTTTCAGAAAAAGTATACCACTACAAGAGATGAAGGAGGGAAGGGAAGGATAAGGGGTCATGTGAAGGGAGTACTGGGAGGAAATGGTGTCTGTGGTCTAGATATAATTTAATTAATTGCCTTATTTATTAATTAATTATTGGGGGAAAAAACAAGAAAAGTGAGTTCTTCCCCAACTCCACCCCACTAGTAGGCATCTATTGTAGAGAACAACACTTAAGCATGGGTTCAACACTTCAGCATCCTTATCATGGGTTGTTACTTTTTAGGGGGAGGAGGAAATGTGAATATGTTTGTGTCTGTGAGTAGGGATATATGCACATGAATTCAGGAGCTTATTGAACCCAGTGAAGGACACTGGACTTCCCAGATCAGGAGTATAAGAGGTTGTAAGCTGTTCCATATGTGTGAGGAGAACCTATGTGCCAGCTTCAATATGATCGCTATGCACTCGTAATATCTGAGACACCTCTTTCTAGTCCTGTGGTGTATTGTGAAAAAAAATGTTTTATCCACAAAATTTGAATGTTGAGAAATCAGTTGATAAGAGTCATTAAGTTGCTTAGTATTTCATAAGAAAATTTTCAGTTCATAAAATACTATTATTACATGTTGAGCTTCCTTAATCTCAAATTTAAAATCCAATGTACTCTAAAACTAGAAATACTTTGAGCAATAGCATATTACAATTATTGCAATGAGTGTAAACTATCATGACATATTTTGTGAAATTTCAGGTGAAACATAGGCACATCAACTACTCTCACACACACACACATATACATATATATACATTATTAATTATATATATATAGATAGATATATAGATATATAATTTTATGTTTATACTTAGATTACAACTCCCAGATAAGTAACTATTTATGCGCTAACACTAAAATCTGGAAAACATTTTTGAACTAGAAAATGTTTTTGCTATTTATCATCTCTCTTTTATTGGTAAATGTTTTTTTTTTATTTTTGAATATATTTTAACTGGGGACACTTACTAAAATGAAGCTAAGTAAATAGGTGATTGATTGTCAGATGACGATAGTGTCACAGTAATTAAAATACAATTCAGGGTGTTTTAAATTTGTCTAGTTCTATGGTATCTTTTATTTCTCTTGGAGAATATTAATTACCATTCCATTGCTGAACTTAAATTTGAATGGGACTAAAACTAATATTTTCCCAGAAATATATATGTATATCACTTAATGTGGTCTTTATAAATTGTCTATTAATAAGAAGAATGCTTAATGCTTACTTTCAATTAAATGAATTATTTTTTCCATATATGGCTTAGATTTACTTATGATTCCAGTAGGGGTAATATGTAGTGAAAGTTCTCACTTCACACTGAGTACCATCGTTCATCTTCAGGTAAGAAACTTGAAAGAATGTTCTCTATTAAATGAAATGGCATTCTCCCTGCATGTCCTCACTATGTTTTATAGTTATGACTCCCTACCTTTTATAGATATGTCCATCTTAAATCTCTGCAGATGTAGAAGTCTGTACTATTTATAATATAAAAGTTTAATGTTTCTACTTATGATACTAGTGCATAAGATATAATTAGTCTATGACAAAATCTTTTAAAGTATAAAAGATGAGACATCAATCAGTATTTTAAAGTGTATGCATATGATTGTTTTTGCATAGCAATATTTGTGGATTCGGTGAGGACAGTAGTCAAAGTCAAGGCAAAAATGGCATAGGATTCTCTAGAACTGGAGTTACAGACTGTTGTGTGCTACCATGTGAGTGCTGGGAAACAAAGCAAGGTCCTCCACAAGAGCAGTGTTTATTTTAACTGAAGAATCATCTCTCTACACAAGTGGGCCATCAATTTAAAAGGAGAGTTTTCATTTTTTTGTTTTGTTTTGCTTTCTTGAAAATGATTCAAGTTAGGTGGTGGTAGCATATACATTTAATCCAGAGGTATTGTAATACCTCTTTAGTGCTGAGGTTTGTAAATGTCTGAGTTCAAGGTCTACAGAGTGAGTTTCAGGGCAGCCAGGGCTATTAAGAGAAAGTCTGTCTCAAAAAATCAACAGAAGGAGAAGGAGGAGGAGGAGGAGAAGGAGGAGGAGGAGGAGGAGGAGGAGGAGGAGGAGGAGGAGGAGGAGGAGGAGGAGGAGGGAGGGGGAGGGGGAGGGGGAGGGGAGGGAAAGGGGGAAGAAGGGAAGGGAAAGGGGAAGAAGAAGAGGAGGAGGAGGAGAGGCAGGAGAGTAGGAGGAAGAGGAAGAGGGAAGAGAGAAATATGAAGTATATTTCATGTATTATGTGTTGTATTAAGCTCTAAGATATGTTTGCCATTTTGAAAATTAATGAAAAATGAATCCATGTTGGTCAAATAAGGAGTTTAGTTCTTTTGTTTTTTTAATGGTAACATATAATTCATGTCATATTTTACATTGTGGCATGATGAGATCTTCCTAATTTTCTGGATTTAAGATATCTAACTTAATGCTTTCTATTGGCTTTTGAGAGTTTATTATATTGATATATGAAACTCCGTGTCTCTCATCTACTCAAACAAAACAAATACACTTTTTCCAGATGTTGTATCCTCAAGTGTACTTGGAAACCTTTGAAGTGGTATGCAATTCACTTCTTGCCTTCTAACAGTTATGTTTTATTTAAAAACCAAGAAAATACACAGCATTATTACAAAAAGTTCTTATTGTGGTCAGAAGCAGAATCTTCCACAACCAAATCTCAGCATCTATCAACAAATTGCATTGTAATATGTATGAAATAAGTAAAGGTCAAAAACAATGACTCCTCATATTAGTGCAACTTAAATTTTATTAGCAAATAGAATTTCAACTGTCTTACTAGATGTCATTGTTTGTTTTGTTTGAATATACTTAAACAATGAATTCTGGGCTGTATCTGTTATAACAGATAAGATAAGATTTTATCTGAAAAAGGAGCCTGCATCTAGCCAGTGTCTTTGACACTGGGGAAGTCTGAATACTGCTTAAAATTCTATCTGTAGTTGTATTTATGTTCCTTCACCTGTGTCCTCGACATAGTCCCAGGATTCTGCTTTGCTTTCTATTAAAGTGAAAATTTATTTTTAACACAGGAAACATTTGAGTTGCCCCTGAATCTCTAGTGAATCTAACATAGAAAATCAAAGCTCATTATTGCAGTATGAAGTGAAAAGAAGCCTCGAAAGTTCACGGAAGCAAGACATGTTTTTATTGATTTCAACAGTACGGAGAGTAAGGTGGGATATATAAAAATCAGAAGGAGGAATTAGCTTAAAATTATCACTCTAAGGGCTGAGGTCTTTGGAGAAATCAGTAGATTATTACAAATAATATTTTATAAAATTTCAGCATAGATCTGGGAATGTGTAGCATGTATTACTAGTATCCTAAAGGAAAATATAATTATGGTGTTATTTATTAAAATGTAATATATATATATATATATATATATATATATATATATGAATTCATTTGAAATGTGGTATCATTTCCTAGGGAAAGTTAGTTTTAAAAATACCATATAGCTGTAACAGAAGTGCCAACTAAGAGTAGAAACTTAAACCCTGCTTTGGAAAAGAAAATATGTAGTTTTCCTATACTTTTAATGAATGACTTTCAGCAGAACACTCTGTGATAATGCAAATATGATAGCCATTAGGCACATGTTGTCACTTGTTTTGAAAGTGGCTACTCTGACTATAAATTATTAATTAAATCAATATAAATTTAAGTATATCAGTATTCAATTGAATAATGTTCAATGAATCAGACATGATAGCTATAGAAATTCAAATGTGTTAAAGCTTTATCTTACAACTTTGAGATTATAAAGATTATGGGAATATATATCTATTTAGAAATTCATATATGAAATAATTTTTAAAAGTACCTTAGATAAAATTTCCAACTTGTGGAGTCTATCTCCAGTGAAATGACAGGCCATCAAATGGAGGGATGCGGTTGTTATCCTACAGTCAACAGCTCTGACCCAGAAATTTTCCTGTCTAAAATCTACAGTTACAAAAATGAAAAAGAGTCTGAGGGAGGGGAGGTTCAGTGACAGGCCCAAATTGGGATACTGCTCAGGGGAGGTTCTGAGTCCTGACCTTGTTGCTGATGCTGTGGTGTGTTTACAGACAGGAGCCTGTACAGATGACTGCTCTCTGAAAGGCCCAACAGGCAGCTGAAAGAATCAGATGTAGATAATTACACTCAACCAATGGACAGAAGATGGGGTCCTCTGTGGTTGAATTGGGGAAAAGAGGGAAGAAGCTGAGGAGGAGGACAACCCCATAGGGGGACCAGCAGTCTCAAATAACCTAAACCCCCAAGATCCCTCAGCCAGGCAGCATACACTAGCTGACCTGAGTCCCTGACATATACAGCAAAGGACTGTCTGTTCTGGCCTCAATGAGAGAAGATGCACCTAACCCTGGAGGCTTCAGGGAGTGCAGAGGTCTGGTGGGGTGGGTGTCGGGGGTGGGGATGTCCTCTTGGAGACAGGAGAAGGGGAATGGGATAGGAAGTGGTCAAAGGGAGGACTGGGAGGGAGGTGGCAACTGGACTATGCAATTTATTAAATTAAAATGTAAAAATAATAAATAATTCTAATTAATACTTTTATATATTTGAACTGTTAAAATATTGTTATATGCCTAAACATAGTTTTGATTTATGTTATAATAACAAATTTGAAAAGTAATAGGTGTCTTTGTAAATATACCTATTTCTTATATAAGTTTAAGTTAAATAAACAGTCCTCAAAATTGAGAGTACATAGGAATAAAATAGATGAAGAATTTGTCAAAGTGTAGAGAGCCTTATTGGCTGCACCAAAGTGAGAATCAAACACTTAACCTTACTTTTAAAAATCTCTAAGCAACAATATTGATAGTGGGTCAGTGGTCAAAAGTTACTCAGAATTTAATGATTTCTTTGCACAGTTATCTTTAGTATATAGATTTGGAATAGTGCTTCTGCAATAGAATCAGTTTGAAATTCTCAGAAATATAAATAATTAGAATTTATGCTAGGCATATTAAATCAGAAATTCAAAAGATGCATATTGTCTGCTCAGAAGTCTTGTAGATGAACCCTATGCATGCTAAAACCAAGAACTGCTCTGACTTATTGGTTCAGAATGAATTAAGATGTTCCAAAATGTGACTGGTTATTTATTGATGTCATTGGACAAATATGTTTGTGTTTTCATAACTATTTCTGCTAAAAGCAACTCAAGGTCTTATATTGATCTAATAATCTACAGTTTACATTAGTCAAAAAATAATTAAGTTCTTAAATTAAAATTTCAGGTTACTTCTTAACCGATAAAACAGAAGAACTATACAATTTAAACTATAAATATGAAATAGTTGTAGTATTTGCTGCTTTCTGGTGAGCTTTTTTAAACGTATTGGCTTAGAAGACTCTTTCTTGAAAAATATGGCATAATAAATGTGTACTTTTCCAAATACATGTATCTTTTATACATATAGTTATAATGAGATTTATATGTAGTTATATTATTATTAAAGTCACAGATATATCTATATATTTTTTTAAATTTTTATTTGTGGTATCTTTAATATCTATTAGTCAAATTTTGAAAAATTCAAAAACGTGTTTATATCTATCCTCAATGCCTTTACATGTCTGTGGCCCACTAAATAATTTTTTCTGAAAAATCAGAGTCATGGTAAATCCTTAGGTGTATATGTGATGGCTATTCCCAGTTTTCAGTTTGACTGTATCTGGAATGAATTATCATCCTAAAATGGAGGGACACCTGTCATCTAGATCTCGAGGCAGGAAGTTGCAGACTTTTGATCCAGATATTGAAGCATAGTGGTCATGAAAATCTTAGGTCCAGGCAAGGTGATGCATATTTTTAATTCCAAAAGACAGAGGCAAACAGATTTCTGACTTCAAGGCCAGCCTGAGACAATGCAAGTTCCAAGCAAAGAATAGCTTAAGTTCAGGCATGGTAGTGTACACCTTTAATCTGGACCATACCTTCAGCTGGAGGACTTAAGGGCAAGGAAAGAAAGAAGGCTCAATCTTCTTCATTTACTTGAGCTTACTTTCCAGCACATCCGTTGGCACCTACCTCTTCAAGATTACAGTTTATACAGAAGTCAGCTGAAACAATCAGCCTCGTGGGACTGAGCAATTTCAAGGTTCTTGAACTTCCTATTCACAGCTGTACATTGTTGGGTTAGTTGGACTACAGCCTATAAGTCATTCCAATAATTTCCACTAATACATTGAAATATTCCATAAGTTCTGTGACTCTAGAGAAACCTGACTTAAAAAAGTGTACTTTAGAGAATATGAAGAAATTAACTTTATAATTCTACTACCTTATACAAAATTATTATTTTACATTTTAAGTCCATTTATCCTACTTCTTTAAATAATAAAAACAGCACCATGCTTTTGGATCAGTTTCTCATATGTCTTATCTTTATCTTGAAACAATTTCAATAAATTCTTTTCCTGAGATTGTTTTCATTATAATAAAATTTATTTCTCTAATTAAAAACTCTAAATATGAGAAAATAGTTAAAACTGTTCAGGGTAAAGGTAAGTCAAGGAATTTTTTTTTTCATTATTTTACTCTTAATCTCCTTTGGTAGTGTGTTGAATTCCACTTTACCCTTCCCACTGGGAAACTTGAATCATTCAGAATATTTATAAAAAGACATTGTTGAAACACTAGTTTCTTCAACAAAGGAATAAAAAAGGCACACAGATGAAATTTTCTGTTTTGAAAGCTTTGTGTTTGACATTTTATATAAAGCACTGTACTTCAGCTGGGATTAATAGCATGGCACATTAATAAAATTAATTTTGATATATTTTAAATGAACTGTGCTAATCACTTTTATGTGTCAACTTGGCTAGGCTATAGTTCATAATTATTAAATCAAAAATTAATCTCCTTGAGGAAATGGTAATATTTTATAAATGTTATTCATGTCTACTACCATCTCTATGTAGAGATTATCCTGAGAGGGAAATAAAATTCTCTACGTTGATTGTGGTATCAATTCTCTCTACAAAGGTACCAGCTTGACCTTGTAAATGTCTGAAAGTGGCTGTAGAAATGTATAATGATAGAGAACAGAGAAATTTTCAAACAATAGCAGAAAAGGCTTTCATTATCTTAGGTTGATATTGGCAGGCTATGAACATTAAAGTGGATCCAGGTAACCATTCAAAATCACACGGAAAAAAATAGAAAATGTTTTCTATTATTTGAGAGAATATATAGGTTATTATAAACAAAATGTTGATAGAATATTAGCATGATGGATTATTTTTATAAATTCTCACGTGGAAGTGAAGGATGTGATACTAGAAACTGAAACAGTGTTGTATGAGAGCAGATGAACTGCTTTAAAAAAAAAAAAAAAAAGGCAGGTTTTACAAATACATGACCTGGATGTTTACTGGGGAGATTTCAAAGCAAAGGATTTTAGGTGTGATTAGTTTTCTTCATGATGCTCCCAACCAAATAAAATAAAAAGAAAACTATTAAAGAAAGAAATTATGGTATAGTGAAAACATAATAAAATCTTTACAAAATTCCCCAACGTTGGGGCATATCCAGAGTGATAAGAGAGAGTTTTTTTTTTTGTGCTTATAATGTGGTTAATATTGTCTCATTCATAGATATCTTCAGGATGGATAGTGGATTGCTTTAAAAAGTCTTTAATATGTTCTGGGGACTTCGACTCCTTCCTTCAAGCTCTGGAAAGAGTAGAAGAGATACAAAGTAAGTTAGTCATTCTGTTTTTTGTTTTGTTACTGTGACACATTCTCTATGTGAACTCATTAAACAAGTAAATATTTATTTTGGATCATCATTTTATTTGCACCATTGCTATGAGATAGCAGTAACTCGGTAATACAGCGAAAGTTGTGGGCAGAAGAGAAAGCTATTTACATTACTGCAGCCTAGGAGAGAAACAGACAGGGGTAGGCCAGGGACCATTCAGATCCGTATAAAACACACCAATAATGGCTTATTCTACCAATAAGATCCCATCTCTGGCAGTTTTTAATGACCTTCAAATTATTTCATTGCATCTTCTGCTTCCACGCCCTCATGCAATGCTTTCACAACCATAGACTATCTCCAAAGGAAGTCAGGACTGAAAGGCAAATCATGTGAGAGCCTAGAGACAAGAGATAAAGAAGCCGTGGAGGGAGGCTGCTTACTGGATTGCCCCATATGGCATGCTCATACAGCTTTCTTATAGAACAGGGAACCACTAGCCTGGAATGACCCCACCCACAAAGGGCTAGGCACTTCCACTTCAATAATTAATTAAAACAATGATATGTAAGGGTAACTACAATCCAGTATTATGGGGAAATTTTCTCAATTAGGGTTGCCTCCTTTCAGATGACTCTAGCCTGTGTCAAAGTAATGTAAAATTAACAATCCCATTTTCATTGACTATTTTGGAAACTCCCTAAATTATAGTTGGAGATTTATAGCATGTATTTTATTTAACAGAGATTCCCCAATGTAGGCCTGTTTATAGACATGGGTGATTATTATTTCTTCTTATGAAGCTCTTGCCAGAGACTTATGTTTAAAGTGTTGGTGTCTGATACACCATTTTGGGTGAGCATTTCAGAAGTGATTGTATCACAATGTCTTTTACCTAATAGGCTGTATAATATATTAATAGATTTGCAATATTATGAAATAATTTGAAGGTCATTAAAAACTGCCAGAGATGGGATCTTATTGGTAGAATAAGCCATTATTGGTGTGTTTTATACGGATCTGAATGGTCCCTGGCCTATCCCTGTCTGTTTCTCTCCTAGGCTGCAGTAATGTAAATAGCTTTCTCTTCTGCCCACAACTTTCGCTGTATTACCGAGTTACTGCTATCTCATAGCAATGGTGCAAGGTGACCATAGATGTGAACTAATAAAATGATGATCCAAAATAAATATTTACTTGTGCAAGGTGACCATAGATGTGAACTAATAAATATACCTTTAATCCCTCTGGCTGGAATACAGACACACTTTAGTAAACACTTGAATCCCAAACAATAAGATACAATTGAGGGGGCAGACAAAATGAGGATGAATCAGAGAAAGATTTAATACAATGAATCAGAGATAGGATATGCTCAGTTCTCACTAAAACTGACAGAAACAAAGCCTACTTAAGAGCAGAGAGAGAGAGAGAGAGAGAGAGAGAGTCAATTGAGTTCAGTTCAGTGCAGTACAGTGCAGTGCAATGCAGTTTAATTAAGTTCAGTTGTGTTTGGAACAGTTTAGTTCATTGAGATCAGAGGCAGTCATTTCAAGTAGAGCAATTCAGTCAGAAGCCAAGAGAAGCTGTTTTTAATCAGTCAGCTTGGAGAAGAGTATGAACCAGAATAGCTGAGTTGAACAATCTAGTCAGAGTTAAGAAAGAGCAAGAAAAGGTGAGCTTATTCAACAGTAAACCTTGGAGGCTGAAATGTTCTTGGTACAGACTAGAATTTGGAGGTTGAAACCTAAAGCATTCAAGGTCTGGGCTTGGGGAAGATTAGAATATATGGTGGCTGGAAGCTTCCAGGCTTACAACTAGGAATAGTTAGTTCAGAGAAGAAAATGCTCTGGGCTCAGCTCAAGCCCAGTATTTTCACCACTCTGCACAGCTTTTATCTCATCATTTCTTCTGAGGAAATAAAACCTACATTTACACTGGACGTATAGAAGATATGTTTGAACATAAAATTTGTTACAAATTTTCTTAATATGTTTAAAACCATGCTTGGATTTATGAACCCTTTGTGCGTCTTCCTTCTGCTTTTTAATTGGATTCCCAACATAGGGCATTTTTTAGAACTTTAATCTTGATCCTTTCTTACCGTGCTCTTGTTTGTTTGGTTGGTTTTTGTGTTTGTTTTTGTTTTTAGAGGTATATACTTTATAGTCAGAATCTTACCTATCTATACTTCATAATATATGACCCAGATGAAGAAATTTAAAATTTCTTAGGTGATTATATTTGAATGAAATTTTGGGCACAGTATTTATGCTTTAATGGCTTGAATATTTGTGAGACTGTTCCACTGACTATTTTTCATATATGGAACAGTTATAAATACTTGGTGATAGGATGTTAAACACTGGCCTCCTCAAATGTCTGAGCATTTTCTTGTCTTTTTAGTTGTGAACCTAGCCTTTTTGGGTGAGCACTCTCTCCAGCCCATCTGATCATATTCTATTCTCCCTTATTGTTAACATTTTATTTGGTAAGTTAAATTTTTATGTGATTAAATAGATGTTCTTGATAATAAAATAACCTTGATCATTATTAACTGGACCATAAATAAAATCTCATGGATCATTATAAGAAGTTGAAAAATTAGAATAAGAAATGTAGAGCAAAGACTCACAGAGAGAAGGTATTTATGTTGTTTTATGAAACACCAGATTTGTCCATTTGTCTCAGAGACTACAGAAAACTAATACATTAACTAAATCTAATTTACTTGTAGATAAAACTGGCATTTATCAATGCATGAAAAGAAATGTAAATTCCAAATCAAGCCCCCTTTCTGTCTTTATTATTATATAGCAATTGTAGTTTGTTAGGTGCCAATTGATAGTAAAAGTTGATGTGAAAGTATAAGAATTTTTGTGAATGCTTCTATATATTCCTTCCTAATTTGAGAGTAATAATAGGAATACTAACATTGATCTTGGATTTGGAGAGAGAGAGAGAGAGAGAGAGAGAGAGAGAGAGAGAGAGAGAGAGAGAGAGAGATTAAATAGGGAGTTCAACAGTTGTGATTCATTCAGTTGAGGGAAGTTGAGTTCATTGTATTTGCATGACTGCAATGTAGTGGAATTGAGTTTGTTTGAGTTCCTGCAGAAATAGTTGAATCCAGAGAATAAGAAGCCATCAGCTTAGGATAGATTGCTGGGAGCAATTAAGTGAGAAGCTGAAAGAAGCAAGTTTGACTCAGTCAGCTTGAAGGAAAATTAGAGCCAGAACAGCCAAGTTGAACCAGTCATGCAGGGTTCAGAAAGAGCTAGAAAATGTGGTCTTACTCAGCAGTAAATCACATCTGGTGAATAGAAGTTACATTTATAAAACATCATATTAGCAAAGATAACGATTTTGAAAATGCCGAGAGTGATCAATTCTGTTTGAGTTGCAATTTTAGAACTTTTATCACAATTATGAAGTCAATATTAATAAGTATAATCACTTACCAACAGGTCTCAGTAGATCTATTAATTAATAACGAATTGACATAGCACATATATTATTGCCTGAAGTTTAAATAGAAGATGATAAGAGATGTTTTGAAAATTTTAAGGCCAAGACTATGATTCTCAATTAGATTTAAGTTAGTGAAGGATAAGTTAAATAATGAATTATATTACTATTTCAAATGACACGTGCCTTTTGAAGGACACAAACACACATTCAATAATATTCATCATTCACAGATTTTGCAATATACACAGATGACTACTGATGCCCGCTCATCAGTTTCTCTGCATGTTAGATCATTGCATCTGTTATGGTTAGAGTGTAACATCACTGTTTCCGCAGTTTAAGTTGCTATGGTTGAGGCATATCATTAAAGAGTCTTCACAGAGTCCTTCACAAAGCCTTAGGTTTTATGCTTTGTAAGTATGGCTCTGAGGTAGGTCAATGTTGAAAAGGAATTTTATCTTCTAATGATATAAATCATGGAGGTACAGGGTGATAGACAACACCTTCAACAATTCCATTAGTATCTTATCAGCCTCACAGAGCAGTGGGCAATATGACAAACACTCATTTGGCTGAGTTTTCAGGTTTTGACATCCCCTTGAAAATGAGAAACCTTAAAAAATTGTTAAGCTCTATAACACAGAAGATGGAGTTACCTGCAAGTAAAGAACTTGGGGGGCAAGAATTGGAAAACAAACCATTTTTTTCTTTTATATTTACAATAAACAGATTTTTACCATAAAATGACAGGCTAGGGAATTTATAAAAATCATAAATGTTGATGAAATTCCTGTTTAATATATTTCAGCTATAAAGTACTGTCTAAAATAAGAAAATGTCACAATATATTTAATATTTTGTCATTTATTTAGGGAAAAAAATTCTCCCATGAGGAGATGCATTGGCTTTTTTGCTAATGTTATCATATCAGTGGTTGTCTCTGTGAGAGGTTTTGCCTACTGTTATAAAAGAGAGCCCTGACATTGCAATAATATACTGCTTTATTCACAGAGTCTGAGCCTGTCAAAATAATTGAAATGAAAACTAAACTCTCGGGCTAATGTTATAAAATGATTGACCTTATTAAAGAACAATCGGTTCCCCTGAGAATATTTTTTTTTAAGAAACTGCAAAAATTAAGCCAGAGAACATAAATCTTTTAATACATAAGGTATTCACAATGTATGGCAGAGAGAGAGGTCTTTCCAAACTATTTTCAGATGAAAAGTCAATTTTTTTAGTTCATTTAGTAAAGAAAATTAATCAAAATTTGATTTAATATTTTGAAGATGATAAATGGTAGTCTAAACATCTTAATTAGAAGGTACTGTTTTAAATTCATTAAACAAATCTATGCCAGCCATGGAGTTGCTAGAATCTTATGCTTAAAAGTAAATAGAGTTTTAAAATGCCATATTAAAAAAGAAAATATTTAAATGATTATACTTTGTTTGAACAAAAAGGAGATTTTGCAATACTATTACACAGATGACTACTGATGCCCTCTCACCAGTTTCTCTGTATGCTAGATCATTGCATCTGTTATGATTAGTGTGACATCATTATTTCAGCAGTTTAAGTTTCTGTGGTTGAGGCATAGCATTTAAAAGTCTTTACAGAGTCCTTCACAAAGTCTAAGCTTTTATGTTTTGTAAGTATGGATCTGAGATAGGTCAACATTGAAAAGGAATTTTATCTTTTGAATTCTACATAAATAAAAGTTGGGATAATTATGTGGCAGAAGTAATTTTCTTCCAAAAAATACTAAAAGTCTCTGCTAATAATAAGAGCCTTAAGGCAATATTAATGGTTTGTTATATTACCTGGCCATTTGGGTGTAGCAACATGAAATAAGCATGTTTGTGCGAATAAAGAATCATATTTCCAAATAGTGAAGAGACTATGAAATTTGATGTTAAGGAGGTTGGGAATTCATGATCTATTGGGTATTATTCTTTGTGAATAATGCTTTCTTACTTCCTACCCATCACTTCCTACCATCAATATGTCATCACATATTATGAGTAAGGTAGGCCTTCCAAGCCTCTTTTTAAAGGACACCACTCTACTGAGTTATCCATCTTCATGACGTAGTCATTTCCCAGAGTTCCTTTTCCTTTGACCAGCATACTAATGGCTAAATCGCAACATGGAAATACAGGAAGGATATAAGTATTGAGACTGTAGGAATCAAATAGCAGCACATGTTAGTTATAAGACAAAGAAAAATTACAGCAAGTGGACACAAGATAATCAAAAGTTTTTTGAAGATAATATTTGTTGTCAACAATTTAGAAACTTTTAGAACTTGTGAAATGGCTTAGTAGTTGGAGGCCTAACTGCTTTTGAGAAGACTCAGCTTTGGTTCCCAACACCCTCAGGACAACTCAACTTTTTCTAACTTTAGATTAAAATGATTAGAATCTCTCTTTTATTCCCCATAAACTCCTGCATGTATGTATTTTATATATAATCACATAGGCTCACAAATGTATATATGACACATTTTCATGATCATTAGAAACTTGATGTCTATAAAAAAGAACCAAAGGAACTCTCTACAATGGAAAATAAAAAGGGTAAATGGCAGTTAAGATGGCATAGTCTTTAACTCCATAGAACAGAAAAGACATAATGAAATGAACCATAGTTTTGTTAAAAAAAATATCCAACTTAAGTTAGAATTAAAGAACTGCAAGATGCAGAAAACCACAAGTAATTAGAAGTAAATCTCACACTGAGTGAGTGGCTAAACAATTGAGTCAGCTTTGAAAAGCATGTTTCTTTTATAGAGGAGCCAGGTTCAATTTCTAGCACCCACATGGCAACTCAAAACTGTCTGTAAATCCAGGCCCAGAGATTTATCATTTTCTTCTGAGTTGGGTAGGTACCCTGCAGACACATGATACACACACAAACATACATGCCAAATACTCACGTAAATTAGTTAATAAGTAAATAAAAAAAACCTAAAGTTCCAGAGACCCATAAAAGTAGAAAAAAATGGAAATCTCATAAATATAATGAAGGAAATTATATTGACAGTAAAAAATAATTAAGATATTTTATTTTTTGTTCATTGAAATTCCTTCTTCCTACCCATAGCTCAATTTATTATTTTTAAAATTTTTATTAAAAATAGATTCTTCCCTCATATCTGATAGATTCCCTGCTCTCTACTCCTCCCTACTTCCTCTAAGTCCAATTTTCCCCAAACACACTTTCTTCACTTCCTCTTCAGAAAACGGCAGATCTCCAAAAAATGACAGAGAAAAAGTACAAAGCAAGATACAATGATACAAAGTGAAACCCTCCTAACAGGGCTGGACAAGACAACCCAATAGGAGGAAAAGTCTCTTAAGAATAGGCAAAGAGCAAGAGAGACATCCAATCCTATTGTTAGGAGTCCCACAAAAACACCAAGCAAAATAGCCATAACATATGCAAAAGACCTGGTGAAGATCCATGCAGACCTCATAGGTCTCCATGAAATCCAGTTATAAGGCATTTTTTCAGTTAGTGACCAAGGATGGGAGGGCCCATTGTGGGTGGTGCCATTCCTGGGCTGATAGTCCTGGGTTCTATAAGAAAGCAAGCTGAGCAAGCCAGAGGATGCAAGCCAGTGACATCCCTCCATGGCCTCTGCATCAGCTCCTGCTTCCTTCTCTGCTTGAGTTCCAGTCCTAACTTCCTTTGGTGATGAACAGCAATGTGGAAGTGTAAGCTGAATAAACCTTTTCCTCCCCAACTTGCTTCTTCGTCATGATGTTTTCTGCAGAAGTAGAAACCCTGACTAAGACATCATGTGTATCCAACAAATAACAGCACAGAATATGCAATGTCATTCTGGGATGGAAGAATGGAATGATAGTGAAGAAACACTGGAATAAAGCAAGGGCAAAACCCATCAAGACAAATGTAAATTCTGCATCTCCATGCTGACATCACAATGCTCTTCAGATCTCCAACTCAAACCTGGGCTTCCTCTTTACTTTCATTTGCATAAGCTTTCTCTTACTGATGGCTTTGTTTGAACCTTAAAGTTACTTTAAATTTCTTTTCACAATTTTAGCTCAGTGCTTCTTGCCCAGAAGTACTACTTCCTTTACTCTATTTTCAATCAGGTCTTTCATTCAACTTTTTATCTTTTTGAGTACTAGACATGGCTTCACATTGCCTAGTGGTCTTTTTCACTTTAAACTGTATCGTTTGTATTTCCTTCTGTCTATTTCATTGTAAATCTGCATAGGAGTGACCATTAGTGGCCATGTAACAAAGCTATTACTAAGCTGTCTGGAAAGCCCCCTTTTTAAAGTCATTAATTCCAAACTCTTTGATTTAGCCTCTGGCAAAATTTTAGGACAAGAATAAAAACTAGACACATTATTTGTCAAAATATCAGAACTGTCTCTAAGTCAACTGAATATATTCTTGTATTCTGAAACCTCTTAAGCTAGGCTACCATAGTCCACATTGCCATTAAGACTACGATCTTCAAAATTCCTACTACTGTGTCCCATAGTTAAAGTGTTCACACCACTTTTCAAGTCCAACATCACAATATCTTCCATATTTTTTCAAGGAACAGCATGGTTAGGCCTTTCACAACAATGCCCTCTTCTGATACCAACTTCTGTCTTAGTTACTAAAACAATTCCCATAAAAGGAAACACTTACTTGCAGCCTTGTTTAAGTTTCATAAGGGTAGTCTATGACCATCACAGTAAGAAGAAAACAGGAATGGCATTGGATCAGTAGCAGCGCAACTGATATAATCCTCAGGTGACAAGCACAGCACAGAGTTTGTGGGGGGTGAACAGCCCTGGCATGGGCTTATGAAATCTCAAAGGCCACCAGAGTTACATAACTCCTCCAGAAAAGCTATGCCTCCTCTAACAAGTCCATATCTCCTATTCCTTTCTTTAACTGTGCATCAAATATATGAGTCTTTGGGAGCCATTCTCTATCAAACAACACTATTTATCAAGGAAACATCTTTCCAACTAAGAAATCCTGAGAGCAGGAGAAATATTTTTACCAAGGAAGGGGCACAGTTGATTGTCCAATACCAAATGGGAGCAGGATTATGTCGCAAAATAAAGCTTTTACATTGTGGCAAACTAGAATTAGAGAAAAAAGAACTATTGGTATTTAACTAAATTTTTTTTTCTTCTTTGTATTTCATCTGCCCACCCTCCTCTTCAACTGTCTGATGCTGCTACCAACTTGTTAGTAGTACCTGTAAGGTACTTCTCCATGAAAAAACTATACTCACAGACAACCCAGAGGTGATTCTCCCCTTCTCGCCTAGGTAATTGGAAATCTACTTCAGTTGCAATAAAAATTAATGATCACAAACTTCTTTGTAAACACAAAGCACAATTAAATAAAAATTTCTAAAATAGAAGCAAATGGTTTCAGATGTATTTCACAACAGGTAGAAGTTATGTTAAAGTGTGGTATTATACTTTTACTTACGTTTTCTTTTGCCTCAACCATATTTGGAAAAGTATGCAGGAAACCCACTAAAATGAGTTGCAATTTGTCCACAGTTGGTATACAGTAAAAATGTAGAACTATAACAAATTTGAACAGATAAACAATGCTGTAGATCTTATCCATTTTGGAAAATAGGCCAATAATGTTGAACAAAAGATAATTTCTAGTCCTAATTGTCAGCTTTTAATACAGGGAGACCACGAATCATATATCCATAACAGGATTAAACTGTTAAAAATATTCTTTTTCAACAAATACATTAAAGCTCATATAGTAAGGAAACTCAATATATAATTTAATTTCTCTGTATTCCATTATTTTTTAAATTTTTTGACCTTGGCCCAAAGCCACCATTAATTAAAATGAATATACAAACATTATTTATTAAGAAATGAATCCGAGCAGCTACATTTTCACACATCGTGGGTTGTTTTCATCCATACAAAAGCTTGTATGATGGATGTCTGAGTTAAAAAGGTTAATTAGTGTGCTCATGATTTCCCCTTGAAACTCAAATAGTGCAAAGGTGAAACAGATGAAGGAGACGGAGTAAAAACAATAAATAATAGGAAGTGATGGTGACAAGGCAAAGCAAGGGACAAATAGTCGGTATGAATTGTCATTATCTGTTTAGATAGAGAGGTTAGAAACAAATTGTTGTAACACCTTCCAAATTCCAGAAAGCCTATATGGTAGATGTATGTTTTCTGTAAAATTGTGAATGCACAAAATAGAATGTATTGGGGCTGGAATGACGTGCTTGCTGCATAAGCCTAAAGATCTGAGTTTCAACCTTTAAAAACAACACTAATTCAGACCCAACAAGGGAGTGTGCTATCATAAAGCCAGAGTTCTCATGTCAACATGGGAACAGAGACTAACTAGACTTCGAAGCACCTGCTGCATGAAGCAGAAAACAAAATACTCCTTGCTTCAAATATGGAGGGAAGGTGTTTTTTGACCTCTAAATACAGCCTTACACACTGGCATCCATATTTACATATACAAACATACACTATACATAATAAGCACAGATATAAATAAACACATAAAACCAAAATGTATCTGTAAATCACCTTCAATCCCTAGGCTTGATGGAATCTCAATCTGATTTTGAAAAATAGAATAATAGAATGGGCCACTCAGATTCAAGGCATGTGAATTTATAATCTCAGAACACATAAAACCTTCTTGAAAATTCTTCCCTTGAGTTCCTGCCCTAATGTGAGAAGACAAGTGTTACAAACTTAAACTTGTCTAAGGACTATGCTTGTTATAAGACTTCAAAGGTGGAGACCTACTTAGAACTGTGCTTTGTATGCCTGGTTGGGAAGAATCAAAAGCATTTCATACTCTCTCAGTGTGCACTTTGAGTGTATTTTATTTGTACGCTTGTTTTAAATTAATTAATTAACTAATAAATTTGTCTATGTATTTTATACTTCCTCTGTAGGTATACTAACAGAGAATGCAATGAAGTATCCTTGATACAAATGGGACTGCATACTGATTTTTGTATACATGAAATTTCTCTTAAGTATTTTTTATGTTTATAAAATAATTTGAGGTCTTTTCTCCTTCTTCATGATATGCCTGCATTTGTTTGTATAAAAATCTACTCAAATGTATTAAAATTCCCTCCTCCTGGGAAAAGGTGCCTATTTTCATTTATGACATCCTAAGAAAAATGCAACCATTTGAGAAGATTCTAATCTTTATGCTCGATTGTGACGTTCCAGAGGTGGTTTCTATGCCCAAGTCCTACAGAGAGGCCAGCATGAACTCAACAGTGCCACTATTTTCTGACATCACTACATTGCCTTTTTACCAAGTGGTGAAGAAATTTGTGACTGATCGTAAAAGTTTATTATTTGCAGAACCTGATCACAAAGTAGCTGCACTGCTCTGTGAATTTAAAAACGATATGTGCTATTATTTTCATCCTTGTCACATTCTTTAGAGCCAGCAGTGGCATATATGCTAGAATTATCTCATATAAATAAACAAGAGGCAAAATTATGCACTTTTATAAGTACTTGAACACCATACCAGAAGTAAGAGGATATAAATATGAGCGATACTGGCTTTAAAAGAAAAGTCAGGCTCTGGCAACTGTTTCAAAGGCTAGCAGCTTCACTTTTTATTTATTTCAATCCCCTTAGCTATCCTGAATTATTTAAATGATATATATTTATATTCTATAGAAAGCGTTGTGTGTTTATCCAAAGGCAGATTACAGAACAATGTATTTCATAAGGAAGTCTATTTTTTTTATTTTCTATTTGCACACTAAAAATCTTGAAGCAACATGGGTCAATGGGCTGAAATGTGTGCTGGTCTCTTTTATTACAACATAAAATTTGGACTCTTTTCTCAGAAGTAGCAATGGCAAGTAATCTATTATAGCATATGCAAAAAATTTTCTTCATTCTATGACACTTCTGACGCTGTTTCTTATAAATATTGCCATTGAAGCCCAACACTACATATATAGTTGACAATGTGTGCACATGCATGTCTTTGCTTTGGGTATGATTTATCACATTTAAGTTCAGGGCTTCTAAAATAAGTTTAAGTAGTGATTAAGAGATGTATGAATGCAATTACAGTAGGTAGAATGAATCCTTTATGTAATAATTACTACCAAGCAACTTTGAAGATGTCAGTTAGTTCCTCACCAATGACTGTTTTTTTCATTAATACCAAAAGATTGGTTCATCAATTAAAGTAGTTGATCCATTAAAATACTAAGCATTAGCTGGAACACCAAGTGACCCTTCTAAATGAACAAGAGCAATGTATGTATGAACTCACAGGCTGAGGCTACATGCACAGGGCTTGCATCAAACTGCAATAGATGGAGTTCTAGAGCTAAAGGAAGTAGACACATGCCTCCATCTCTAACCCAAAAGCTAGCTCCAACTGAAAACCACATGCAAATAAAAATTTAGTTTACTCCAAGGGAGTCTCAGTCAGGAAATAAACTATTCTTAAGGAGAAAAAAAACCCTCAAGTTTATGTATAACCACTTGACCATAATTTAAGTTTTGTTAATTAGGTTTATTAATCTGTTTAGTCAAAATGTCCTTTCAGTTCTTTGCTATAAAATTTACTCTTATTTCAAGGAATTTACCTAATCTCTTTGGACCTCAGTTTCTCATTTGTAAAATAGTTACAATAATGTTATCTACCTAGTTCTAAAGTCTTGAGAAGAAATTAAATGAGATGTATCCAGTTTTAAGAACTAGGAGGCATATAAAAATACCAAGCATTTACTAACATTCTAAATGTTTGCTTTCCAAGTAATACGAAACATCCCTTTAATATTAAATTCAAGATATAGCAGCTGCAACCTTTCTATCATTGTGTGTTTTATGGCCTTGTCTACTTTTAATGTAAATGATTTCATAAAAATAAAATTTCATATATGTGTGTGTGTGTGTGTGTGTGTTCTCATGTGTGTGTGCCCATGCAGGCCACTAGGAGGAAAACCTATTTGCAAACTAAAAGGTCCAAAATGCAACATGTCTTAATATTCTATCAAGACAAGAAAGATCAGTTTTCATATTACCTGACAAAAAAAGGGCATGGTGATTTTTTTTCCTCTGGGGCCACTTCCCAGAAAGAAATTGCATAGAAAAAAACAACACAAAAACAATCAGATACAACCACAAGATGCCTGATAAAATGTAAATCACAATGTAGGCCATTTGAACATCGTAACACTTTTCAAAGCAAACAGGTTGTGACTTGAGTGATGTGTCTCTGACAAAGGATGGGATGCGAAGTCCAGTATTTACCTGACATGACTGCACTATCAACCTTCTGATATCAACAACATTTCTCCCTCACACATGTATTCCAGAGACCCACAGCAACCCTGATACTTTTAGGACAACCTGGGAAATGAGATGAAGAAAAGAGGGAATACTACACACACACAAGCTGTAGTATATGCATGACACATTGACCCACACGTATCTCTCTTCATATAAAACTAATGAGTCTGAATCCTCACATATGGTCATGCCAAAGTTCATTGGTAAGTGTTGCTTTACTATATTTTATATTTTTGTTTGTGTGTTTTCTTGATTTCTCTACACAGTTGTATCTTTCATAACTAAGAATGCATGATAAATTAGTTACTTGTCTAGTTTCTGAAAGGAAACACGATGTGAACAACTTAAGGAAGAAAGACTCTATTTTACCTCTTGATTGGATTTCAGTCTATTACATACTAGAATTTATGACACTAGGAGCTGGTCATACTGCAGCCTTGGTCAAGAAGCAGCTGGTTTTGAATAATGCAATTCGGCTCTCTTTTAACTTTCTAGTGAACGTGTAACATCCCAGCTTGTGAAATGATTCTGCCAATATTTAAGGGGACTGTCTCACCTCAATTGACATAATCTAAAAGTGCCCTCACAGACAGATCCAGAGATCTGTTTCCATGGCAATTTTAAGTCTGATAGAGTTGACAATCAAGACCAACCATCATCCCACATGATCTTTGGAATGTTTATGAGAGTTAGTCATCGTAGCAGAATTCTCATAACTCCTTCTGCCATTGCTAGAAGTGCTGTGTACACTAATCACTATGGGTCTTAAGAGATTGTCGAGAGAAAAAGGGTAAAGGAAGTATGCAATGCTGGTGAACTCAAACCTCATTTATTTTTTGTATCTTTATGTCTCAACGTAGGCCATCATTGTTGCTTCTACAACCTGCTTATTGTTCCACATTTGAATATCACACTAACCAGAAGAAGCAATCTATACTTTAATTTCATATAAAGCATACTTTAATTTCATTTGACACCTGGCTGTTTATAAATTAAGATTCTTTTAGAAGCATGAGTCTGACTATGGCAGCACAATTTGTAATTATGTGATTTTGAATTGTATCTCTTCATTTAAGGGTTACTCTGCTGGTGTTACCTTTAGTTTTTCCAAAGCATTTTTCACAAAATGAACAGTGAAAGTGTACCATTGAAGTGAGTAAATAGAGTGGCATTTCCTTCTATTTGTTTAATATTTTTTCATATGTAAAGATACAGAAAACTAACCATTCTAATAAAAATAGTTACAGATTATATCTGTACATACTAATAAAAGGACCACGTGATTGTTCCCTGTTGTAACCCCTGTCCCTCAGCAAAGACAAATGGTTCTCATATTCTCCTCAGCCTCCATATTATTTTGCCCAAACACTTTTCTTCACTGAAATATTCTCCCTCCCCCCCACGAGAGTAAGGAAATACCATGTTCTTCTCAGAGTTGCCAGAAGTTGAAAAGAAAGCAATGCAATGAACTGTGTGTCAAAGAACAGATGCTGGACAAGTTTATTTTCTCTCCTACTTTTGTTTTATGTTAAACCTTGTAATTAACAGTCACAAGTGGATATCTTAACTATAAATTTAATTTGAGATGCAATTAAATGGATGTGTTGCCTTCCGAAAGAGTAATGGGTGCCTGATGAAGGCGATTCTTACTGGAGTGAATAGAGACAAATAGAAGATTAGAGACTTCAAAGCTGTGAGTGTAATGTCAGCATACAGGCTCTCACCAAGGCAGACTGCATGGCAAAGAGAGATTGTTAGGAAAAAATGTCACAGATTAACAGAAGATTGTAGAAATGCTTTGAAGTAAGACTAATTATAGCTTATAAATGACAGGAGAAAATCGAAAACCGGTCTCTGCTCGAAAATTTGAATAACTGAAAGGACAGAGCTACTGCAGCATTGGCAAAATTAAAATTGCAAGAAGTCTTTCTCATGTGTTTCAGAAAGCAAGGCTGTGGACTTCTGCCATTCAGACACACAATTTTATTGTGAGCAAGTTGGGTAACTGCTGTCCAGTATGAAACTTTGTTAAGTAGCTACGGAGAGAAGGAGCATCAGAAATCATGGAATATGCACCAACAGAAATGCTATATTTAAACTGTGGTTACATTATAAGATTACTGTATACTATAATATTATTAATTATAAGATTAGGGTTGATTATGGTAGTTGAGTGATAGTTTTGAGAAAATCCAGGACTTGGATGCAGTAAGAACATTAATAGATAGGCAGATCAATGATAGATAGATGATAGATAGACAGTAGATAGATGGTAGATAATAGGTAGACAAATAGATAGATGATACATACATAGATAGATAGATAGACAGTAGATAGATGGTAGATAATAGACAAATAGATATATAGATGATACATAGATAGATAGATAGATAGATAGATAGATAGATAGATAGATAGATAATATAGAATTTGAGAAATGTACAATGTATATAACTATTTCCAATGCAAGTAGAAAATCTGAAAGACATGTTCTCCTAAATATGAAGTAGCAGTTGCTTTTAACTTATTGCTGTTGAACATAATATGAAATCAACTGGCTTGTTATTTCTTTCTATTGTACCCTGCCTCCACCTCTTCTAAATCATCTTCGCTACTAAGAGACAAGTTACAATACATTGTGCTTGTTGACAAAGAGGAATATGGGACTCAGCCAGAAAATCATCCTGAAGTGAGTAAGATTTTCTTGCCTGCTATACTAGTGGAGCTAAAATGCAAGCTCACTCATACGTGCTGATTGAGTTTGCAAGTCAGAGTTTGAGATGAGATAAAACAGAAGGAAAGACAGACTCTTACTCAGAATATACACTTTGCTTATTCAGCTACAACAAGCCAGAGAGGCTGGAGGATGGCACTGTGATAGGAGGATCATTTGCAATCAAAGTTTCAATGTTGAAGACATGAGCTTTGTGAATCTAGACCAAGTTTCCTTTATTCAGTGAGCTCTTTCAGACAGTGGTCAGTCAAAAAAAATCCAAATTTGATAATTCAATAAATTAACTGAAAGTCTCGGTGGATTTTAGACACTTTTCTGGTTTTTCTTTTCAGTGGATAATCTGTGTGAGGAACTTGATTTAGACTCAATGGGCTAGGTGAGATGGTTTTACCTGTAAGATACAACTCAATATATTTTGGTTCATATATCCATCATTTCAGCCTGCCCTTTATTTAAACTGGACTTGAACAGAAGTCTCTGGAGCAACTCAGAGCTGTAACACTCAGTGAAGTCACAGTTTATTAATGGAGACAGTAATAAATAATGAAATGCCATTAATTCATTCCTGTAATATTGGTTTCTAATTTGAGACATATCTCCTCAGATATTATTCTATTAATTACTCAGATTCATAGCCTGGCCATGTGGGGGTAAATGCGCCTTCTTCTACTACCATAACTGTCAGAAAATAGAGATGTCTATTTCTTATGAGGGCAACTAGAAATCTCTGAAGCCTTCACATTTTATAGATTCATAGTTCAGTTCATAAAGAAAGCTCCAGAAAACCATCTGGGCTGCTTATTTCTTTGCAGCTATCATGCCAGAGTGCATTTGCAAAGAACTACATCTTCAAAATTGCTCTTTATTTCAGACCAACACTTAGAGATATTACTCTGCTGGATTAGGGGTTAAAGGGCTTCAAAACATGGAAGACATAATTCTAGAGCCATGACTTCTGAAAGTTTAAAGGAGGTCACTACTTGATCAGCCTTTGAGGGAGTGTGCTGCACATTCATGGCCAGGATTCCTAACCTCTGACCCTGGGCTTGCTTAGCTAATGTTGAATGTTTGTGCCCTAGAGCAATCTTACTTCCATTCACATCTATTGTCCAAGACTAGTTTCCCAAATTGCTTTTATATTCTGGGAAATTACAGTCCAGGACATGTTGAAGTTTCAGCTAGACACTCTCAAGACTGGTTTTATTACAGAGCTATAACTGTTTGGAGAAAACATGTCTGTCTGGCTTCAAAGCCCATCAGTTGGGAGTTATATGAATGTCAGATATACACAGTCAGGCCATTTGTAGCAAAGTTATAGAAGAAAGGATGGGGAATGAAGTGTGGGTACAGCATGACTCTTTCCCAGTCAATGTAGCAACATTGTCTTTTCTCTACTTGTTTTTCTCCCTGAAAAACAGGAGGGGAGAATGTCAATATTGTAAAGACCAGAGTTGTCATTGCTGCCTTTATTTCTTTCCAAGGTTGTATGCATGACATCATGGCAGCAAGCAAAAGCAACTTGATAGTTTAGCAGTTTTTGGCAGTTATGATATGATTGCTTGTTATGAGAGATTTCTACTTCAAATGGGAGATGTTTGCTTTAGAGAACAATTGCCAAAATTATTCTCAGGTTAAGAGCATGTTCTTTTTTCTCACTTATTTTTCATTAATATATTTATTCATTTATTCCACATCTTTATCCTATCCTGTGCTTCTTGCAGTACCCTACATACATAGGCCCTCTGTGCATTTCCTGATCCCTCTCCTCTGAGATAAGGAGGATCCTCCTGGTTATTACCCCACCCTGGTACATAAATTGAGTGTAGGACTAGGCACATTCTCCCCCAATGAGTCCAGACATTGCAGCTCAGCTAGGGGAATAAGATCCACAGTCAGGCAACAGATTCCAGGAAAGCCCCTGCTCCAGTTGTTAGGGACCCAGATGAAAACCAAGCTGCACCTCTGCTACACAGGTACAGAGGGCCCAGGTCCTGCTCACACTTGCTCCTTGGTTGGTGGTTCAGTCTCTGGGAGCCTCCACTGTTCCAGGTTAATTAACTCTGCTGGTCTTTCTTCCCAGTCTTTCACAAGACTGCCAATATTTATTTAATTTTGGCTGTGGGTCTCTGCATCTGTTCCCATTGGCTGCTGGGTAGAGCCTCTCAGAGAACAGTTAGTTATGTTAGGATCCTGTCTTCAAGCATAACAGAGTATCATTAATAGTGTCATGGGTTGGTTCTTGAAAATGGGATGGGTCTCAATTTGGGCCAGTCATTGGCTGGCCATTCCCTCTGTTTCTGTTCCAACTTTTTCCCTACATATATTGTGGGTAGGGCACATTTTGGGTCAAAGGTTTTGTGTGTTACTGTCATTATCCCTCTACTGGTAGTTCTCCCTGACTATAAGAGGTGCCCTCTTCAGTCTCCATATCCCTACTGCTAGGAGTCTCATTGGGAATAGTTCTTCCTCAAGACTCATATATACCACTCCTGGGCATATACCCAAAAGATGCTTCACCATACCACAAAGATATTTGCTCAACTCTGTTCTTAGCAGCTTTATTTGTAATAGCCAGAAACTGCCAACAAACCAGATGTCCATAAGCTAAAGAATGGACAAATAAAGCATCATCTTCAGTGAGGTAACCCAGACTCAAAAATGACATGCATGATGATATATTCATTTATAAGTTGATGTTAGCCATAAAGTACAGGATAGCCATGCTACAATCCATAGACCCAAAGCAGTCAAATAATGAGGGCTGAAGGAAGGATTTTTGAATTGTTCCAAGAAATGAACATAAAATAGACATTGGAGGTCGATGGAGACAGGAACTGGGGTGGGAGAGGAGATGGAGAAGCGAATAGGATGGGGTAGTGGGTGTATAAAAATCAGGGGAGAGGGAATGAAAAATGTAGGCAGTGGGCATGGTGGGCATCTCTAAGACATGTCAGACATGTAGGGTGTCTCATTTTAGAAAAAATATATAATTTATATTATCTTTAAATAAGTGATGTTATCTATTTGCCTATATTATATTAATAACCCACATGAATATAAATGTGATATATACTCAAAATTAAGGATACATTTTTAAAATTTTATGAAGTTTAATTTTAGCTATATTTCTAACCAGCATTTATGAGGCTGGGTTAGGACAATCATAACTTCACAGTTCAGCTGAGGAAGCTCTTGCATTACTATTGCTAAGGAAGAAGTCAAGGTATCATTATTATTTGCAGCTAATATGATAGTGGATATAAACTACCTCAAAAGTCTACCAGAGAACTCCTACAGCTGATAAACAACTTCAGCAAAGTGGCTGAATATAAAATTAACTCCAAGAAATTAGTAGCTCTCCTTTATACAAATGATAAATGGGCTGAAAAAGAATTAGGGAAATAACATCCTTCACAATAGTTGGAACCCGCACTGCCAAAAGCCTTGGGGGCTAAATTGTTAGAGCCCACACTGCCCCAAGCTGCTTCAATCCGAGGGTCAGGGTTCAGCAAGAGAGAGAGTGAGGATGGACTCAAAGAATGGAGACCAGACAAAGTGTGATTCAATCCCGTTTATTCTTCAGTTTCTCTTCTTCTCTCCAAGCCCCAAGCTTTGAGTTCCTAGTCCCTAATTCCTAGTCCCCAGTGCCTCCAAGTTCCAAGTTTCTTCTTCCAAGTGCTAAGTGCCTAATGTCTAATTCTCTTTGCCTAATACCCTATAATTCTTCCAGCTCCAAGTCTCAAGTGCTCTTCTTCCAAGTGCCTAATACCTAATAACCATCTGTTGTTTTCTTCTGTCTGCCTCTGCCTTTTTATATGTCTCACTTCTAAGCCATGCCTCTATGTCTCGCCATTAAGTCACACCCTTAGGTCCTATCTCTAAATCACACCTTAAGTCACACCCTTAAATCTCGGCTCTAAATCACTCCTTTAAGTCTCACACACCCAAGCGAAGATCCTGGGTATCTAAAATAAGATGTTATCAGAGTGTGATAAGCTGTTGTAATCAAATCTCTTGTCAGGGTATATGACTCAAGATGGCTGCAAGGATGATAGCTGCCTTCTGTCAGCTCCCCACAATTCCCCCTTTTTAATTTTTTTTCAAAAGGGAAGGCTGGGAAAACTTACAGAAACTGTGCCTGTTTTATATTGGAACAAAGGACACCCAGCCTCCCTTTTCTGTCTTTGGATACTCAACAGCCATTGGTTGAGCTCCTGTCTTAGGATGGTGAGGCCTCCCTTTATAGGGGCAAGGGTCCTGAAGTGTTCTCTTACCTGTCTTTGACTATCTGGCTTAGCATGTAAGTTAGGGGTTAATCTTCATTAGTCTTGATGACAGAGGTTTTACAAACCCCTACTTCCAGCCTGTAATAATGGACCTGTGTGGGTTTCATTTGAATAGCATCTATCTGTTGTCATACAAAAGCCATCAGTTTGTTGAACAGCATGGACCCAAGAGACAAGAGACTTAACAATGCCTGAATAGTTAGTATAACAGCAACACTCTTTTTTTAAGGGCAACACATAACTCCCTCTGTTTGAGGAGTCAAAAGTATAAGCCTCTTCTATTCTGTTTACAAATGTGTTATAGCAGAATCTAATCTATAGAAGTACAGAACTGATCCATAGCGTTGATCTTTACAAAACAAGTAAGGAAATCCCTGTTCCTGCTCTAGTCAATCTCAAATCCAAAAAACAACTATAGTAATTGTGGTAGTGGGTTTTCTCCTGGGTCTAAACAATGTTTCCCTCTAAATCATAAGTTGGGGAACCAAGAGTCCAATAGAGCCACCGTGGAGGTACAGAATTGGTAGAAACTGGAGCTTGTATAACCTAGGCCATTGTCAGTCTTTATCTGTTTAGGCACACCCAATACAGCAATTGCAGCAAGCATATGAGTGATTGCATGCTTACTTGTTTCTCCAGATTGTAATGTTGCCTAAATGAAACCACTGTATGTGTCTACACATACATGTATATTTTTGATTGCCAAATTCTTTATAATGAGTGACATCCATTTGTCAGATACTGTTTGGTATCAGTCCCTTTGGATTTATGCCCAAATTAGGAACTGGTAAAAGTGTAACACATAATTGACATTGTTTAACAGTTTGTCTAGCTTGTTCTCTGGTAATTTTAAACATAATTTTTAAAGTTTTAGAATTAAAATGATGTAACTCATGAGCCTTTATGGCCTGATCCAAGTTAGATAATCCCTTCTTCACTTTTCCTAATCCTTTCCCTGGGGGAAAATCCAGAGTTTATCATTTGATCCCTGATTACTTCATTAGGGCTGCACATAATCATTCCCAACTGGGATAATAGATCTCTGCCCCAGAGATTAATGGGGAGGCCTGGGATGACGTAGGTTTGTATATTCCCTGTATTACCTTCTTTATCTTTCCATGTCAGCACCTTCCACCAAGCCTTGGAATGCCTTTCCATCCAGCCATTGTATACTAAATTTTTTAATTCCTTAATAATTTGAAAATTAAACCCTGTGTGATTGCTCCAAGCAACCCCTTTATTGTCTCTGGTCTCTGATACAGGGAAAGCCTCAGCATCTCCCTTCTCTGGTTGATCTGTGGCTAATCTTAAACTAGGGGACAGGGACTGCCTTTGGACTCCTAGTTGAGGAACACAAGGAGCCGGGGGATTTTCGCAGTTTACCTCTCAAGACATCTTCCCTGTCTTTAATTTTTGTAGCTGATTAATTAAGTCCTGATATTTTTTTCTATCTCTATTTGTTGTTTAAGAACAGATATTTTTTTTTCCTGTAATTCCCATCTGGGATCTATAAGCACCATCTCCATTGAGGGAGCACTTGGAGATGGAGGCATGTAGGGAGGGGGTCTTCGGGAAGAGGGCCATTCAGGGTTGTAATGTTCTGCTGACTCTTCCTCTAGGTCAGCACAATCTGGCTCTGACAAATCGTCATCAACCTTTGGTTGTATTTTAGATTCTAATTTCAGATATATATGTTTCTTGTTATTTTGAACATGAAAGTCAGCATTCAAACAACAAAACAAAAGCAGACAATTAACACAGGTAAGCAACAAACAGCAAAACAAAAACAGAGAATTGAGTTCAGACTGACTTATTTCTTGCCCCATTTTCATTAACATGACTTACCTTTCTCAATGATGCGGCAGATTTCCACAGTGATAACCTTCTTTTCACTTCTGAAATTTCGGCAGATCCTTTTTCCAGTAATGTCCCTCACTGGGTCTCTTGTTCTTGCTGCCCCATATTGGGCACCAAAAATGTTGTAGCCCGAGCTGCCCCTCGTTGGCTGACAAAAATGTGGAGAACCGAGCTGCCCCATACTTGGGGGCCAAAGTGTCTCGGACCACTCTGTCAGTGTTGGAATCCCCACTGCCAAAAGCTTTGGGGGCTAAACTGTTAGAGCCCATACTGCCCCAAGCTGCTCAGGTCTGCAGGTTGGGGTTCAGCAAGAGAGAGAGTGAGGACAGACAAGGAATGGAGACCAGACAGAGTGTGATTCAATCCCATTTATTCTTCAGTCTCTCTTCTTCTCTCCAAGTCCCTAGTCTTGGGTTCCTAGTCCCTAGTTCCTAGTCCCTAGTGCCTCCAAGTTCCAGGTCTCGAGTCTCAAGTGCCTACTCCAAGTGCCTAATACTTAATAATTTCTTCTTCCAAGTTCTCTAGTCCAAGTGTCTTCTACCTATGCCTAATAACTGACTTCTTCTGTCTGTCTCTCCCCTTTTATATGTCTCACTTCTAAGCCATGCCTTTGAGTCATGCCCTTAGGTCTTGTCTTTAATCTGATCTCTAAGTCACACACCTTTAAGCCTCACACACCTAAGGGAAAATCCTGAGTATCTAAAACAAAATGTTATCAGAGTGTGCTCAGCTGTTGTAGGCTATTGTAATCAAGTCTGTTGTCAGTGTATACAGCTCAAGATAGTTGTAAGGATGATAGCTGCCTTCTGTCTGCTCCCCACAACAAATAATATAAAATATCTTGGTGTAACTCTAACCAAGCAACTGAAAGATCTGTATGACAAGAAGTTCAATACTTTAAAGAAAGAAATTGGAGAAGATATGAGAAAATGGAAAGACCTCCCATGCTCATGGGTAGGTAGGACTAACATAGTGAAAATGGCCACCTTACAAAAAGGAATCTACAGATTCAATGCAGGCCACATCAAAATTCCAACACTTTTTTTTTTTTTTTTTTTTTTTTTGCAGATGTTGAAAGAGAAGTTCTCAACTTCATGTGGAAAAAAAAACCCAGGATAGCCAAAACAATTCTGAATAAAAGAACTTCTGGAGGAAACCCTGACATCAAGATGTACTGGAGAGTGTTAGTGGTAAAAACCACACTGTAGTGGTACAGAGACCAGTTGATCAATGGAAAAGAATTAAGACCCAGAAATAAACCCAAATACCTACTGACACTTGATTTGACTGTTGCAAGACTTTTCCTGCCTATTGTAGTTGCAGTGGAGCTTGGTGATTGAGCAGAAGTGGTGGGTGGAGCAAAGAGTTGGAAGAAGAAACTGGAAAAGGAAGGGGAAGAAGCAACATTGAGGAAGATGTATGGATTTAGAGCAGTCTCAACTTATTAAATATATAAAAAGGTTAGATATTGGGTAACAATTCTAATTGTGTGGGCATCTTGTGTATTGAGCATTTACTAATATATATAAATCCATTGGTAAATCTTTAAGCTTTAAGAGTCTTCTTTTTACTGGGTACCACGACCGTGGTGAATATGGGGTTTAGCTGAGCATTATGAAGGTGGCAGAGTTGAACCAGGAGCCATGCTTAGAGTGTAGAGTCCACGAAGCTGGCTGACAAAGGCAGCGGCCATGAAAGCTTTTTGCAGGTCCCAGGCTGGTGCTCCTTGCTAGTCAGTGCCATGTCAGAGCAGGGACATAGACCAGTTCAGAAACTAGCCATTTTTTAAAATTCTCCCACTACATTTGACAAAAAAAAAATCCAAACCATATAGTAGAAAAAAAAAGAATGCAAATTTATCCTTGTTCATCACCCTGCACAAAGTTCAAGTAAACATATTAATTAATATTTAAAAGCACTGTTAGAAAACAAACAAACAAATGCACAAAAGCCCAATGATTATTATTGTTATTCTAAGAAGCAACAATCTCTGGAAGCTCAGCAGTTGGTTTTCCAATTAGGTCTAGATAGGGGATTCCATAAACTATTGTACTTTGACATGCAGCATGCTTGAGCTACATATTCTAGAAGGTCTCAAAATCAAGCAGAGAAATAAGAAGTTTCTCTCTCCCTTCTCTAAATTCATGCTTCTTCTCCCTTAAGGGAATAACAGATATCAGAATCATTCCTCCCAAGGAAGGTCAAGTAAATGAGACTCCTTTCTCCACAGTTAATATCAAAGTGTACAAAGGTAGTTAATTCTCCCTCTTGCTTCTTGAAGACTAACCTTCTAAAAGTTTCCTGCCCCTTGAATGGTTAAAAAGAATGCTAGACAGAAAGGCTAAGATGAATCCGAACAGTCAGGATTTATTGAGTAGTCATATGCTCCCAAAGTTTTAGATAATACACTATTGTAAATAAGAAAAAAAATGGTCATAATAAGCAATAGAAAAAATTAATTTGACAATTGTCTAAAATAAAGCCAGGACTCATGGAGCAATTGAGAGTCCATGTATAGATGACACAGATCCAATGGGCTTAACCATAGAGAGCATGCCTATGGAAGGATATACATATCTCAGGCATACATTCCTGTTCATATTCTTTCTGGTATAATTATGTTAAGTGTCAAGTATTTGTCAAAGACAATAATTTCACTTATCAGTATTTAAAACCTTAATATGTAACCATGTCTAAGCAAATTCCTGCTAGTACTTCTATGTACCTGGCACTTCTGAAATGAATCTTGTTTCAAGTAAAACTTATTGTAATCAAAAACATTCCTTCAAATATGAAAATTGCCACATATTCATCTTGTGTGGAAGAAGGCAAAATGTTAAGTATAGGACATGATAACTTTCCTATTCTTAGTTATAAGAAGATTTGAAACAAACCTGAAAATTATATTGAGTTATAAAAAACATCTATATTTTAGTCCAAATAAATGAGATTCATTTTGTCTCTTATAAAAGAAAATGTATAGCCAAAGAATTGCCTATACAAGATGATTTTTAATTGAATTTGAGTTTTAGAATCATTTGGGACTTTTGGATTGTTTTGATTATAAATAAGAATTAAAGGTAAAATTTATATTTCATGTTACCTTTGCCCAATTTTGTTCAACATTTTAATTTGTTTCTTCCTTTTCAAATACAGGAATACATGTAATAAAATACTTTATATGCTTTCTTACTAGATTTAATGATAGTTTATTGTATTGAATATTAGAAAATTCAATACAGAAAGACATGCTAGATCTGATAGCTTTTCTAATCCTTAAAGGATACAAAACATTTTTAGACACAATAACAATGTCAAAAGCCCTGTACCAGGAACAAAACATGTACTCTGAACAATGACATTTTTTATATTATTGAGGTAGTATCTCAATCCATGTCTATGTCTGAATATTGAGGTCTCCCTCCCATTGTTTGTTAAGCACAGAGGAGTGATTATACATTATTAAACCAAAGCTCCTATTTATGTAGTTTAGTTTAACTCCATTCCAAACCTCTATTCAGAGCTATTCAAGATTCTTATAGTAAGCAGCTGACTCAGACAGACACAGACACCCACAGTCAAACAGTGGATGGAGCTTGGAAAAATAGGAAGAAGGATTACAGACCCTGAACAGAATAGGAACTTCACAGGAAGACCAGCAGAGTTAACTAACCTGGACTCTTGGGGCTCTCAGAAACTGAATCACCAACCAAAGAACATACTGGACCTAGGTCTCTCAATGTGGGGAGCCAACAGAAGGCTACTATCCTCCTTGCAGCCATCTTGAGCCATATACCCTGAGAAGAGACTTCATTACAATAGCCTACAACAGCTGAGCACACTCTGATAACATCTTGTTTTAGATACCCAGAATTTTCCCTTGGGTGTGTGAGACTTAAAGGTGTGTGACTTAAGGGAGTGACTTAGAGATCAGATTTAGAGACAAGACCTAAGGGCATGATTAAAGGTGTGACTTAAAGGCATGGCTTAGAAGTGAGACATATAAAAGGCAAGAGGCAGACAGAAGGGTACAGTACAATTTGGAGTACAACTTGGAACTAGGAATTAGGTTAGAGAGTACAACTTAGAGTACAACTTGGAGTAGGTTAGGCATTGGGGAAGAAGACACTTGGACTAGAGAACTCGGAAGAAGAATTATTAGGCATTAGGCACTTAGCACTTGGAAGAAGTAACTTGGAACTTGGAGGCACTAGGGACTAGAAACTAGGGACTAGGAACTCAAGACTTGGGACTTGGAGAAGAAGAGAAACTGAAGAATAAACAGGATTGAATCACACTCTGCCTTGTCTCCATTCCTCTCTTTCTCTTTTGCTGAACCCCAACCAGCAGACTGGAGCAGCTTGTGGCAGTGCAGGCTCTAACAACTTAGCCCCCAAGGCTTTGGCAGTACAGGTTCCAACATTGACAGAATGGTCCGAGACATTTTGGCCCCCAAACATGGGGTAGAGCAATTCTCAACATTTTTGGCCCTCAAACGTGCGGCAGCTCGGGCCTCAACATCTCAACACGTATGTAGCAGATGTGCAGCTTGGTCTTCATGTGGGTCCCAAACAACTGGAGCAGGAGCTATCCCAAAAGCTGTTGCCTGACTGTGGAATATGTTCTTCTAGCTGGTATATTTTGTCTTGTCTCAGTGGGAGAAGAAGCTTTTAGCCTTGCAGAGACTTGAAATGTCAGGGTCATCAGGGAATACCTGGAGGGGGAGTGCTCACCCACTCAGAGGAGCAGGAAAGAGTGGATTCTAGGAGCCATGGGAGAAGGATTCTAGGAGGGGGGTAACACAGAGGAGGGCAGTGAGTAGGAATAAGTAAAAAATTAAATTAATCTTTAATAAAAGAACTACAGAGTGTACATTAAATTTTATTTAATATAAATTATTTTTCTTTTGAATATATCCCAGTTTAGATTTTTTAGTTGCTGTCATTTTATTTACTTAATGCAGTTTATCAATGGGTAGGAAGTACATTTACTCTAGCAGACTCATCAAAAGTGTTCATATTTTCTCCACCATTTTTTGTTCATTTAAAGAATAATTATACTGAAAACATCCTAGATAATCCTCAACCAAAGAATAAATACAGAAAAGGTAGTACATTTACATAATAGTGTATTACTCAGCTGTTAAAATGGCATGAAGAATTTGCTGACAAATGGATGCAACTGAGAAAAATAAAATTATCCTGATTGAGGTAACTCAGACCAAGAAAGACAAATATAGTTTTACTCAATTATAAGTGGATATTAGATGCTAAATAAGTTATAATCAAATTATAATCCACAGACTCAGAGTGGTTAGGTAGAGAAGGACTCCAGATGGGAAGCACTGATCTTCCTGGGAAAGGGAAATAGAATAGATTTTGTGGATGGATAGGGGGTGGGTATGGACAGGAACAGGATGTTAATGTAACTTTTATTGATAGATGCAATTGTCATCTCCAAGGCTTACTGCTTTAGTCTAGGCCTAGTATTGGAAGCTCCTGGCCTCCACACAATCTAGACCCAGAAAATTTTTAGCCTCTGGGACTTGCTGCTGAATGAGCTCACTCTTTCTTGTTCTTTATAATCTCTGACTGGTTGGTTCCACTTAGCCTTTGTGTCTCAAACACTTCTCCACATTGACTGACTCAATCTGGTTTCTCTGGGCTTAGTTTTATACTACCTTTGGCAATCTGTTCTAATCTTCTGGCTCCTTCTCATTCTTCAGCTTGTTTCGGCTTTATCTGTGTCTTGCTTGTTCTCTATTCAACCTGTTTCTATACAATTCTCTACGTAAAACTGCCTTCTCCTCCTCCTCCTCTACTTCCTCCTCTTGTTCTCCCTTTAAAAGCTTCCCTTTTTTTTCTTTTCTCAAAAAGTTGAGCATCTTCTATTCTGTCAAATGTTTCTCTGATTGTTCATTGTCTACCATTAGACATCACTTTCAAACACCAGTGCTTCTTTCTACAAACTAAATTTACCTTCATTGTTTGGGATTAAAGGTGTGTGCCAAGGTATGTCTTTATTGTAGCCAGACGAGTTAAAGGTATTGAGTTAGCCAGGGCCAGGCTAACTTCACAACAGGCTGAAAACTGGAAGTTTGGAGCCTAGGCCTAAATTTTTCCCATAATTGGAAAAGTCAAAAATAAATCAATTTTAGGAAAAAAAGAAAAAGAAAAAGAAAAGTCTCTGCATGGGCATCCAATCATGAAGTTGCCCCACCACCTAGCATGAGCCAAGTATAGTTAGTCACCAAAATCCCCCAGAGCCTTAGCCAATCACAAAGGCACCTGTTTCCCTGAGGGTAGAACCAAACAATCAAGAGAAAGAAAGGTGAAAGTCACCCACTCCTACCCTTACAGGCTTTAAATTGACCCTGAAAAATTCACATCTATATCTTCTATCCTGGTGCATGGTAGACCTCTGCATGCTGGCTCTCTGAAGAATAAACACTCTATGTTGTTGCATACTATTTGAGTCTGGGGTATCATTCTTCACAAATCATGGACCCTTATAGTATGTGCAAAGGGTGGACCACATCACAATAATGAGAAACACTGTTTTGTTTGAGTTTTCATTTTTATTTTTATTTTATTTTTGCTTCTTTTCAATACATAACACAACTGTGGGTCTCACAAGGTAAACAAATATCTTGCAACTACAGAAGGTATTACATTCAGGGGAAGAATAGAAAGAGAAAGTACAGGGAAAGATGACTGGAACTGAGAAGGGGACCGTGCATTTCAGGGAAAGTGTGAAAACCTAATTCAGTGGAAACTTCCTGGAATCTGTGAGGATGATCTTTCCTCTTTTAACTCTTTTTCCTAACAGGATACATATAAATATATATGCAATACTGAATAACACATTTTATTAGGTATAGAAAACATTATACATTTAAGCATATAAAGTCATACATTTAAATCCACAGAAGGTGATGAAGAATTCGAACAGTGTAGATTGTTATCACCTACCATTGGTTCACAAGTTAATCTATGTTTATGAAACAACCCCAAGCTGAAGAGCTTAGCCAAAAAATATTAAATAAATATTTTACATAGTGTGTGTGGATCAGAAATGTTTCAGTAGCTTAGCTTACTTCAATAGTGTCTTGAAAGATCAATCAAACTGTTATGCCAGGCTTCACTTATTCAAAGTTTGGATTCGGGTTGCAGGATCAGCTTCTCAGCTCCTTTCTATGGCTGTTAAATATCCTATAAAATGTTTGTAATTGTCACCTTATGATATGCTTTGGTGGAAAGAATGATGTGACACTAAACAAGAACAAAAAACATAAGCATCTTTACAGTATTCTACCATCACCTATACCACATGGATCATCTTAGGTGGAATAAAGCTACACAATGTTATAGCCTGAGAAAAAAATCAAGGTAATCTTGAAGGGTGGCCACTATAGCCAGAATGAAGGATAAATATTCCTCTAATTGGATTTTTACTGGCAGCTTCTGTTGCATAGGAAAAAAAAAGTATTCATGTTTATTTATTTGTTTCTATGTTCATGTTTACCTAATATATAAATCATTTCATAATCTTACCTTTAAAAATATGCAATTACTGTCAGAAGCCAGCATCCTTGCCCCTTACCCTCATCCCCTACCTCTCCCCACCTACACAATGTCCCCTGCAGCTTCTTTCTGCCTGGCAACCACAAGATCCTGCTTGGCAGCTGCAGATAGACTTCTGAGAAGAGCAGTGTACCCTGTCTTCTGAGAAAAGCAGATAGACCACAAAATGTTTCAGGGCACAGGCCAAGAAGATTCTGTACTTTCCCACCACCTGGCCCCTCTGACCCCCTCCCCTTGTAAAATGTATTATAAAAAGGCACTTTGTACTCAAATACTCTTGACAAGCAAATGCTTCCTTGAGTCCTTTCTCTCTCTTGCCCGTTCTTTTTCAGGTTGTGGTCCTCCTCGACCCCACGATTTACTAGGACCCATGGGTCAGGTCAAATTACATTTTTATATTCTTAATTGTAGTTAAGATAAGCCTTCTTTCTTAACAGACACCTGTAGATAAAAAGGAAGGATAGTGTCATAAGATAGAGTACTTTCAAGTACCAATTGGTCATGTCAAAACTTCTGAAGACAAGATTCTGGAAGAATGGAAAGACCATCTCAAGATAAAGCTGAAAGAGAAAAGCTCCAGGATTTGAATATTCAAAACAGTCACTACCAGGGACTATTCTGGAAAATATCATCCTCCTGAAAGAAAGCCTATATGAATTAAAATATCACGCCCTTTTAACAGTAGCAAGGAATATTGGTGTGCTTTTTATATTCATAAATATGCTTTTGAGAGATATTTCAAATGAATAGAATTACTTATTTTTCAGCTTCTTGTATTGGTAAAAGTAAAAGTAATTTTATTTGCCAGATAGAATTTGTAGAAGACTTTAATCCATAAATATGTCTGCTCTGGCAAAGAATCACATCCAAAGACCTTTTAGGTTTGTATGATCTGGGTGGAATAGAGGTGTGATTTAGTACTTACTTTTAATCCCAAGCAATGTAGGTAAGGTGAGTTTATAGAAGGAGGCAGCCATGTAGGGATTTGGCATCTAATTGAGGGGCAGTCAAAGTGAGAAATCAAAGATTTGATAGAATGAGTCAGAGATAGGATATACCCAACTCTTAGGACAGGAAAGAAAAACTATTTATGCTCAGTTCAGGGAGAATCAATCAGTTCTGTAAATTCAGTTGAGTTCAGTTGAGTTCAGTTGAATGAAGTTGAGTTTGGTGCAGTTCAGTTGATTGAGTATAGTGCCTTGGAATTGAGTTCATTCCTGAGTTTCTGCACAGGCAGTTGAATCCAGAGAATAAGAAAGAGCCAGAAGATTAGAACAAGTTGACAGAGTAAGTTTGAAACCAAGCAGAGTAACGTAGTGAGGAGTTTAGAGAAGCCAGGTTGAATTAGTCAACTTGGAGAGGAGTTTGAGCTAGAATTGTTGAATTGGATCAGCCATCTAGAGATCAGGAAGAACTGGAAAGGGTGAGATTATTCAACAGTAAGCCTCTGAGATGACAATTACAATTACATCTTGTGAATATTATTTAATTTTACATCAATTGTCTCAGAAGCTTACTGCTGAATAAGTTCATGCACCTTAATAGTTCTTTCTGAACTCTGGCTGGCTGGTTCAACTCAGCTGCTCAGGCCCAAACTCCTCTCCATTATGACTGATTCAAATTGGTTCTGTCAGCTTTTGACTGAATTGTTCTGAGCTTCAAACTAACCCTAGCAATCTTTTGTAATCTTCTTGCTCCTTTTCATTCTCTGGCTCATTCTGTCTTCATCTATGTCTAGCTTATTTTCTCTGCAACCTTTCTCTGTAAAACTGTCCCAGTATGGCAGTAAGAATGGCCTCTGAACTCCAAAAACTGAACTGCCACCAACTGAACTGCCAGGAAGTCAACTCCAGGGCACTGCCTCTCAACTAAATGCACTCCTAACTGTCTCTGCTTGCACTCTGCTTAAACAGCTTCCTGTGACTGTTGGAAATATCATATTTCTGACTCATTTCGTAAAATATTTCTCTGATTTATCACTCTGCCCATCACTTAAACATCATTGTTTGGAAATAAAGGCATGTACAAAAAGCCTGTCTGAATTCCAGCCACAGCATACTGTAATCCAGGGTGTGTCTGCATTCCAACCTGATCACACAGATGTAGGTCTTTGGGTATGATCTTTTGCCAGAGCATCCATCTTAATGGATTTCAATTTTCCTACAAGTAGACTTTACATTTAATTTTAGTTTTGAGCTTCATTTATATTGTGGTACACATGTATTTTATTCATTTCTGTAGCTAAACTGAAAGAATATATTACATATGCACATTCCGTGATGGCAATTTAGAGTAAGCTCATAGCTTCAATAGTCCCAATAAACTGGACTTACCCCCTACCCAATGTATCCAGTAAGAGTTAGCAGGTAGAAGCTTTCAGATGCTTAGAGAGTGATCCATGCATGTATTGGAAACCTTTACTGTGTGAACTATAAGGCAACACAAGATTTTCTTTCTTAAATGACTTTTTCTCGGAGTATTTTATCACAGAAACAGAATTGACACTAAGGTATTGTAAATTATAGATAAGTTATTGTAAAATAATATGTAGTACAATTAGATATTATTTTAGTTATACCTAAAGATTACGAAATGATCAAAACAATAATGACAGTAATCTGAAAAAAAATGAAGTTAAACTAGAGAAGGTTAATAAGAACATAATATGTCTGCTCATTTGATAAATACTTACATAGTACAGAAGATGTTACTAACATTCTTAAAAACAAGAATAAACTTGAAGGAAAAGCTAAATTGAAATTACAATATAACAGAATGTGGATTTTCATTTATTTAGTTGAAAACTAAATAAATCCAAAGAAACAATATACTGTCACCAGGGAACCACTCAAAAAGAACATGTTGAAGCAAGCCATTTAAAAAAATCACACACACACACACACACACACACACAGAGAGAGAGAGAGAGAGAGAGAGAGAGAGAGAGAGAGAGAGAGAGAGAGAGCCCAGCCACTGAGTAATTTGATATGCTAAGTAAAATGTACACATCCAGGTCGCTTTTGTGAGGCATACTGGCCTCACATTAGGGCCACAGAATATAAACAAACTTATTGTCTATTGAATTTCAATTGTATTTTGTAAAAATACTTGAAACAAAAACTATATTTCATTTTATACAATGAATAACTGCAGTTGCCAAACTGTATGTGTGTATGTGATACATTTGTCTAGCAATGTGAACTTAAAGGTAAGTGAGGCTCCTCACGAAGCCCGCTGGAGTATACTGCTCATCTCCTCTCTTACAAATTTCAGCTCTCATATATTTACTGCCATCATTTTTATATATGTGCTCATGCATTCATAATCAATGTATTCTGATTTTGTTGATGTTTTACTTTTGCCCCATTTTGACCTGTACATATGGTGATTTAATTTTAACTCTAGTGAACTATATTGACATACCATCATGCAGTTCATTTATCTCTTGTCTTCCTAATGGATATATAAAGTATTCCCAACTACAAGTAGTCCTACAATCAATGCTCATATTTCTTTTCTGTAGTGCATGCTTGAAACCTCTTTAGAATAAACGTAATAGTGGAAGTGTTCTATATAGCACAGAACACTGTACAGTTTTGTCAATTGTATTTCACTGGTAATATAGGAAAGGTTTTTCAATCCCATTCCATCACTGAGTATTGCTTCCCTCTTAATTTATTTCCATTTGATGTACATAAAGTATTATCTAATTTTAATTCATACATTTTTTTATTCTAAACTACAATAATAAAATGAGTCAGTTTTTCATATTTTCATTTCATGCAGATTTTCTTTTACTGAGCTTTGTATTGAGTTTATTAACAGGAGTATGGTATTTTATTATAATATTTTTTCCTATCTTTAACTTTTAAAATATTTATCTGGCTACTATATATAGTAGAAATAGTTTGTGATTATGTAAGAACATATGCTTTCTTTGCTTTGCAACATTTTTTCTGTGTTTTAAATGGAAAATCTTTCCCTCTTTGATGTTATAAATTATTCTGTATTTTCTCTTATAAAATTTATTATTACATCTACATTTAGATATTTTAATGTGTATAATTTTCATGTGTTCACTTTGTACCACTAATTGATTTTGAATTTGTAAATATTCTCAAATGATGTTATTATATTTCATCAACATATTATCTGTTTTTAAACATTAGAATATGTAGGTGACAGATGATATGAATTAGGTTACCTAATATTAAGTAATTTAAAATATTGGTGCATGTATTCAAGCACAGTAAAAATACAACCCATATTGTAAAATCTTAACCTCAATTGATACAGAAATGTAAATTTGAAATTCAGTGTTGATAATCAATTTTATTTAATTATACCACCTTAATGTAACAAGGTTCATTCTTTATCATAGTGATTTTTCCATGTTAATTTTAATTAATTTAAGAAAACAAATAAATTGCTTGGTATTTGTTATGAAAATATCTGAATCATTATAAAGTTTCTCAAAGATATTTAAAAAATACTGAAGGAAAAAAGTATTTATACAATGGCTGAGAAAAGATTCATAAAAGAGTCTGCCTTTTTTTGTTCTACACATCTATCACTTTCTGTTCTATGAACCTGCATTCTGAGTTATTACTTCTGTTCTGATGAAACTTCCAATTGGACATTATGTAAGCAGGTGCATGGATTATATTTGTTTTTTATGTTGTATTTTTCCTTGATTAGAATATGGTATTCTATATTGCATGAGGCCCTAAAATAAATTGCAATTTATAGTGCATCTTAATTAGTATGTCTACTGCTGTGATAAAACACCATGTCCTAAGTCAATTTAGGAATAAAAACTTCTATTTCTTATTACAGTTTCACATCATTATTCATTCTGGAAAGAAGTCTATGAAGAAACCTAGAAGCAGTACCTGAAGTACAGGTCTTTGAGGACTTTTGCTTACTGGCTGGCTTTCTCATCACCCACTCACTCTGTTTTTTCATAGCCGAGGGTACGGGGAGGTACCAGCTACATTGGCCTTCCTACATCAATCATCAATCAACAAAATGAAAATTCGGCTTGTCCACAGTCCAATCTGGTTTAAGTATTTTCCCGACTGGAAATCCCTCTTCCAAAATGGCTCTAGCCTCTACCAACTTGACAGAAACATAGCCAGCACAATAGTTCCACAGTTATCCACTCACATGTGTTGTCTTTAATTATTATGCTTCGATGTCCCTTGTGAAGATTGTCTTCTATCCCATCCTGTCAATTTCATGTGTCTTCTGGTATCAAATTGTTAAACTGGTTTATTGTTTGCAAAATACATGCACATACAAATCTAAAAGAGCTAAAAGAGTTTGGAATGGAAAGCTTCATCCTTATTGACTAGCTTTTTCTATATGGTGATGTGAGGTGCTTGCTATACATGCAACCAGAGAGTTAAATCAATCATCAGACTTATACCCAGATGTGAACATTGTGAGCTACAGTAATGTACTGGACTGATCTGGAAAGACATGTTCACATGTCCTCGCATGGCGTAAACATCATTAGTGTAAACCAATCACTTTATGATTGGATTTCAGTCACTTTCCACATGATAAAATGCATTCCTGGTATCATTACTTGGGCAAGAATATATGGCAATATAGGTACTATGCCTTAAGGTAGAATCTGCTAATATGATTCTGCTAAATTAACATCAATTTAAACTGACTTCTAATAATTTATTTTTATTCACATATATACATTTATAAACTCTCATTAGAGGAGCTCTTATTTCAGTAGATAGTTATTAACATCAAGACCCACAAATGACAAAGGTGTAGAGATTAAGAGACTGCAGAATTTTCAGCATAAAAGGGAAAATATATATTTCACTTCCTTCTACTAGCTCAGGGATTATTGTTGAAGGGGGAGCAAAAGGAGTTTAAGATCCAGAGGCAGTCTATGCTTACAGGAAAACTGTGTATTCTATATACATCAGGGTAGCTGGCTGTATATATTAACCATCAGTGTTTGTGGCACCATGTGCAAGACCTGTTCAAGACTAAACCAACAAAACAGATTGCCTTTGGTATTATATAGATATTAATATGTTGCCCAGTGGAAGAAATCACTGCTTATTGAATTACAAATTGTTATTCTTTTTTCTTAAAGTATTTAAAGTGGAGGTGATAATTACATATCCAAATCTAGTTATGTCAACCCCTAATGCTGATGAGAAACCTGGTAACACTCAAAGATCTTTCACACAGCCCTTGCTGAGGTCAAAAAAATATTCAGAGAAGGCTGGGAAGTGTGCAATTTCCATTCCTAGCTTTTTTTCAAGTCTAAAGTGCAAATTTTAGTAAAATCTTTCAGTGTGAGACCTATCTATCACATGAAGGAAGGTAAGCACAGTGACTTAGAACTAAGTAAACTAAGTAAAGTAAATCTGGAACCCATTTTTTGGTAAGGCCTTTCAGAGATCATCCAATGTACAAATGCTTAACAAGGATCTGATTAATGTTAAGAAGAATGGAGTAAGAAGAGTGAAAGAAGAAAGGAGAATATAATGAATAGTAAAATAAGAAATTATATATATATATATATATATATTTCTACTAATATATATATATATTTCTATATAAATATATATATATATATATATATATATTTCTACTATGTCCCCTCTGAAACTGTAGGTTTCTTGGTAGGATTCCAGGGGTCTGTTAGCCACAGAAAAGATTCATTCACAAGGCAGATGGATGGCAGAAATAAAGTTTAAACTCTAAGCTTTGAAATCTGGTAAAGAGATGAGGGAGTTTACACCATAGTAGCCTTTCTGGTGGTTCATGTAATCAACATATTGCCATCACATATTGCCAGTCACTAATTCCTTTGGATCCCTCCAAATCTACTCCAGATACCAATTCCCTGGCCAAGCATGTGTTCAGCTTCTGGGCTGAGTGCCATATTGCCTCCTGGAAGTTACTAATAACAAAATTTGAGGAAAATGAGAATCTTCTGTGCCTTGTAGTTTGTCCTAAGAGTGTTTGCCTTGTCTCTCTTCTCATCCATATTTATGCTTCCTTCTTAAGTATTAGACTGACCTACCACAGCTCCAGGCTTCTCATCAGATTCAGAGCGTCCGACTACTCTATGAGATCCTGTGCTTGTGAGATACCTATAATAACTCACACATTCTTTTTCACCTTTAGCACTTTTTGCTTCTCTGATCAAGCTTTGTAGAAGCTGTTAGGAAAAAGAGGATGAAACACTGAAAATTGAGAACAGATCAGTGATGTGAGGAGTCATAACTAGAATTCATGTAAGAACTATGAACAGGTCTTACCCACAGGAAGGGTCTGTTCAGCATCTCACACAACCCCCAAGTAGCTAGTTTGTTTGGCACCATATGTGTGACTTCATGCAACGAGGCTGCTGCCAACAGCAAAGCCTGCCTGAGAAAGTTGAGTAACTTTCATGTAGACTGAATTTTGGAATTGTGAATTTTAATACACAAGGTTGAGCATCTATTGCACTGAAATAAGACTGTAACCTTTAACTATCAGTAACAAACCTTAAACTAGTTAGCTGTTGACAGATAATCTAAGAGATTCTCAATGCTTCATCCAGGTACTCATGAGAACTTAGGTTCACTGAACAATTAAAACAGAAAAGTAATATAGGATATGAGATTTTGACTGCATGCTTCTAGCTGAGCTTATTTCGTCATTCATTGCTCTATACCTTCACTTACTGGGTGTTTATTTGTTTATTACTACATTCACTTCTTTGGTTTCTCCTATTTCCAGCATTTTAGCCAATCTTCTGTGTTCTGTTTTGCAATAACACCATTACCAGTTAGTAAGAGTCTCATCCAAGAAGGCAGTTTCTATACCCAGTATCTGTTTCTTTTTCCTCTCCATGAGAAAATGTGAGAAGATACAGCACCAGAGAAAAATAACTGGCTAAAAGGTTGGAAGTATATTCCACTGCAATGAGGTGGAAATAACCATGGTACCTCTTGGAAGGTGTCAGGCGGTGAGATTGCTTTGAAAAAGACACCTGTTTGCAATTTAGCTACCACAGGTCTGGAAGACAAGCTCTCAGATGCTATTACTGAGGAAAGTCAGAGACCAGAGCCCGATAGGGTATCAAGAATTATTTGTGTGTAAAGCCCAGCTCTCCAGGTGAAACAGAAAAAAACTGAAGGTATTTTTCTGTATACATGAGATGCATACATGGTTCAAAACAGAAATGAAAAGTTAATAAGGCAAATAAGAAGAGGGGCACATCTTTAATATGAAGGAAACACTAACTGTATGCAAACCATCCTTTAAATAGCAACCATTTAACATTTCTCATTTCTTCTGTAAATGGTTTATAGTGGCCAAATTTTCTTTTTCATTTCAATGAAATTATTTTGCAATAAAGATATAGAAGAGTTTAGAGAAGAGTATGAAAATGTAAAATAGCTTTGAGAGTAGCCATATACTGGGTTTCTCTTATACTGCTACTGCCCTGGGTAGCCCAACCCATCCTGTTGGGCAAGGGAATAATCCAGCACAGGCACAGAGGTTAGAATGCAAGGCCAGCTTTCAAAGTTACCAAGACAACAAGGTCTTCTGTCACAGTAAGATTCAAGGAGCTGCCAGCAGTACTATTTGGCAGATATTTGAATGTGCATAATGAAAAGATGAGGAAGTCTATCAAATCAAAGGGAAGTGCCAATGTTAAATAACAGAAACAAATGTAAGTTCAAGGGAAAATCAGCAATGCAATTATCCTATTCTAGTGGGGAGGGATACTAGAACAACACAGAAGTGGGCAGAGTGGTTCATGTAGGGATGAGTGGTTCCAATATGCCAGTTTCCAGAGGAGGTTTACTCAAGAGAAGTTGGCTGTGATGGCAGCAGTAACCATTCTCCACTCTTGTTACCTTGGCAACCTGGTTTCTTTTTTACAGTTACATTATTAGAATAAGAAAAGAAACCAAGGAAAATGATGTTAACAGTGATTAGAGGGCAGATATCAGTCCACTTTGCAAAATGCTGTGGGGAAGAAATTGAAAGCCTTCAATCCAATAAATAAAAAAAAAAAAAGTGAAATCATGAGAAAGTTCAATGAATCAAGCAAAGGAAACTAGAATTCACCACCTATAAGTCTTCTCTTTGATATATATGCTGTACACTCTTGTTTTTGAACCCAGATAAATAAAAATTATACCCAGCTTGCCATGCATGAAAGAGGAATGATTTAGTGTTTTCCAGTTGTATGTTTCCATTTGAAGCTAGGCACCTAGGACTCCTTGAGATTCTTGCATCAGAAGCTACACATTGAACATAAACTACACTACTTAGATTTGTTCCATCAATCTACACTGGGTCACTTTAAGTGTGTTTTCAGGGCCTTTATGCTCCTTTCTATAATACTAGTGGCACTGTTGTCATTCAGGATCTAACTGCTGGACATGGGGAGGTTATTCAGACCTTGAACTGATTTGAAGGTTTAAGTCTAGTGGAACTTATTCTGAGTTAAGCCAAGGGTGAAGCAATAGGAAGAAATATAAAAGCACATTTAGAAATAAATTTTGTCTTTGCCAGTAACTATAACTTAGAAATGAGAATACACTTATCTGTTTGTGTAGGTTTTTCATAGCTGGGATCAGATATGAAGCTCCATATTTGTGATGCAAATGCTTTACCACTAAGGAATACCTCCACTCATAAGTTATTTGGGAGCTTATATAGTATATAAATATTACACATACGAGCTGTGGACCTCTGAATCTGCTCAAATCTTTAGCTTGCAATTAAGAGCAGAACTGATAAATTATTTCACTTAACTTTGATTTGACGTTTTTATTACCCTGTAAATACTTCAAAGGAAATAACAAACAGTAGCCCTATTTTATCAGAGCTTGATAAATCTTTAAGTAGAAAGTTAAGATACTTCTTAGTTTTATGCATGTAAAAAAGTCACCTACACCATTGCATAAACACTATTTTCAAAACAAGAAAAAGTGATCAGCCATTAATGAATGGGGTCCAAAGACAAGAATTTTCAAGGTTATCTTTGTATGTTTTCCAATTAAGTTAAAGAACACAACTTACGTAATTTGCTCAAGAAACTGACTTTGAAACAATAATCTTGATAATCTCTGTTTTCTCCTAGACATTTCCCCATACTATAAAATCTTTAAGATATTTTGTCCCTCTAGTTTGATCACATATGTTAACAAACATAAAAATACTTCAAAGTTGTCCACTCATAAAATGTTGTCTATATGGGGAGCATTTTAGACACTTTTTATTGTGATGGGGACATTTTCAACAACAGAGATTCAAAGGGAAAAGAACAGTGTTGGCTCAGTGTAGTAGTGTTTCTAGCTTATGTTCAAGTGATTCCACTTATGGGCCTGTAGTAAGACTGTGGATCACTGTAAAAGACTGTGGTAGAAAATCACCATCCAGCATGGTGGTCAGAAAGAAGCCAAAGAGAAATTATCAGAAAGGGATGAAATGATGGCCACAGGGATGAATTAACTAACAGATTAAACTGCACTCCCTTTGTCCAGTCATGACCTAAAATCCTTCACCTCTGACCACTTTTGTATAAAAGACTGAGACATTGAAACATGACCCTTTGGTAGAGGAAAACTTATATAAACCATAATACGGTTCATGTTCTTTACTAACATGATTATGTCTATGTACTAATGCAAAATATACTTATCTATCTGCAGAAGTTCCCATTGTCTCAATAGTTGTAATATCATCAAAGATCAAATCCATTTCCTTCTAAAATTCAAGACAAACTCTCAGTAAGATATTATATAAGGTTAAAAAATAGTTACATAATTTCAAGATACATTGTCTGAGTTTTTCAACACATCTGCTATGAAAGGTAGTATAGAATAATTGTAAGGAAGGGTTGGACCCAAGTAAGATCACAGATCAGAGGGCATACATTAAATTCTGTATATCCAAGTGAATCATCAGGAGAGAAGTAGATTGGCACCTTGATATGGTCACCGACTACTCAGAAAATCCTACACTTACAGCTTTGTTGGTTTCTGCCCGTAGGGTCTCTCTCTGTTTCCATTTATTCCCTATATCTTTATTTAGCATATATTGTACCTACTCATTCTAACCTCTTGAGGTTTTCATTGAAACTTTGGCTTTATTTTCAATGCTTCAAAAACCACACTGTCAGGGGCTGCATACTTGGATCCCAGTCCAACCACAGGTTGGAAACCAAGATGGAGACCTTGATTAACCAATATAATTTGCATTGTGTATACTTACAAAATCAGTATCAAAATATGCTTCTGAGGCATGATACCAGCTGAAATTGTAGCTGACACTCATAGTACCATTACTCCAGTAGGTCCAAAAGCTTCTGAGAACTTGAATTGTTAGAAAGAAGGACAGTACCTTCCTGGATGGACCTGTGTAAGCAAGGCACCCTAGGGCTTTTGTCTCAAGGCAGTACTTTTGAATGGATGAAAACCTTACATTCTTATTGTTTGTTTTAAAACTATTTAATGAATTTTCAATGGCCTTTGTCTCTTTAGCAGTGATAACCTTATATATACTGTTCTGATCAAACTGTGAGTTTGGGGGACATTTTTCTACTGGGTTTTGGTCTCAACTCTCACTGACGACTCTGCTAAAGTACCAGCAATGCTATAACTTGAATGTCAGAATGTTAGCATGTCATTTACTGGCTTAGTCCAGTATTTTAATATTAACATCACCCAAACTCTGAAAAAATGGAGGAAGTGTAGAGAGATTAATTGATACAAAGTTGCAAAAGTCTCTTTATTTGAATAGACCCCTCAGTTCCACCTAAACCTTCAGAAACAGTACTTAGGATTCACATTCCTGACAGCACTAAATTTTTTGAACTCTTAGTGAAATCATCCATTAAGTATCACATGTACTTTTCCAAGGTGGCATTCTACATATCTTTGTTTTTTTCAAGAATGGCTTTTAATTAAATGTATATGTGTCTGTGTTTGTGTGAGTTTGTGCACATAAGTTTATATATATATATATATATATATATATATATATATATATATATGTATGTATGTATATATGTATACATATACATATATATGCTTAGTCTGATGGTTGACTGAGAGCATCTGAATCTGTATTGGTCAGGCTCTGGCAAAGCCTCTTGGGAGACTACTATACCAGGCTTCTGTCAGCAAGCTCTTTTTGGCATCAGTCATAGTGTCTGGGTTTGGTGTCTGTAGATGGGATGGATCCCTAGGTGAGGCAGTCTCTGAATGGCCTTTCCTTCAGTTTTTTCTCCACTCATACCCTGTATTTTCGTTAAACAGAAACAATTCTGGGTTCAATTTTTGAGATGGGTGTTCAGCCCCATCCTTCTACCAGGGGCTGAATATGGTCTCTACAGCTTCTAGCTCCCCTTTGTTTGGTTTTTGGCTAATGTCATCCTTGTTGGGTCCTGGGAACCTCTTGTTTCCCTGGCATAAGTTTAGGGTCCCACAGAAGCCAGAGGCATTACATTCCCTAGAGCTCAAAGAGAAGGGATTTGTGAACCTCCCCATGTGAGAACTAAGAACCAAATCCAGGTATTCTAAAAGAGTAGTATATACATTTAACCACTCAGTCCTCTCTCCAACCCTTTAGTCTTCAACATTTTATAAATTATTTTTGTTAACCAGTTTCAAAGCTCCAGGAACCAAATTTTTTAATAGCATGGTAATGACCCTACTTCTTTGTACCTCTTGCTACTGTGACAAAGAGTTTTCAGAAACATTATAATGGAGAAAATTTTATTTAGGTCATGACTAGGGGTTGGGTTCATGGTAGACTCACTGAAGGTATTTTCTAGTCCCATTGTGAGAGAGTACACCATGGAGGATGGGTTTTGGTGAACAGTATTATTCAGTCAAGAAAGATGGTAAAGTAAAAAACAGAGACCAAGTAATGGACAGTGGACATTCAAGTGCATGTATCCACAGTATTCCAAACAATGACTTTCTACATGTAGTTAACTTGACTTAATAACATTGCCATGATCTCCCAATAATATCAACCCATGAAGCAAGGGCTGGAGAAGTGTCTCAGAGGTTCAGAGTCTGTGTATTATATTTCTAAGTATTGCAGTTCAAATGCCAGCACCTATCTAAAAAGTCATGTAGCCACACAAGCATGAGTAACGACAACTCCTACAAAAGGAGAGATAGGAGGCTCCCTGGAGCTTGCTGGCTTCTAGGGTAGCCAAGAAAATGCAAGTCCCAGGGTCAGTGAAAGACTGAGTCAGTGATCCAGTTAGTCAAAAAGTAATTGAAGAAGACACTTGACACCCTCCCCGGGTATCAGCATATGCTCATAGGCACATGCACCCAAAGATTCTAGGATATACTCACAGAATCACATACATTCACAAAACCCCAACAATTTACCAAATCCTAAATCAACCATCTATTAATTCATTTATGTGGTCCAATCATAACCCAAGATTTGAACCACTAAAAATTGATTCTATTAGTGAATATGCTTTAATTCAACAAGGGGCCCTTATTGGTGGCATTTTAAATACTTCATACACTTTATATTTTATGAGCACACAATGTAAATAAAAATACACATATAAAGTTTAATGGAACTGTGATTAACACTGACTTAATTATGAGAAACACTTATGGAAATTTCTTTAAATAAACATTGTAACAGTAACACTGACTTTGAATTGATTTATAACAAGCAATGCCAAGCAATGTTTCAAAAACAAAACTTGAAAATACCTTTATTTCTCTTTAGCATTAGATTTTAGTATGTATATTAGTATTTAATCTTTGGGTTTTTTTGTTTTATTCTTGATAATTTAAAATCAAGTCCAAAAGTAAGGCAGTAATTAGTAGAACTAAAATTGAACTGTGAGTGATGTCCATTATGCAGGACTTGGGGGAATTTGGAGAATGACAGTATAAGTCTTTGCTTCCAGAATGCTACCCATTTAGATGGCATACAGTAATGAAGAAACCCCATGTGTTTGAAACTTTGTGATTTGCTTTATACCAATGCATACTTTATATGGAATGCAGTGATTTATAAATGTGTCATATCAAATAGTCATTTCAAGCTTTAACATACATTGTTATCATCTACAGGGCTTTCTAACATTAAGATTAATGATACTAACTTTATGACATTGTATATGTAGTTCAATCCCGAGTGAAGATGGTGATATGGATCCTGGAAGTAATCTTTGAGGAGCACTGTCATAAAGACATAAAACCTAGATACATCACTAGCATTCAAAACAGCTTTGTCCCAGAGATGCTGTACAAATATCTGCTTTTGTAAATTCTGTTCATTCTTAACAGATCCTATTATACAGTAGATGACAAATTTTCTGAAGTGATAATTGATTTAATTCTTTTGACTAAGATATGAAGGCAGAGCCTCAAATAAATATCTTAAGCAAACATTCTCTCATATAGCCTGGTCATGCAAATATGTGTGTGTGTGTGTGTGTGTGTGTGTGTGTGTGTGTGTGTGTATTGATGCATGGTGTCATTAAATTGCCAAGATGGTTCTGAACTCATTCTGTTACAATAGTCCTTGAGTTTGAACCCCTCCTGTTTCAGCCTTCTATGGAGCTCTTCTCCCCCACTTCGTGTGTTATTGAGTTCATAATAAAAATGCAATCAATTGTCCCAAAAAATTTGAGTAGTGCTTTGGGGACCATGACTAAAGCTATGTTCTCCTTCTTCTTTGATTATTATTATTTATTAAATTATATTCTAAAACGCAAGAAGCTTAAAACAGTTCTCAGCAGCTTTTCTCCAAGAGGAAAATGACAGGTGTAATTACTGTGAGAAGTGATAAGAAACTACAAAGGAATCAAAAACATCGGATAAAGTGTAAGTTAAGTAAAATTCTCTACCAGCAAACATATTTATATGCAACCTATAATTTAGTTTAAGTGAGGCTATTTTAATAATCAAACTGTAAGTTAGGTGCTTGAAAATAATGTGTTCTGGTCAAATACACCCCATACCCTCTAACTCCTACATAGTCACACCATGTTTTTCCTCTCAACATCATGTACACTGTGTGTGTGTGTGTGTGTGTGTGTGTGTGTGTGTGTGTGTGTGTGTGTGAATAGCAGTCTCTTTGGCGGGGGGGGGGGGGGATTGAACTCTCTTTTAAACCAGTGAGATTACCTAGGCTTTATTTTAAATTTTAATTCTAAAAAATAGCTTTGAAAGAACATAACCTATTTGAATGAGAGTAATAAAAGTACTTTGGATTTGGCAGTACCTTACAAAAAACTGTGTGTAACAAGAAAAATTACCAAAACAAGAGAGAAATCTTAGAAACTGATATCCCATAGTGATGGCCTCTGTAATTTTGGCTTGAATATTTTTCTTAACAAATATTAATCATCCACCAGGGTCTGTAAAGTGTTGCATTTTCATCACTTTGACTTTCCACTGAACCATTAAAAGGTAAATTAGTTGTAAAAATCTATCTGGAGGTAACTAAACATGCTTGCCTGCTGGATAAGGTTGTTGGATGCAAGCCAATTAGATACTGAATAATGTGTGTCAAACTCTAGTCTGAGCTTTCTAGTACATGGTCTTAAGTCATCCCATTTGACATCAATTTTCTAGCTGCTGTAAAACAATAATAAAGCCAAATCTTCAGTATGTTACAGACAAGGATATTTTGGCTTCCCCCTCCCCCAGAATAACTACTCTATTTACTTCATCTAGGTGCCCCTTTAAGCTGTCAACTTAAAGAAGAAAAAAAGTATATTTATTCTTAGAAAAATAATTTTTGAAAAGTTGAGCTTTGATGCATTTTAAATTTCAAATCTGAAATATTTTTATAGGTACTAAATTATAAAATGTAATGTACTCATCTCTCCTGTCTCTCATATTTAAATGGCAGGCCACAAATTACTTGCAAACAAAGTTTGTATGGGCATGTTAAATTATTACTTGAAGTCCACAGTTTCAAGTTCCAGTTAATATAATCCATTTGTGGTGTATTCCAACTATCCTTATCACTGTTCAGTGGATGCTTGCAATTTTTCAACTGTCAACAAGAAATAAAGGCAAAAATTTCTTCAACCTTTAGTCTAAGAATTAAACAGAAGTCCAATGTCTAAATTGTGGTTTTAATCACTGTGGGAAAATAGTCTTAGTATTCAATTTTCCAGTGTCTTGTGTTAACATTGCTCTCTAAACAGTGTTTTAGTCTGTTCCATATGGTGGCATAACTCTAGATGGCTCAATCTAAATTTGAGCAATGTTAGTGCATGTATACACATGTGTGTTGTGGACATATATGCACACATTTTTAAGTATGTGCACACTTTGGGTTGTATGTACATGGCATGTTCATTCATGGCTGTGTTCAAGCAAGTGTATGTACATGTGTATGCATGAATGTATGTGTATTCGTTATAGTATATGTGCATGTGAGTATGTGAAATTGGGTATGCTTATGAATTCTTAACCTTGTGCATGCAAATGAGAGTGTGTCCTCTGGTCCTTGCTCCAGAATACCCACAATTTAGCTTTGGGAATAGGCCTTATTGCTTTACCTAATCTTAACTGCACCTTGAACATTCTACTTAAGACATCCTTTTTTATCCACTGTAAGTTTTTCACAATGAGATTTAATTCTAAGCCATGAGCCATTGGAGAGAACACTCCTAGTATATAAACCATACAACTTTTCACTGATTCTTTGAGTGTGTGTGTGTGTGTGTGTGTGTGTGTGTGTGTGTGTGTGTGTGTGTTGTAATATGGTTTGTAATCCGGTAATTATGTGGAGAGGCCAAAAGTCAATGACAGATATTTTCTTTTTGGAATCCACCTCATTTTGGGGGAACAGTGTTTCTCACCAACCCTGGAGCTCACTGATTTGTTTGGACTAGTTGGCCACTGACTTCTATGCATTGCCTATCTCTGTCCCATAACCCTGGGGATACATATATGTGTCAAAAGCCAATCTTTCAATCAGGTCCTCATACTCCATGCCTGCCTGGCAAGCACTACTTCCACTTACCCATCTTTTTTATCCTTTTATCTAGATTTCCTTCATTCATATAATATGCGACAGAAATAAAATCCATAAACCTATAACATGTCATTTTTTCCTGTGAATAAAAAAGATTATAACCACTCAAATTCCATCTATCGTAAAAAACATTGAGAGCTATATTGTTTTAAATGGGTATCTTATTCTCATGTTAATGATATAGGACTAGTTAGGTAGTTCTTCATTATTGTGTAATCTTGTCCAAAATATCCCTTGCCATCCCCATGTAACCAGGACATTTGGCATAAGAAGCAATGGCCTTCTTACGGAATCACATTCTGAATGCCTCACATCCCAGACTGCCTGGCTGCAGGGAAGCACCTCATGAGAAGAAGCAGCCACTTTGTCTCCTAACTGAAGCTGGGTTAGCAGAGTTCTCTATAAAAAACGATGACCACGGAAGCATTTAAACATGACTTGGTTGCCCCTGGTATAATTACCCCTACAAATGTGCTTTGTGTTTTCCTGTGACCTTCTACATCTAATTAGCAAAATTTAACATGAGGATAGAAAAGTAATAAATACAGGATGCTCATTTAATATCCCAGAAACATAATTACTACTTCATTTCTTCTATCTTTCTCTTATTGGGAAAGCACTGAGTCAGAGAAATTGTCATGTACACAACCTTTATCCACCTACTCATACATATTTCAATATATTTATTTATTGTAATAAATCACTGAATGATAAATTGGACTGATATTTTAAAGTAGTCACTTTTGTATCATTTTCCTCTGGAACTTTTTAATGCTTTCTACAGGTTGGTATAGAAATATTCTAAAATATTGATGTTGGGTAAAGAAATCTAGTATTTAGCTGAATATAGTAGAAAATTAATGTACCAATAAGTGTTTTAAGTAATGTTTTAAAATTACATTTTATATTTTATGGGAATGGCGGCATTTCTATACATATTAAGATGATAAAAACTAAACTGAATTATACTTTAGGGTAATAAAAGTTCTTAGTCATGTACAAACTTACTGACATAATAGCGAGATTAGTGTTCTCAATGTTAACTTATACTTAGAGTGAAAGAGATTTAACGGAACTTAACCACTCTTTTTTTTCTTTTTTCAAGTAAATTCATACTTGTCATATTTTGTTAAACGTACTATAGAGAGATAATGAGAGGCCAAACTAACTTACTAAAGGGCCTAGTAAATGTAATTTTTAAATGTATTATTGTTTTGGATTTAAAAACTTGTTTGTATTTTTTCATATAATGCATTTTGATCATATTATTTACTCACTTGCTCCTCTCCTTTTGATTCTAAGTTGTTTTCTTCAAATTCAGCCAGAACAAGTTGAGTCACTGCCGTGATCCACACCATAGCAAGTGCATCCTTAATGTGCTATTTTAATGTTTGCATGGACTCTCTGTAACTGTTAAAGTTATCTAATAGTTGATAATTGTTTCTATGTATATTTTAAATTTGTTTATTTATGTTCATTTCTATTCTTACATATAGGACTTTTAGCAGTCACACAGACCTGACACTCAAACAAGAATGAACTGGATGCTGTTGCAGACACTCGAATTATTAAACCCAGACACAGTCACAGTGTCAATTACAAGCACCGCTAGAAATACAATTTGCTGGAAAACTGAGGTTGCATATAAATAAATGCCCACTCATTCTTTTCGTAATCCTCCACACACAAACATTAAGAGACTGGATAAAAGCCGTCATGCTGAGCTGTAGCCCCATTTTCTTTTCACTCATATTTTAAAACATCTCCATGGTTTTCTATCATAGGCTTTAAAACAGTGAACACTGGGCAATGCGATGCCTACAATGACAAATGATTAGCATGAAAAGGCGTAATGTGTTATTGTGAATGGGGCAATGTTGTATATTGTATAACTTTATGACAGTGACATTATGCATATACTATCAAAGCCACTTCTAGAAAATAGAAGTAGAGTGATTTTTCCGTGTTAGTGACATAGAAATTGCTTTGGTGTATTGGAATATGTGCATTTGAGTTTGCCTGAGTGAACTTCTACTTAGACTCGAGTTTTCTGCTGAGAACAAAAAACACATCTGTGGTAGCACAATGGCTGCTGAATGTCTTAAAGAATGATCTTATACTTTTTGCAAAATCACTTCTCAGTATGCATACTTGTTCAGGCATGGAAAAGTTGAAGCACTTTGAAGGGTGTCACTGATGTACAGTTATCTGCTGAGGTAATTGTTTTACTGAGCTTGCCATATACACAAAATGGCAAACATAATAACAGTAGAATGCTAAAATTATCGAAGCAGTTAACGTTTAGGTGAGCTCTATGAGAGATATGAAAATTATGCTTAAACATCAATTTCATCTATTCATTAAGCAAGGCAGACATTCCCATCAAATTTGAGGAAGGAAAGAAGGAAGGAAGGAAGGAAAGAAGGAAGGAAGGAAGGAAGGAAGGAAGGGAAGGGGAAGGAAAAAGGGGGAGGAAGGAATAAAGAGTAAGGAAGGGAGAGTGAGAACAAGGAAGGTAAGGAAAGAGGGAAGAGCACATAAGATGGATATATGAAAAAAACATTGAGAAAAGAGAAAAAGTGAACAGAAGAAAACAGCAGAAAGGCATGTTTTATATAGCAAGTTAATATGCTACCAGTTTTGCATGTAATGTAAATATTGGAAAGAAATAAACTTTAGGAAGTAACTATTCCATATTGTATTAGAACATTCATTTTATAGTAGTTATATCAGTTATTCATTTCCCATTTTACAAGTAAGTTATACATGTGTTTGTGTATTGCAAAATATACCATCTATCTGGAATGTTTTTAAGACTTTAAATGGCATTAAAATACATAATGAATTCAGCAGCACAGAAGGAAATTTGAAAAGTTTCATTGCAAAGACTTTTCTTTTAAGAGCCATACACATATCTGCTTCAGCAATGCATTCATATAGGTTAGGGCAATCCATTTTGCAATGTGATAATCATCTCAACATTTTAACAACCTTGTTTTAAAATTATTTGTTCCTTTGTTATTAAGGTTGACTGGGTCATTCCAAAGTTGCAGTCACTCATGGATCCTAACTGATAGCTATCCACTAAACAGCCTATCACCCATCATTATGGTAAATAGAAAAAACAAAGTGGCTGGCCATAGTAGTGGCAGACAAGGCAATCATCACTGTCGCTGGGATCCACCACTGTCTAGGTGATGAAGGTGCTTCATCACATTCACTCTCGTAGCACAGAAAGGTGCCCCTGCTCTCGTCAGTATCAATGGCCATCTCCACCTCTGAAGGAAAAGCATCAGTCGCTGATGCTTATGATACCACCTTGAAGTGACAGCTCTAAATGCTTGTGGAAAAGGGGATCTCAAGAAGTCTCTCTTGTCTCCATTATGAATACTGAACAGGAAATGCCTCTAATAAAAATGCATCCTTCAGAGTACCAGAATTGTCATTGATTGTGTTTAGGGTTTCTAATTTAACAATATAAATCTGGGAATCCCAAGGGATTAGCTTTTCACTTTTGCACTAATTTCCTTTTGCTAATAATTGTAATAAACTTCACTAGTGGGTTTAAGTATCTCATTAAAACCAGCAATTTAAAGAATAGTACCTTATAAGACACTGTATCTTGTATAATTATAAATGTTGAAAATTACATTGAAGAACTTGCAGAACACTATTGACACACAACACATCTTGTTCTACAAGTAGAAAACTCATTGACACAAATAATGGCTCTCAGAAGAGGGCATTAGCCATTGTTCCAAGTTCTACAAGACAGACATTAAAAATAAAAATGTAATTGGCTTTTTAAAATGTCAATTGAGGCAATGAATTATCAGCTCAATTTTTAAAATACTAGAAAAGCATAAAATGAATTAAGTACATTTTAGAGAACATAGAATATATAACATACAATTTTAGAGGAAATTTTTTCTGTGACTGTAGATGTTTTAAATGTCAAGGAATGCAGTTGAAATATATTAGTTTTATATTGTACTGACTTGAGTGCCCATGTTACACGGGAAATGCCTAACTTCTCTGATATCAACTACATATACACTGCAAAAGTAACCAATTATATTGGGTAATATTTGAACAAACCCCACAAACTATTGCTTCTTTTTTATATCTTTACAACTTTACAGTATCTCCATGCCAATCAAATCAATGAATGATTATTTCATAACAAAGAATAAATTAGTAATAAAGCAAGAATATAGAATATCAGTAGATTTATCTTGCTCTGTAAATGTTTTAATTTGACAAAATATAATTGATTATTTGCTAAAGAGAATACATAGGAATATGGTTTTCTCTTTTTTGAAAAATAATTTTGGTAAATACAAATACTTAACTTCTTTGATTTTTATGTTGAATCTTTACCTAAGGTTTACTGTTTTAAAAGTTTGGTATTCTTGCTGATGTTATTACTAGGGATTAATGAGAGTTCTCTTAGTCACATAAACATGACCACCAAATAGAGCCCCTGGTCCCTTTTCCTCTCTATCTTGTCCCTTGCCCCAAGAGAAAGCAGTTCATTCAGTTACACATCATAGTACATGCCCAGACAGATTCATCTCCTATTGGACAAGAACTTTGATATTCATGAGCCATATAAACTTATCATTTTCATAAATTGTTTTGTGTATTTTGTTAAAAGGATTAGGATCTGATCAATAGGATATAAAGAAATTTCATTTTTCTGTTTTCCACATAAAACAGAGTTCTAAATTGGTCAAAATTGTAGACATATTTAGCAGTTAAAAACTAGTATTTTAAAATATTTATGATAGTGTTATTTTTCTTTGAAACTAACAAAAATCATTATTTATAAATGTTGCTGTCCTAACATTTTGGAAAATAGAAATAATACAATGCAGGTATGCTTGGTCATATCTATTAAAAGCATACATAGAACTATGTCATAGTTAGCATCCATGGTTATTCTGACCCTGCTACTTCACCCACACACTTTTGTGAACTTTTCTACACTGATAATGTTATATAAATACCCTTAACATATTGATGGAAAGGCTTGTATAAAATTAGCTTACAAAAGCTACAGTTTTAGTATTCAGCTCCTTTTCTGCTGTTTTGCTTGCTGTTGAAGAATACAGGTCATGGTTAGAGTCATACAGAGGTCCAATTTAGTAAGTCACTAACAATTTCTGAAGCAGAGCCATGGTAAGAGTGACATGACCTCAAAATGTAGCAGGTTTGGAACTTTCTCTCACAACTCTTATTTTAGTTGTATGCTCTCATCCCAAAGATGTTTTGTAAATCTATTCAAAATTCAGCAGTTTAAGGTCTACTTTTAGGAACAAAATGTTAGCTAAAATAATCTATGTTTTCATTAATATACACTGTTATTTTTCTACTTTATTTTTTATACAATCTATTTTCAGTTGTTGAACATAAATTTAATTGAGATGAAGGTAAATGGTACTTATTCATGATATATAACACATTCAGTATTATAGTAGTCTGTTGTCAAGGTTTATCGTTAGAGAATATTGTCTATAAGTAAATGTTCTTTGGTTTCACTAAGTTTAAGAGCATCCTTTAATTGAAAATATGCCTTAATTTTGGGTGTTAACAAAATAATCCTGAGACTATACCATGCCAATAGATTAAAAATAACAATGATGTTCTTTCAGGAAAAAAATAGACATTATTACAAAGAAGTAACATATTGAGAATATTGATTGGTATATTTTTCAGGTCATTATATAATTAGGAGAATTTTACAAGAAAAAACATTTACTTCCTATATGATCTAAAACTAACTGTCCTAACAAAAAATCAAGTCAAATTCAATGACAATGGTTTTCTAGCATTGATTTGAGTTTCCTTGCATATGTAAGATAAGATGGTTATCATAGACATAGCTATCATTTACATAATTGCAGATTATTGCCTTAAAATCAATTAAATATTTCAAAATTCTACCTTCTTGTTCTTAGATATATTGTACAGTTATGAATCATAAATATCATCTCATGTTATCATTTCACTGATATGTTGTATTGTGTCAGAGTGCAAAGATGAAGCATGCAAAAAGTCCAATGTCTCATGAACAAAACGTAATTCAAAGTCACTTTAACTGTCTTCAGAATAGTCAAACTATTCTCATGACTCACAGTCCTAGTGATGTCAAAAGTCAGAGAATTCTATACCAGTATTATTGGCAATGCAGAACATTTCTTATAGGCAGTTTTATCTTAAATATAAGTGTTTATTGACATATGACTAATTTAAGTGTATTCATTTCAATGCATTTTTTATTTGAAAAAAATCAATGTTTATAGATTCCATCAACTTATCTAAGAACTATACATCTGTATATTTGTATTCTGTTCATTATAAAACAAGATATTATATTATCAATTTTTTTAATGTATCACAATAGCAGGTTCAATAAGTCAGTGGTAGAAGGTAGATTTGACTGAGGCAAAATCATGGTGACTGCAAGGTTGATTTTCCCTCGATGTTCTAGAGGCTGGAGTCCACCATGAGCATTCTTTAATTTCATCCCCCCACCCTGGTACCCTGTCATCTTCAAGCCCAGAAACACTGCTTCCCTAGGAAATATCTATTGTCAGACCACTGTGGAAACATCTGTATAAGAATCTGGTCTTTAGGACTTGGGGGGATTATAATAGGTCCATCTAGAGAAGCCAAACCCTCCAACTTTAAGGTTCCTAAATATAATGTTTTAACTTTTTAGTGTAGAATATTATTCAGAGATTCAAGAATCTAAGAGATAAATATATTTAGATGGATGATATTCTAAGAGAATTCAATAATAATAATGATAATAATATAACAAATGCAAACAATGATCAGTTTCTTAAATAGTAGAGATATTTTAACTCAGTATCTAGGCTTTTCTGGCAAGAGATCACACAAAAGACCTTCTAAATCTGTGTGGTCTGGCTGAAATGACACAACTTTCATTTCAATGTAGACAAGGTTAGTTTTTAGATAGAAGCAAGCAGCCATGTTTGAAAGGACATCTAATTGGGTCCAGTGGAGTGAGTGAAGTTCAGGTGAGTTCAGTGCAGTGAGTTCTGTTCAGTCAGTTGAGTTCAGTTTAGTGGAGTTGAGTCAGTCAGTTGGGAGTCAGTGCAGTGAATGCAGTGCACTGGAGGTACATCTATTCTTGAGTTCATGCAGTTCAGTGCAGGTCAGCAGAGGCAGGGAAGCCAGAGTCTAAAAGGAGCCAGAAGCTTAGGAAAAAATGAACAATGTTAGTTTGAAGCCAAGCAGAACAATTTAGTGAGAAGCTGGAAAAAGACAGATTAAATCAGTCAGCTTGGAAAGGAGTTTATGGCAGAACAGCTAAACAATAGCTGAGTTCAGGCAGCCAGAATTCGGAAAGAACTGGAAAGGGTAAACTTATTTAACAGCAAGCCTCCAAGATGAGAATTATATCAAGCAAATAAAAATTGCATTTACATTAAGCTATATTGTATATGGTATATCTGCCAGATATACTTCTGGAATAGAATAATTGATGGTGTTCATTTTTTTTTTATGTTATAGATAAATAAGCTAAGTAAACAATAAATACTTCTTATTTGTTATTTAGTGATCAAAAGTGATTCACTTACTACTAATAATACATTTTTAAATTCATGCAAGAGATAAATATTAATCAATAGCTGTGTGAATATAACTACAAATTCTTAAATATAAGATGACTGAAAATACTGAAAGTTGTGAAACAAATAAGAAAATAAAATGTGACTTAGTATATATGATAAATAAATGACCATGGAGAAAAATTGTTTAACAAATAACAAGAGATGAAGAACTGGTTAAAAATGAGTGTGTTGATGAAAATTCAAGATAAAGAAGCAGGCTGAAGAAAAGCACTGACTGTCACAGAAGCTCTACATTTTGTGGAATTTACTAGAACTGGTGATTGAACATGGCAGGAAGGAACATGTCTGTCTGGAAAGTCTTTAGAGAATAGTTGCTTTGGAGAATGGGAAAAATCAGAGGCACAGCAGTTGTCATCAGTGAAAGGGACAGGTGTGCGTATACGTATAGATGTGTATACGTATATGTGTGTAAGGCACATACAGATACAGTTTTTTAGAATTGATTTACTTGTACTTTGAATAATGAATACATACTTATCAGACACTTATGGAGAAAATGACATTGCAGTAGAGAGATTGAATAGTAAGCATTGAGGCAAGAAGGCAGGAAATAGCAATTGTGTACCATGGTAAAAATTTTATGACCATGCTTTCTGGGCTGTAATTCACCCTTCCAATAAAAACAAATGGAATGTCAGAAGGAAGGGTGCAGAGGCTGCGTTACTATAGTAGAGAAGCCTATCAAAGCTGACAGTAATGCACTTACTGGTCCTCTTTGGGTAAACTACCCTCATTGAATACGCTCAGCTATGCTGGAAGTTTCAGAAAATATCAGGCTCAAGATTGAGTTTTTTCATTGCTAATACACTTAATCAATGAACGTAGCTTCTTTGTACTCAGTCTATACTTGCACATAGTGTTAAAGTGTGATAATTATACAGTATCTCTTTCTATCTTTGGATTGTGATATGTGGTTCAATCAGACATAGAACAAAAACATAGAAAAATAGTACTAAATATGTACATTTTTCTATATTCCCTTAATAATTTATTTACATACACATTAAATATAAAATAAATAATAAATTGGAATGTATCTTTAATTACTTGAATTAATCTTTTATTACAATTTATGTTTTCCATTAATTAATTTATTTACTTTACATCCAAATCATCCACCCCCAATCTCAGTCTTCCCCTCACATGGCCCTTTTCCTCTTCCCCCTTCCCCTTCATCTCTGAGAACCAGGAAGACTGCCTTGGGTACCAACCCACCCTGGCACCTCATCCTTTCCCAATGAGGCCACAAGACCTTCTAGTTAGGGGAATATGATCCACAGGCAGTCAACAAAGTCAGTGCAAGTTCCTGTTTCAGGTGTTGAGGGACCATTGTGAAGACCAAGCTATCAGTTTTGTATGTGAAGGGGGGTCTAAGTCCATCCCTTGTATGTTCTTTGGTTGGTGTTCAGTCTCTAGGAGCTCCCAAGGGTCCAGGTTAACTGACATTATTGGTCTTCTTGTGGAGTCCCTATTCTCTCTGGGTTCCTCAATCTATCCCCCAACTCTTCAACAGCTCCCTCTAGTGTTTGGCTGTGGATCTCTGCATCTGCTTTGGTCAGTTGCTTCCAGGAGCATAATAATAAAAGGCATAGCACTCAGGAATATTTGGCAATGTGAATGCTGCCAATTTGAACCCAACCTGGGCTGTACAGTATGTTTGAAACAAGCCAGTTACAAGTGATACCCAGATATACCATAAAGGAAAACAAACTCAAACAAAACTAAATGTGATGAAAATTTTAGAAAAGGCTTTATAAGTCTAAGAGACGGTTTTAAGTCATCTACTTGCTTGGATCACTGGGGGTGTTCCTCAATGGCAGCTACCATGACCATAGCTAGCTTGTATGTTTACAGTAATTGAATAACTATAATCTCTTTCTGATATGCTCCTGACATTTCATTCTTCTGGATTTCTTCAGTACCTCTGCTTAGGATGTAACTGTTGACTTATTAATGTTTATACTGGTGATTATATGTCTGACTGCTTCCTTCTCTATGTCATGATCCACTATTATTGTTGATCTTTGTAATCTCACAACTTACATACATGGTTACAACTGTTATTGAATGGGGCAAGATTTCATTTTATCTTCTATGTATACATAGAGTTTTAGACAACAGTGCTAGGAGTTTTCTTACTTGGTGATAAACGAAATAAAATTTATTTGATTGTATGGGTTAATTATTTTGAGTTGTGATGACTTTTGAATGAAGCAAATAATCTTGATCTAATGGGCAGACATACTTTTCCTTTTAAAAATAAGATTAACCATTTTACTAATAAAATATACAACCTTGGTGCTATGCTTCAGTGGAAAATATAGCTTCTGTTCATAAATTATCTTTTATACAAATATTGAGTTTTGTACATGAATGCACATCTGTCCATAGACATGTACATGAGAGTCTATCTGAACATATTTTCATTGATATTTTGAGATCTGGATGTACTATGAAATCTTGGACTTTAGGCTCATGAATGCATAAGAAGTGTGGAGCTATCGTTATCTTTTTTTCTATAAAATCTGTGTCTAAAGCTATTTTTTTCTTGTAGAAAACTGTAAGGTTTTACATGTCTTGAATTTTTCCTTATCCTAGTGAAAAATATCAATAGATTTCTACAGTAGCAAAAGATAATGTTCCTAAAATTAAACCCAAATTGTATGTCCTAAACCATACAGATATCACAACAATATACTTATATATGTATATATAATGTGTGTGTATATATGCATTTTCAAATATATATATAAATATATATTCAAATATATACATTTGAAAATGCATATATCTGTCCAAAGTGGCATTTCATCATAGCTCAAATGTAAAATTTTGTCACAGAGCCTGGAAGGAGTTTGAAAAGGACAGAACAGTGATACCTCTCACTTGTTTTTTCCAATTGGAAGGAAACCAAAATCCCTTGGGATTCTTGATGAAGTGTGTGTTCTATCACAAAACATGTTTCTTTAATAATTGTTCTTACTTGACAGTTATTCATAGCAATACTTCTTAATTCTTCTCCAAAAATAATAATACAGTCTTCAATCTCAGGATCTCTACTGCATTCTTATACTTAACCACTGCATTAATTTCAATTTTCTGTCTTGTTATAAGCAGTGTTCATAACAAGCCATTTATTTTAACTACAAATTCGTGATTCATGCCAGCTTTTTAAGAACTTCTTTATGGGAATAATTTTTACCTACAGATATTGTGAAAAAGACATACAGCTAACCTGCCTAACAAAAGCTGACAAGACCAAGAATTGATTCATGAATAGAGAAAGTATTCAGTTCTCAAGCTGGTTTTTGATTTTTAAAATGCTGTCCTCTTCAAAATGATGTGTATGGATTAATTGCCTCACAGAAATCTAAACTCTTGACTTTTTTTGATTTAGTAATAAGGAACAACTCTGAATGTCATTCCACAAAGGACATGCAAAAGGCTTTTCAGCCTTTTGGCTAAAATGAAGTTCAGAACATTAGGTATCCGTAAGTGCCAGGGGAAATCAAGAGATTTGGCTTTTGGCACCAGAGGATTTGGCTTGAGGTATAGAGTGTAAAGACATGCCCTCTGTATTAGTTATTTTTCTATCGCTATGATAAAACACCATGATCAATGACATGTTATGAAACAAAGTGTTTACGGGGGGCTTAGAGTTCCAGAGGTTAGAATCATGATGCAGTAAAGGCTTGGCAGAAGAAATATTTGAGAGCTCATATAAAACCATGAGCAGAATGTATGTACTGAGAATTAGCTTGAGATGGTGTAAGTTTTTGAAAGTTCAAAGCCCACCCCTAAGTGGCACATGCATTTTCGAACAAAGCCACACTTAGTGAATCTTCCAAAATAGCTCTGCCAACCAGTGACCTAGTGGAACATCTCACCTTCTGGGGCCCATTCTCTTTCAAACCTCATGTCCGTTTACCTACAGGTTACCTATGTGCTGGTGTGTGTGTGTGTGTGTGTGTGTGTGTGTGTGTGTGTGTGTGTATTGTGTGTCTTCAACAGCTCCATCATTTTTGTCTCACTTGTTGAAAATTTGAATGGAATATTTTAGAATGCCAACAAAAGCTTCATGCTGAAGAAGTCATTTAAAATGGATCTCCCCATCTTTTTTGCCCCTAAGATTATCTTCATCTCTATTGAGGTTTAGAGTCTTTGTATGATTAGAAACGGTAGGATTTTAATATTTGCAAGTTTAAAATATATCTACTGGGTTGTGCTGATACACGCCATTAATCCCAGAATCTAGGAGGTAGAGGTAGACAGATCTCTGTGTATGAGGGCAGCCTAACCTATGGAGCAAGTTCCATGACAGCTAGAGGTCCAGAGAAAAACCCTGTCTCAAAAAGCAAACAAACAAACAAATAATACGAGGATAATAGATTCTTCTGTTGACCTTCATATCTCTGTAATCAAAAAAATATATTTTTAAATACCATGTTTATAATAAATTAAGTAATTAAAAGCACATTTCAGAGACAACCACACTTTTGGAACTGTATAAACACTGCCCAGTTCTACACAAAGAGTCACTCCAAGTAGAAAGCTAATGTGTTCCTTATTACTGTTTTGCCCGTTTGTGAAACCTTTTAGTAACCTGAATAATTGCAAAGTCTGCAACTTAAAATTATATGTCAAATTTTATGTAGAAAAAAAGTACATTAAAATTTAAATACCAAAAACTGATGGCTAGACTTTTAAGGCGTGAGAGTTATGCAAAAATAGCAGATGATGAAAACTGAGGTGACACTATTTAAAACTGCAGGAGAGGAGCACAGGTGTCAGATTTCCACCCAGTCTTCCTGGAGAGGGCTGCCTTCAGCACAATGCATACCAGGCATGAGACTCTTCTGGTAATTGTTTTACACACAATTGCTTTAGATAACTCTTTTGTAAACTATTTATGGCTCTTTCCTTATTATCAATTATTAAAATAGGAATTTAAATAGCTTAATAATCTTGCCCTGAAATTTTAACATAATACCACAGTTGAAAATCGATTCCATACGTCTAAAGTACAAGTTTAATGAATCTAATAGGGTCTGTTTTTTCCTGTCAACTTACTTAAATATCAGCCATTCTCTTGATTTTTCTAAGGTCTCTTCTCATACATCGGCTTCTACATTACAATGTGCATGTGTATTGTATTTCACCTAATGTGTTTGTTGATATCATTGCTGAAACCTAGGGATCTTTGTTTTGGTTTGACACATTTTAGTATTTAGAAGACTTAAGGAGAAATGACTTTCATTATTTGTCATTAACTTTTATCTGTAGAGTGTTGTGGTTTATATTAAAAGACTTTTAAATTATAAAAACAGTATTCGTTGCTTTCCTATATCTCATATATGTTTCCGAAATATAAATTGCCAAACAAGCTGTGAAATCAACTGGTGAAGAATTATGCTTTTAATATCTTTTAAATGACTAAAATAGGCATTTTCATACTTTACGATAGAATGCATAATTGTATTAGTAAATATCATTTGAATGAAATTCATAATGTTGATTGTTACAGAGACATTGCCTATTAAGGGACTAGAGCTAATAAAAGAACAAGAACTGTATTGATCATGTTTAATGACTCTTTTAAATTAATGGGTCACCTGCTGGTTCAGAAGGCAGTGCCGACCTCTAAGTGGGTAAAAATGAGTGGTTTTAAATTGATTTATAGGTCTTGGAATCGATGATGAACACAATAATGGTAACAGAACTTTCAACTAAATGATTTAACAAATATAATTAAAAATTAACATTATGAATATTTCTGGGAACACTAAGTTTCTATATGATCTAGTATTTGATACCTAGGTTTATTAGGAACAGGAGTTTGGATCGTGCAAATCTTATATTTACACTCTTTTATTGCTATTCCATTTTGTAATGTCTAATAGTATGAAGACAGAGCTGTTCAAACATAAGACATCACAACTGAAAAGTATATGAATAGCTGATCTTGTTACAGGCATTTGCTTACTAATAACTCCAATATAAATGATGAAATTATTGCTAATAAGCTTGCCTTATTTGACTATCTATTATCCAACACCAGTCACTCCAGAATAAGTGGAGAGAGATTTGGCAGACACAAACGCTGCCAGATTTCAGTAACTATAGGGACCAGATATTTTCAGATGCACCTAAGTGTTATAAAAGTTCCATATCGATGGCTGTCAACTGGTGTCATAACTCCCACGTATAGTTGTATAATTAATAGTTGTAATACAGTCAAGTAAGTAATGTTATTAAAATGTGGGTGCCTTGTTCATGATGATAGCTTTCTAAAATTAGATGACAACAGTAAATGCATAATTCAACTATATTTGAAAATGCTGAATCCAGCTTTTCAAAGGATGAGTTTTATGATATGCAAACTGTATTTCAGTAAATTTGATTTAAAAACACAGAAGTGGTAGGTTTTCATTTTGGCTTTTACAAAAAGAATTTAATATTATTTACCTCTCTTCATATTCCTTCCTGTATTTTTCCTTTTTATTCCATCAGCCTTTAACCATCCAACTCTAATTACCCATATAATTATTTAAAATACTGTATTATAAATATCCTTCCTGGAAATATATTCTGGTCCCTTATTATCTATATAACTTCTTTTTTATTTTTTTATTTAGATTAACTGTGGTTATTCTAAACTAAGTATATACACCTAAAACATAAAACAATGTCCACTTATAAGAGAAAATATGTAATATTCGGTTGCTTCACTCAGGAAAATTGTTTCTAGTTTCTTGTATTAACCAGCAGATTTAATTTTTCTTAACAGCAGAGTAAATTCCATTTGGTCAGTACAAAACATCTTTATTATCTGTTTTTTGCTGATGGACATCTTGGCGCTTTCCAATTTCTGGCTTTTGTAAATAGAGCAGCAACGAACATGCTTGGACAAATTTCTCTTGTAAAATGCAAAGTGCTTTGGGTGAATGACTAAGAGTGGTATAACTGCATCGTATGGTAGCTCAACCTTCAGCGTGTTAAGGAGCCACCCCACTCACATCCTTATTGGTCAGACCACTCTGAACTCCCACCTGATATGGACACCATTTCCTTCTATCTCTGCCAGCATCTGTTGTCATTTGTTTTATTGATCTTGTTCATTATGAGTGGGGTGAGATGAAATCACAAAATAGTTTGAATTTGCATTTCCCTTAAGGCTAAGTATGTCAAACCCTTTTAAAGTGTTTCTTATCCACTCATGTTTCATCATTAGAGAAACTTTAGAGAAACTTCTCAACCCTGAACAGATGTGCTTATTACAACTCTGCTCTCAAGCCTCAGGGATCTATGTAGAGAAGGGTCAGAGTCTGTGAGAGCTTAAGGAGCTAACAACTTTACAGAAAAAGTAATTTTAGACAATAAAAAATGGGTAGACAAACATATGAATACAGAAAGACTGTCACAGCATGCACAAGACCTGCACAAGATCAAACCAGACTAAATCCTAGCAAAAAAGAAGGGAAGTAGGCAGAAAATCCTGTTCCTAGCCAGGAATCTACTCATAAATGATAGCTACCAAGAGAGGACATGCCAGTTTTCTTCAGCTGAACAACACGGGGATGTCAGTGAGACCCCAGGGCAGTTCCCATGCTCAGAAGTAATGGGCAAACACAAATGACTTGAGGGCTTTTTAGTGAAGTGTGTTTTTTTTTTTTTTTTGTATTAGTTTTACGAGATTAAAAAGACTTGATGTTTGTTTGGTAGGGAGGTGGGAGTATCTAGGAGGGTTTGGAAGTTAGGGAAGAAAATTATAAAAATATACTGTATGAAATTTTCAATGAATAAATTGTAAAAAAACCAACCAAAAATTAAAAATCAAAGAAATATGATATGTCACTTCAGAAATGTTCTAGAGACATTAAGTGATAAGGATCAATATAAATAGAATATAATGCCTAACACTCAGAAACTTTGTCATATTTCCATTTTAAAAATATTGATCCTTACATTGATAACATTTGAAACAACGCTAATGATTTTATTTAGTAAGTAGTATACTGGTTAATTGGAAACAATGTCACCTGTTCCTATATTGTTTGTTGATTTCTTTATGGACTGATTAAAATACAATAAAGCAGAAATTAGTGGAAACATGTTGTCCCATTCTCCAAAGTTTTAGTCCCAATTATTCTAGTTTTAGAGATTCATGAGTACATAGAACTGAGTCTTTAAAAATACTGTTTCAGCTAATATTGCATCAGAAATCCATCTTCGTATGATGCCTTACATTTTGTGTTTTTGAAAAATAATTCTCATTGCAACCTATGAAACTATCCAAATTCAGAAAATACGGACTGTCCATTGTGATCAATACATAAAAGGTTTTCATGGAATTCACTAATAATGAGGGCTGGAGTGGATTGTTGATAGGAACCTGGATAACTTTTTACCTTGGAATAGTACTAACAATTTCTATGATTAAATTTCTATGATTAAAATTAACCTATACTTAGTGCCCATTCAACTTCTCACTAAAGAGTACAGTCAGCCCAGTTGTGGTGAGGGTTAGTTAGCATGTGGAGATAACTCTTGCCCCATCTAGGATTTCTTTCCTTTCTTGCTTGCAAAACTACTCTTCCTTGTCATTGTATATAGCATGGTGGTAAATATCAGTATGGTTAACCTGTAAGTGCACATTACTACCAAGTGCCTAGAGAGATTTTATACTTCTGTGTGGATGTTAAGATTGCTCATTCTAATATGTGTATGTAATATATTATATAAAATATACATTATACATAATATAAATAATTACTTTCCTTTTGCCAAACCTGATTACATGTTAGATGAAAGCTCCTTTCACCTGATCCTCCCACACAGTGTAAACCTGAGATGAACTTAAAGCCAGATTAAGCAACTCTTGCCTTTGAGTTTTCCTTGGTTTGCTTTTGTTATGTGTTTTGTGTTTTTGTTTTGTTTGTTCTTTAACACAAGATTTCTCTGTGCATCCTAGACTGGACTAGAATTCATTACCCTCCTGTGTCAGCCTCCATGGTGCTGGCATAGCAAGTGTGCCTCATTACTCCCAGTGTGCTCTGCTTTTCTTTGCCTGTTTTAATCCATTCAGATTTACCCTTGTTTTTTTTTTTTTAATTATACAATTACTTAAGAATTCCTGGTTAATAACATGTCAGTTTGAAAACCTGAGACAATAGTGTTCTGATTAATTTGCAAAAATTAGGATCAACACAAATTTCATAACAACATATGTATTCCACTCTATATCACTTCTATATTATTGTGTTTTACATTATTCAGAACTTTATTTAACAACAAATAAAGTTCTGTTTGTTTTTTCATACTTTTATTTTATCATACCCAATGTAATTATAAAACTAGAGGAAAAGGTGTCTATTTAAAATTAAATGCACTAGTAATAACACAATTTTTTGACTCCATGGAATGGATGACATCAGTGCTATTACTGTATGGATTGTAATGGATATCTCTTGATGTTGCTTTCATTACACAGATCGTATCTATTCTTAAATTATCTATTTAGGGCAGTCTCTAAAGTTCTTCTGGAATTCTTAATTCTTCTGGAGTTCCCAGAGTCTTACATGTTCACATAAAATGAACTCCAAACTGCTATACAGAGCAGCAACCTTGCTGCTCTGATTAAGGCACAGAGCTTTACTAATACCTACAGTGGAATGATAAGCACAGCCAAGATACACAGGATGCTCGGCCATCGTCTGGAGTGCAATGCGAACTAAATTCATCTCTCATGCTTTCTTTTATTGAACTTTGGCTGAATGTTTTGTCATAACACTGTACACTCATCATTGCCAGAGCTGGTTCAAACTAAAGACAAATCTGTATCCAGCACCTGTACATGTGAACTCTTACACAGCTGCCAGACTACAGGGGTTGACAGTATGTCTTCAGCATTTTTTCCTGACATCTCCATTTCTCCACTGAGTACTCCATTGAAAGGAATCATTCTGAGGAACTTATCATATCTGCAAGGGTGTGACTCCTTGGTTGTACTTGACTCCCCTCCTCATGTCTACTGAGGGATTTACTTATAAAGTATAATAAGTTAATAAATGTACGTAATTTTAAAGTACATGAAAATGCATATAAACTATCGTCTCATGCTTGACCTTATCCAAAGGTTTTTCACTACTTATTGTATATGTTTCACTATCTTCTGGGGTTTGCTATCAGTCAACATTATAAATAGAATATTAAACTCAATATTCTCATTCAGAGTTTAATGCAACTAAATAAATTGTTTTGGTCTCAGTTTTTATTTCATGATACAAGAAACAATTTCTCAGTCATTCATTTATTGCTAATCACTTTTACTGAAATAAAAGGACATGCGTTCTTCATGGTTGTAAGGGAAACGAGAGGAAAGTGATGTAAAATGTTCAAACTTTCATAGAATCCCCATTCCAGCCTCTGTGGTGTCATCACTCTCAGCAGATTGCTGCATTTTCTTGCCCACTTATCTTCAGTCATAGGATCCTATGAGACACATGTGTACTTCCATAGGACTGGCAGGCATTGTTAGTCACTCATGCAATAGTCATTTTTTTCCTCTGCCTTACAAATGGAGATAATTTTTACTCAGGAAATGGTATTACCAATGTGCTCTGTTAAAATGTCAAAACCAAAGTTTTTCAGTCAGGTAAAAGGGCAATGAGACATAGGTCCTGGCTCTAAAATAGATGAATATGTACCTGAATAAGCTTTGAGGGAAGCTTGTGAAAGCAGGGAGGGTCCATGTACATTGTAACATCCTGAAGTATAACTAGAAGAAATGGGCAAGAAAATGAGGAGCATCTCTCAGGCTCATAAAATTCAAACCAGAAGTGATAGGCTAAAAAAACCCATTGCAGTCGCTCTATAGTACATAACCTTCAGTCTATTGTTTTGTGAGAAAAAAATAGTTTTGTTTGTTATTGACTTAAACATGAATAATGTCCATTCTTCAATGCCAATAACTCCAGAATTATATTGAAGGCTTTCCCATCCACCAGTAACAATGTTCTAATGTAAATTTATCTGCTTCTAAGAAAAGACAAAGTATCAGTTGCTTCTAACATTGTGCCCTACAAATATTGTTGCAGAAAGCATAAACAAAGACAGTGTGTGTACAGATTGTATAGATTCAATCTGCTTATCGATATAATGTTATTTGTATGTATGTGTATGTTTGGGGGGCTTATCCTTTGGTTTCTTTTATTTTGTTTGTCGGTTTACCACCTACTATGTCTCTTTGTGATTATACCGAGATACTTAACTTTTGTGCCAATTATAACCATTTTATTCATAGTCTGGTAACTGATATTTTTCATGAAGAGTTCTCCAAATTAAATATATACTATTTCTTTAAGTGATATCCTTCCATACATGTTTCTTATTCACCCTTCTTACATACTATGAATGTGATATACAGATTCACACTATTTCCCTGCCCTCTTAAAAGTCTTTTTCCAAAGTATAGCTTTAATTAATGTATCTCTCTCCTTTTATTAGTTTATCAATGATAATAAACATTAATTGACTCTGCAACTTAAATATTTTTAAATTAGCATATTTTAATGCCTTTCTAGTTGCCCCTGCTGTGCTGTCTGTTGTGCTGTGTTGTCAAGCATGTGATTCAGCCTATAGGTAGTTTTACACCACCATAAAGCTCATTGTAACCTTGAAGGGGCATGGCTGCGTTGGTGCTCCCTGGGATTTTTCAGTATTCACTTTTGGTAGCATAATGTAAATCTCATACATAGTTAGTTGGCATAGTGTAGATAGATTTCATTTCTCTTAACCAGGATCTTCTTACCTGGAAATCCTTACTCTGACATTATGTGACCACTTAGCTATAATGGAGAAGGTTTAGCTGTGATTTTCAAAGTTTTTTTTTTATTTTTATAAAGAAGTATACCTTTTGTTTGATTTGTTACCATAACTGTTAAAAGTTGGCTAATGAGTATTTCCAGGGCACAAATAAAACCTTGACAAAGGTTTCTCATGTCTGTTAGAGGTACTCTATGGACTGTAGAGATAATCTGAATAAATGTTTTTTTTTTTTATTGGCAACTGTTCCAGTATTAAAAGAATGTTTATAAAACTGTGAGGAGCTACAAAGCAAGGACATCAAACATTTGATCTTTTTAAATTCCAAGCTTTGATACCTGCCTGTTGAGAGAGAGAGAGAAAGAGAGAGAGAGAGAGAGAGAATGGGTGGGAGGGAGAGACAATGATAGTAAAAAGGCATTTATTTATCTCTATCAGCTAAATCAGAAACCTGTATGCTCTAGAAAATTCCTCAACAATTATAAAATAGAATTTTAGCTGATATGTAATTATGATTTCCTTGGATTTAAAACTGTAAGACTACAGATCATTAACAGTGTCTTGGCACAAGTGTAGTTTATTTAGTAAGGAAATTATACCTTTGCTTTGTGACATGTTTAAAAGGATGCCATTTTAAGGTGGCACATTTAATGCCAAAGTCCTCTTTGAGTGAATTAGCTCTCTGTAATTAGTTGGAGTAGTCATTAGTAGTTTTCTTTCCTCAGCTGACAACTTTAATATGAGAGCACCCAAATTAATACTTAGTTGTGTTTAATCATTATAATCTCTTACAGCAGTTCTCCCCATCTCTTCTGGCCCTCAATTTTCCATTTCGTCTCCTTCTGAATAATAGTGTGCTTTCCAGATACAGAGTAATATCATCCTTGGATCATTCATTATAGGATTTACCATATGTAGTTATGTGGGCATGGCTATTCCATGCTCATTCAACATAAGGTTATATTTCTTGGACTAAAGACTATAATTCTCTCTACAGTTCAATTGTTTCTTTTTGAATGTTATCGGAATTTTTTTATGTAGTGGTATAAGTGGGAGCACACAAGCTTCAGACACGTCAGAAAGAAAGTCTTACATAGATACAGAGCACATGAATAGTGTATGTTTCCCATATTTGTAATTCAGGGCCAGCAAATTTCAAATTGATGTAACTTTGAAATGAGATCATTCATTTTTATTTTGTGCTAAATTTCCAATATACTTATTCAGTTGTTAATATAATCAAGACAACACGCATGGTGGTCAAAGAGAATCACTAACGAATACAGATTATATTTAAAATAGGAAGCTAAGGAACCAGCAGGAGTAGGCTATCATCATTATTGTATTAAATGTAAGTCGTGTTGTACGTATGGTAGTAAACCAATAATAAAATATGTAATATGCTTTTACTAGCATTTCATTATATTTATTTTGCTTTTTCCTTTATTGAATTTTTTTCTCATACAATATGTCCTAATTATAGTTTGGCATCCATTAACTGCTTTTTTTCCACCTCCTCACTCCTCTGGATTTACTCCATTTCTGTCTCCCATTAGAAATAAACGTGATTCTAAGAAATAACAATCTAACATTACAAATTAAATATAGCAAAATGAAAAAGAAACATCCATATTGAAGTTGGACATGACAAACCAACAAGAAGAAAAGAGTCTTAAGAGAAAGCACAGAAAATGAAGACTCACTTCTTCTATTAGTCAGGAGTCCTACAAATTACTAAACTAATAGCTATTTATATATACAGAAGACCTGGTACAGACCCATGTTGACCCAGTGTTTGCTACTTACGTCTTTGTGACCTCATAAGCACCTCTCTTAGTTGATTCAGAGGGCCTTGTTCACCTGCTTGTTTTCATCCCCTCTGAATGTTACAATTGTTCATTTTCACTGGATTCTATGAGCTCCTAGGGGAGGAATTTGATGGATACCTCCAAGTGGGAATCACTCTTTCCACATAATGTCTGGCTGTGGGTCTGTGCATCTGTTTTCATCTGCTGTCAGAGGAAGCCCCTTTGATAATACCTGAATAAGCACTTTGTATAACAGAATATCATTGGGAATCATTTCATTGATTTTATTTATTTGTTTACCCTTAGTGTTTGGTTTTACAGAACAGACCTCCAGGGATGCAGATAGAGCTGGTGTTCCCTAATGTTTGCAGGCCTCTATTTGTCCTGGCAGCAGCAGGCCTCCATGATGTAAATGTTATGGCAACAGATATGGAACACAGAAAGAACAGGGCAGAACTAGTTGCTGCTGAGTTTGTCCAAAGGAGCAGGCAGGCAGGAGATTGGGGGAAGGGGTCTCATTTGGTGTCACTGATGGCTGAGGGTGTCTGGGGTTGTGGTTAGAGGTGAGAACTGGAGTACAGAACACAAAGGGGTCAGAGCAGACCTCAAGGCTGCTGGGCTTCTTCTCCACCTTTTTATATCACATTTAATTCTATGGACTTTTCTTTTGTACTGCTTTCATTGTGTCCCAAGTTTGTTTATGCTATAAATTTGCTTTCATCAATTTCTAGGAGGTCTTTAATTTCTTTCTTTATGTCTACACATTTTTCCTTCAGTGGAGAGTTGTCCAGTTTCCATGAATGTGTATGCTTTCTGTTGTTTCTGTTGTTGATATCCAACTTTAATCTGAAGTAGTCTAATAGGATTCAAGGAGTTACTTCAGATTTCCTGTATTTTTTGAGACTTGATTTTTGTTCTAGAATTCGGTCAGTTTTGGAGGAAGTTCCATGAGCTTCAGAGTAGAAGGTATATTGTTTTACATTTGGGTAAATTGTTCTGTAAATGTGTGTTAGATCTATGTGGATTATAATGTCCTTTGGGTCTAGAATTTCTTTACCCAGTTTTTGCTTGGATACCATGTCTGTTGGTGAGAATTGGGTACTGAATTTTTCCACTGTCATTGTTTGATTTCAGCTTTAGTAGTGTTGGTTTTACAAATTTGTATGTCCTTTTGTTTGAGGCTTAGATTTTTAAGAACTAAAATATCATTTGACAGATTTTTCCTTTGATGAATATAAAGTGTCTTTCCTTATATTTTTGATTAACTTTGGTTTGAAGCTCTTTTTTATATTAAAATATCTATACCTGCTTACTTCTTAGGCCCTTGCTTAGAATATCATTTCCCAACCGTTTACTCTGAGATAATATTTATTATTGATGGTGAGGTCTATTTCTTGGGTACAAAAGAAGGATGGACCATGTTTTTGCATCTACTCTGTTAGTCTATTTCTTTTTATTGAAGATTTGCAACCATAGATATTAAGATATAGTAATGCACAATGATTGTTGATTCTTATTATTTTGTTGTTGTTGGTGGTGTAAGTTATGGTTTACAAGAGTGTGTTTATGTATTTGTATGTTTTCTTTCTTTGGAATTTGGTGAGATTTTACTTCATGGATTTCATGGGTATAGTATACCTGCTTAGAATGGAGTTTTCCTTCTAGTATATTCTGTACAGCTGGATTTGTAGATAGATAACCTTAACTTTAAATTTATCATAGAATATCTTGTTTTCTCCATCTATGTTGATTAAAATTTTTTCTGAGTATAGTATTCTGGGCTAGAATCTGTGGTGTCTTTGAGTCTGCACTACATCTGTCTAGGCCCTTCCTTTGTTTGTTTTTGGTTTTTTGTTTTTTAAATATTTTTAGGCTTAAATTTTTATTGGATATTTTATTTATTTACATTTTAGATGTCATCTCCTTTTCCCATTTCCCCACTAAAAATCCCCATCTCATCCTCACTCCTCCTTTTTGCTTTTATATCATTTTAATTATATGCTAGTATTCAGGTCAGTTCTAGGTTGAGGGGATAGAAATATAATAGATGTAAATAGTAAAGGAACAAGCAAGACATTAAACACAAATAGTCAAAGAATAAGCAAGGCAATAAACAAATTTCCATGAAAACCCCTGTGATCACTGTTTCTAAGGGCTTATCAGGATGAGCAAAATATCTGATCTAACCTTGTCCTAGCCCAAAGTCATTTTCATGCCTGAAGCCTACTTCTTTGTTCTAGCCTAAGATTTATATTCCTGCCTGAAATTACTTCTCTGTTCTAGCTTAATATTTAGATTCCTGCCTGAAATTACTTTTTTGTTCTAGCCTAATGTCATATTACTGCCAAGTAGCCCATTTCCTTGTCCTTGGTTCATGTCAGATTCTTGCCAAGCAGCCTCAAAGGCTCTCTGCCTCTTGCCCTTTTTTATTTCATTAACAAGACTGAGCCTGTCTTAGGTCATTTTGACAAGAATTCCTTCCTTACTCATCATGGAATATGTATTATTAAAAGCAATGCACTTCCATCTTAAGTAGGTAAGTCTCTGTGCAAAATCTTACCAGTCCTTGACTTGCCGGCCTGTTAATTTAGTAACTCTGTCTGGGGGTCCATTTTCAGGTTCAAGCCATGAACTTTGGCTGCCAACATGTTGATGTCATTAAAGACAAGCTTTTATATGATGCACAGGAATAAAAGTATTCTCAGGACAAAAAGGGCTAGCCTGATCTAGCCATTTTTGAAGTGTGATCAAAATAGAAATACTGACCTCAGGTCATGGGTAATTTTATCAGCAGTATCTACTGCATCAATGCTCAGCAGAGCAGCATTCTTGAAATTCATAAGCTCACTATGTAAAGTTAAAACATCCAGAGATGTGTGACAGGGAAGGATCCACTTACTGCCATAAGGAACAATCCTGATCAGGTATTATATGTGTGATAGAGGGCATGTTTGTGTTTTTTCTGCAGGATGCTGAAGGAGCATGGTAGCTGCCAGAGTAATGGGTGAAACATGCTGATGCCAGGACAACGAATAATGCTGACCTGTGAGCTTGCTGAGTGCCCTGACAATGGTGACTGGGAAGCTGTTTTGGACATAAGCCATGTCGAGTGTCATGACAAATACCATTGGGTTCATGTTAGTTCTAAAATTTACAGTGGTAGTCATTGTAATTAGGAAAAAGTTTAAAGATACTTGCAGTGTATTTGACATAATTCTAACACCTTTCTGAATGTCTAGGCCCTTCTATCTTTAGTCTACATTGAGAAGTCAGGTGTAGTTCTAATAGATCTGTCTTCATATATTACTTTGTTTTTATTTCTTTTGTTGTTTTTAATATTACTTTTGTTTTGAATGTCTAGTGGTTTTATTATTATGTGGCAAGGAGACTTTATTTTCTGGACCAATATATTTTTTTTGTTCTGTATGATTCATTTATCATTATTGGAATCTCTTTCAATAGGTTATGAAACTTTTTTCTATAATTTTGTTGAAAACATTTACTGGCCTTTTAGCTGGAATTATTCTCTTTATTCTATTCATATTATTCTTAGGTTTGGTCTTTTACTACAATCCCACCTTTTCTGGTGTTATGTATTAGGAATTTTTTAGATTTAACATTTTTTGACTGATGAGTCATTCTTTTTCTATCTTATTTTTGGGGCCTGAAATTTTCTCTTACATTTCTTATAGTCTGTTGATGAAGGTTGCCTCTCTCTGTACTTCCTGTTCAAATTTCTAAATTTTTCATTTTCAAATTTTTCTGTTTGAGTTTTTTTATTGTTTCTATTTCCAATTTCAGATCTTAAAGAATTTTGTTTACGTCCTTATAGTGTTTTTGGTTTCCTGAATTTAAGGATTTATTCATTTCCTCTTTAAGGACATCTAGGTAATTGATAGATAATTTTTTTAAATATTAAACACACGTTGACTGCTTGCTTATATAAATATAGGATAATACTTTTGGAGAAATATTTTGGTATCACAATTCTCTCAGATGATGTAAATAAATTAAGCCATTTGAACTTGTCACTCCACAACTGACAATCTACTGTAAGGAAACAATTCATATTTGTAGAACTTTATTATGAATACTATAGATTAGTTTATTATAATACAACCCTCTCAATCACTCCAAATCTGTAAAAATAAGAAAATCACTAACTCTAATAAACAGCAAAGTTACTTTACAAATCTCATGCTTTTAGATGGGTATTAATATTTATGATTCTCTCACATGTATCCCTGAGAAAAAGAGAAGATCCTAGCCTGACTCCACATAGTACCTTCTTCCTATTCTGTCCTTGAATTTCTCTTGGCCTATAGGAAGACATCTAATATGAAAATCTATAATTTATAATTGTAAATCTTTCCAAAGAAAGAAGTTATTTTTAATTATTTACATGTGAATATTAGGTAGAAGTATGAAATTGAATGTGTGTTATATATGATAACCTCAGATGGAATCTATATTTTGCGATGAGGCATTCATTTAAAAGTTAAAAAATCCCTCTTTCTTTTCTAGTAGAGACAGAAAAGGATACTTGTTTAAATCTGAACTCGGTGAAACTCAAATGAAAACAGATGAATAAAGCCCTGGTACCAGAGTAGAAACTGAAGCTATGACTTGATTATTAACTTTGCAAGTGCAATGCATCTTTGGTGATTATTATGGAAAGCAGCTGGAGAAACACATCTTTTCACTTCTAAGTTACCAATTTTATTTATTTTTTTTATTTCTGCTGTATAGTTTTACCCGAGTTTCAAGCCATTGAGTAAATAAGATGTATATTGAAGATGAGGAAATGCATCCTTGCTTTATAGATGAAGAAAATAGATTTCGTGACCACTTCTGCTTTTGGGCTGTTTAAGCAATTGAGTGCACTAAGGAGAGAGAAATAATGGAATAAATCCAGCCGACTTCCTATTACTGATCACGTCATGCTGCCTCTCTTCTAGAAGTCGAAAGATAGATCCCAACTGGTAAAACTTTTTGGAAGCACAATAAAAATATATACTCATAAACTTCCTGTTCATTTTAAAATTAAAACCATTCATACTTTTGAATTATGAATACAAAATGTAGTGTTTCATGTTTTCCCATATTTGTTAGAAATATTCCAATTAAAATTGTATTTTAAATCGAAATTAATAATTACATTCAAGAATACATACTAACCTTGTGTTAGTCCTTTCTTTGAGTTGTTAAGATGATTCTACTTTTTTCCTTAAAACCAATTTTCTTTTTATAGACTGTGTTCTGATTACAATTTCCCCTTCTTTAAATTCTCCTAGATCCTCCCATTTCCCAATCCACCCAAACCCACAGAAAGAATCTTTTCTTTCTCTCTCTCTCCTCAGAAGGCATGTAAAATATTAATAAGTAATTATAATAGTCAAATAGGATTAAAATACAAAACAAATTAAGACAAAACAAGCATGCAAACAAGAAAAATAGTCTAAAAAACCCCCACAAAAACACACATTCACACATGAATAAATTCTATAAGAACATAAAACTGAAAATCACAGTATGAACATGAAAGACCTGTAAGGAAATTTAAAAATATGACTCAGCACAATGAAATAAGAACCTAAAAAAAAAAATGCTACTGAGCTCATTTTGTATTGACCATCTGCTGCTTGGCATGAGAGCCTTTAAGAGTGGTTTGTAACTTAATACAAGTGAGATTCCATAGGAGAAAGCTAATTATTCATTTGAGTGTGGTAATCTACAGTGGACTCAAACATGTGTAGGCCCTGTGCCTGTTCCCAGAGTCTCTGTGAGTATATGAGCTGTGATTCTGCTTTGTGATAAGAGGGCATTATTTCCTTGATATCCTCCATAACCTCAGGTTCTTACAAGTTTTTTGTCTCCTCATCATCATGGTTTCTGAGTCTGGAGGGATGGGATTGGAGGATTCATGGAGGCATCCCATTAGGATTTAGTACTGCAAAGTCTCTCTAACTCAATACATTGTGCAGCTCTGAGTCTCTGTATTTCTCCCTATTTTCTTCAGGAGGAAGATTATTTGAGAATGGCAGTGCATGGATTACACTGATTGATGAGTATAATAGAATCTCATTTGGAGTCACTGAGTGTTCATATCCCACCAGACATTTGTTGGTTACCTCTATAAGCTGTGCCACAATACTATACTAGGACTTCTTGCAAGTTATCATTGTAGAACAAAGGTTTTGAAGCTGGGATGATGTTTTTATGTCACTTTCATAGGGTATTGAGAAGCATCCACTACCACAACAGTAGTCAGTAGGGATAAAAGCTCTAGGTGGGTACCAGGTCAACTTCTCACTTAAAAAATTATGTAAGTGCTGCCCTCAGTAATGGGGTATGCCATCAGTTTGTGGAGAGCAATGCTTATCCTTGGCAATAGTTTGAAATGTATGAGGGTTCTCATGTGGTCCTGTTGGCCAGTACCTCCATTAGATATATCCCATTTAATGGAATACAGCTTCATTTGGTGAAAAAAGATGTTCAGTTTGAGCTCTGACTCGCCCAGTACTGGAAATTTTCATATACATGTCCTTCATATATGTATACTTTATAAACTCTTCCAGTCTTTCAGCTCTCCATACAAGCTCTCAGATAGTTGCACTTGTCTCTCTGCTTATTCCTTCTCTTACCACTATTTACCCCACCTTTCCCTTTACTCCTTCTGATCCAGTCCCTTCTTTGTCTATCTACTCATGACTATCTATTCTATTTCCTTTTGCTAGAGAGATCCAACCTCCCACACCTAATACCTTACTCTATACCTAGCCTCTATGGTAATACAGACTAGATCCTGCTTAAGGATGTATTAAAAGGTAATATCCACATGTAAGTGAATACATACAATATTGTAATTGGAGTCTGGGTTACCTCATTGGGATGATGGTTTTGAGCTCCATTCATTTACCTGTGAATTTTATGATTATACTTTTTATACAGCTCAGTAATATTCCATTGTGTAATTGTACCACATTTTCAATTTTAGATGATTTAAATATTTTTTTAATTTATTCTTTATTTTTTTTTACATTCTAGACTTTATATTTCTCCCAATCCACCCTCTGATTGTTCTACAACCCATACCTCCTCCCTTCATCTCCAAGAAGATGTCCCCATCCCCCAGACCCCCACCCCATCAGATATCTCTACTCCCTGGGGTCTCAAGTCTCTTGAGGGTTAGGTACATCTTCTCTGACTGAGTCCAGACCTGGTAGTCCTCTGCTGTATATGTGTTGGGGGCCTCCAGTTTTTCATTTATAGATGTCTAGTTTTTTCCCTATTTCTGGCTATTATGGATAGAGCAAAAATAAACATGGTGATTGCAGTTCAATGTACTGGTATCTGCTCTTGTGTTTCTTGGGTGGATGTTCAGTTCATTGCTTTCTGTTTCCCTCTCTGGTTCTCAAGAGTGTGTGGCTGTGGGATTCCTAGTATGTGGAGCTTTTGAGTCCCAGCAAGGTGTGAACCCTGAGCTTTCTTGGTAGACCTTGTTTCTACATATTGGAAGATTTATTAGAAGGTGAGAGGGCCCAGAGGAGGAAATGAAGCTGGGTCTACCATATGGATCTTTGAAGTTCCTGGGGCCTGAAGGAAAGAAGGAAAGAGAGGCCCCTGTAGGTTTATACAAAGCTGGAGAGAAGAGTCTACAACTAGAATTCGAGGATGAGGAAAAGAGTGGAGTGATCATCCTATGTGATTCCCAGTTAGAATGGGATCTAAGACAAAGGGATGGGTGGGGAAGAATGCTGTGGGAGAATCCCTGGGAATGGGGGCAGGGAATAAAGAGTATCCAACAGCAGGTCATCTGCTGCAAAGCTGAGGATAACATTAACAGTTTGAAATTGGAGGACAGTACAGGGAGTGAAGATGGCCTACATAATTCCCTGGCCAGCTTGGATATCACATTTCTAGGTAGAGTCCTAATTAAAATTTTAATCTTATAAATTAGTTTTGGGAATTTATTTTTATAATACATTTTAGAAGAGTGTCTTTTGTGGTCATGGAAATATTGATATATCCTGCACATAAAGAATTTTATAAGACTGAATAAAATAAATTTACTTAATGTTTGAATAAGAAAAAAATTCATTTTTAAAAGAAATATATTCAAGAACTGTTATCTAAACTTGTGGAAACTCTTGACAGGAGTGACTAATTGCACTATATTTTAGATTATTACTTAAGTTAAAAATAGTATTTAATATAAACATACATGCTTAAAATATTAGTTGTTTTAAATTTATATTGGATAGTTAATATATTTTTAATTGTTTCATTGAAATGGAGTTATTCAAGTGTTCATTATAAGGATTAACACTTTGCATCTTAACATTTATATATAAATCCTAACTTTAGGTGGTTGATTTATTCTTTCAAAGATGGTAATAACATATTGATTAGATGTGTTATAAAATAAATTTTTTGCTTTATTTCTTTACAAAATTAATTGATTTGTCTTCTTTTAGGAAAAGGTCCACTTCAAAAACATTGTTACTTGTTTAAAAAAACATCTTTGGGCGAGCCATGTTCAATTTTCATTCTTTTAACATTGTATTTTTGTCAGTGATAGCTAACACTAAGTAGACCAATAAAGTGTTCTTGATAAAGCATTCATTTACAGAACACTTATGAATATTCAAGTCTCTAAGAAAGAGAAAAGAGAAAGACTTGATTTTCTTTAAACAGCATTGGAAGTTTCCACACTGAAAAGCTGCATTATGAAGTTTTTGCCCTTAATAATACAGATATTTATAATTTACCCATTTATTATCTGTCTTCCCACTAGATGGCAGGGCTTTGTCAGTTTTGTTAATGATTACAGCCTCTGGCAGTTAGTAGGTGCTCAAACAAATAGAACAGATTCAATGATTCAACATAGAGATTTCTGAAGCCTAGCACTTGGATACTTTATTGCATAAGATGCATGCACTAAGCCCACATTCCTACTGAAGTAGAATCAAGAGTGATAGAAAGTTTCACTCATTGGCTTGTGCATTTGTGCTTTCCATAGGTGTATTTGCCAGGTTCTCTGAAGATGGAACATTTGTCAAGTGCGAGGATATCAAGTGAGTCAGCAAATGAAGAACCTTTGTGTGAACACAGGCTAGCTACAATTTCTGAGTTATACAATCAACTAGGTCTTAGCTGTGCTGTTATCTGAGCAGCATATGTCTGAAAGCATCAATTGTCCAACTGAGCATCTGTGAAGTTGCATGTGACTGGTTACTACACAGAAGTTACAGTGAAGACAATGCTAAGAGAACATTGAGTCTGTTGATTGACTTTATTCTGTTTCCAGTCTATTCTTAAGAAAACATTCAGTACCATATTTATGTTTACTAGCAGTTTAACTGCAAACTACTGTTTCCATTAAACTGTCCCATAAGAGCACTGAAAGAACACTGACTAATTTCATATGTGTGACAGACATATATAGTATGTATATCCATATGCTCAGTAAACTATGCATGATAGATTATTTTTACTGTGTATTAGTATGGTCAGTACAGTTGCTAGACAATACATAGTATGCAAAAGAGAACTGACAACATATTATTTACTCAAATCTTCAGAAAAATTCATCAAGTGAGCTTCCCTATATAATTATACATAACATATATGTTTATATTATATAATTTATAACATCAGAAGGAATTTTTGTATTCTAGTTTCAATATAGCTTCTCCATTTTAAGATGGGTTCTTGCTTTCAGGTGTTTGTTTTTTTGTATGTACTAAGGATATTGGAAAATTAGAAATGTAATTTTAAAGAAACATTTTATGTATATGAGTGTTCTATTTGCATTTATACCTTCATGGCAGAAGAAAGCATCAGAACCCATTACAGATGATTGTGAGCCAAAATGTAGATATTTGATATTGAACTCAGGATTTCCGGAAGGGTAGACTATGCTCTTAACTGCTGAGCAGTGTCTCTAGCCCAGAAATATATTTTTAAAAGTGTATATCACTGGGCTGGAGAAATATCTCTATGGGTAAAAGCAAATCCTGTTCTCTCGAAAGACTTAAGCTCAATTCCCAGCATTCATATAGAGGTTCAGAACCTTCTGTAACAGTTGCAGGGGATCTGATATTCTCTTCTGGCTACTATGGGTAGCAAGCATGCATGTGGTGAACTAACATTTATGCAGATCAAGCACACATACATATAAAATATGTAAAGGCATGTCTGGAAATGTATGTATACATGTATATGTAGCATGCATGTTTATGTATCACATACATATGTATATGTATGTACATATGTGTGTGTGTGTGTGTGTGTTTCTTCTGCCTCTATTCTAAAATGAAGTAAATGTCTAAGGGACAACCATAAACCAGTGTGAAAGAGCTGTTCAACAAAGACAGGTTGCTGCATAGAGAAGGGATAAGACAGTGTTCTTTCTGTGTATGAGGTGAACAACTTAAATATTTTACATCAGTTTTATTGAGAATCTAAGTAGTTACAGGGAAAACAGGAGGTATTACTAAACTTCAGATAACGATTCAGTTTCAAATGGCATTGGTTAGGAAATCACATTTTATTTCTATGTTGATATTTAATGATTTTCCCAGTCTATGGAACAGATGTATTAAAGTGATTAAGTGGGTTTGACACACAATAACCCTTCTTAGCTCTATCAAGTATAAAAGTAAAGTCTGTGAAGATTTTGATTATAATTAGATTGTATTATGATATGAGTTCAGTGATCCTTGTAATACTGAGGTTTACCAACCAAGCAAAATCATAATCAAATCTTTTTCTAAAGAACCACAGCAACTTCTCAGTTCATATCATCTTTTGTTATTCTTTCATTCTAATCATGTGTACTCTGGTTTATGCTCATTACCACTTAAGACACAAATATTATTATTATTTCTCCCAGCATAGCTCAGAATCCATGAATCAAAGGTTAAATGATTTACCACTGATTAAAAAAAAGAAAACAACAACAAAAAAATACATTGAACTCTAATGGGCTCTCTGAATGGTAATTTTCATCATTTTATTTAATTTTCTATTAATATATTTTTAATATTTGAATTATTATAGGGGACAATTTAAAAATGCTTCCATTTTTTACATATATTCTATGTGTCTTGCTAATATCCAACTCCTGTTGCTCTTCTCTGCCCCTCCTCTCCCTTCCTGTTGTTAGGCTTCCTTATACTTCCATCAAGTTTAATTAATTTAGATCTCTTTTTAGGGTGTGTGTGTGTATGTGTGTGTGTGTGTGTGTGTGTGTGTGTGTGTGTGTGTGTGTATAAGCTGATTTGTTAAGTCATCACTGTCATCTACCTTATCATAGAGACAATCTTGTTTTTTGTTTTTTTTTTTAACTATTTTTTACTTTCCATTCCACATTTTCTTAACTGACACTAAAAATTCTTTCCAACTATTGATTATTGGTTTGGTTGGTTCTTGTTTTTCAAAGATTTACTATGCCATCATAAAGCAGTTTATTGAGATTTCTTAGATGTTTTTAATGGTAACCTCATGTCTATAAACTTACCTGTTTGAACTTGCTTTGCTCTATTCTGAATCACTGTGATCACTGACTACTAGAAAATTACTTTTAATATTCTACTTGAATTCTTCAAATCTCACTAATCAATTAAAAAGGGGGCTGTTCAATCTCCATTTATTTGTAGTTTCTCTTTATATTAATGATATATCATATTTATTTTTACTCATCTAGGAAGATAAGTAATAAACAGCATTTCTTTTTAAGATGGTGCCCCCTGTCAGTCTACCATCCTTTTGGAGATGGGGCGTAGGCAGGGGGAGGTATGGGATGTGGAACAGTCAGAGGGTGAACCGGAAGGGGCATAATGTCTGGACTATTAAAAAATGATTAAAGAATAGATAGATAGATAGATAGATAGATAGATAGATAGATAGATAGATAAAACTAGGCTTTGCCTTTGGATAGGGCTGTTAGTTTCTTATTATTGGAGCTGTAGTGCCTATCTGTTGAATGAAGTTTCTGTTTCCTCTATGTGGTTGTAGATTTCCTAGGCTCAATTCTTGCTCTGCCTTAGACTGTATTGTGACATTTTGTCCTTTTGACTAACTGTTCTTTGATTTTCAGATGATTCCACTTCCATTTCTGGACTAAAGACTTGTCTTGACTCTTATTATTTACAAGAAACACTGACACCTCTTGTAATCTGCATTCTTACCACGAAACAAAATAGAAACAAACAAAACCAAACAAACAACTACAACCTCCACAACAACCACAATCACAAAAACAACACCACCACCCTAAAAGAGACACTTAAAAACTTCTTTACTGTCAGTTTTTTTTGTCTATTGTTCGTTATATAGTCTGGTAGGCTGGTGTGGTGTGTGTGTGTGTGTGTGTGTGTGTGTGTGTGTGTGTGTATACTCTTTTCTTTAAACGGGATGTCTGTTATTTTTGGTTTTAGACAAAAAGTAAGCCTATGGGGATTTTGTTTTGTTTAGTTTATAAATTACATACATACACTAACACTAGTTACTGGAAGTGAAAAATAATAAATAAATGCAAATATTCTTCTACATCTATTTTCTTATTGTCAATGTGACCATTGTGTTTTGGAATGTTTGTCACAATGACTGAAGAGAAAAATAACATATATTTCAAAATATATCTCTTAAATTTTCAAAGAAATAAGGTACTTGGCAACTTTAATAACAATGTCATACTTGGTTAGGAATACCTTTTATTGAGTATGTTTATCTCTACTAATCCTTCCATATCACATAATATGTACTTTAGAAAGAGTAATTTGAGTCATACTCAAATGGCCTTAAAAGAAAGGAAATTTTATCCTTTATAAGTAAAATCTGACTGATGATGCAGTATCAAAACCCATTAATAATTAACATCAACTCTAATGAGGTAATATAGAACCAGTGACTGTCTGGCCCTCAGTCTGAGAGAAAACAGCCTACAAAAATCCGGTTATCATAACTGCATTTAGACAAGAAATAAAGGAGAAAAAATATAAGTGTCTCTCGTCCATTATTTTAAAATACAAAATAAAATTTCACAACGGACACTAGCACACTTCCCCTAGTGTATTATTGAGGTTTTCTTCACGCATCAAACGTTTTACTGAGCTCTAGAAGGAATATGGCTGTTTTATATTAATTGCAAAAGTTTTTGAATACATATTTTTATTAAAAAGTTTAAATATTATCATTCCCATGAGCATTCATTGTGAATCATCTTTTAAATATCTAGAATATTAAAGAGAAGTAATGTTATCATATCTGTTTACAATAAATATGTTACTGGTGTAATTATTTATGAAATACTACTCTGTGCACAGTCCAAGTTCTCAGTAGAGATTTCTTTATGGTCTATGGATGTTGCTTCATGACTTTCTGGTGCTAAGGAGAGGTCTTATATCTGTAAACCAGGTTCTGGTCATCAGTACATTGTGCTCTAAATTCTGACTGTTTGCAATGGTATATTTCCTAATATCAAATGAGTTCCCTTATCAATTATTTGGTTAGCTTAGTATATGGACTTAAGATTGGGTTTGGCTTTGTTTTGTTTCATTCTCTTGAATTTTACTCTAATTTCTACAAATTTGTCTCCTATAAATTATTAACTGTTGAAAGTATATTTTCTCTTTTTATATAGATTCTCCACCAATGTGCATTTTGAGACTGTAATTTTTGGTTAATACTTTCCTTCCTCTCATCTGTGAAGTTATCTAAGACTTGTCTTTAAAAACATAAATTTTAGTAGGACTTTATTTTTCTCTTTTCTCTAGTTAAATTTAGAAAATTATATCTAGACAACAAAATTGACTCCGAGGCTTTCTGTAATCCTTCCACCTTCTTCATAGAGGTATTTATTGTGCCAATCATTACAAAAGAGCATTAACATTGGAACCATAATGGGAATGTTCTTCCTTTATGGCATCTCTTCAAGTTACTGAATCTATTACATTATTCAAGAAACTTGTTGCATTTTAAAACTTTCATTTTTAGTTTTCACAGCACCAAGTTGAGGGAAAAATATAATTTTCTGGCACACGCCATGCTGTGAAAGATTTTGCAGCTACATCATTTAGTCTGAGGTGACCAGACACCTGAGTAATACAGATCACAGTCAATTAGATGTTCATGACCAGGACTGCAGAGATCCAATCAACAACATTATTCTCCAGAACACTCTTTCTCACAAGCTTTAAGTTTATTTAGTGGAATTTTTCTTTAAAGAGCATTTTGTTCACAAAAAAATCAGATGGAAAGTAGAAGGTGCCATATAGCTAATATCTATGGGTGTGCGCACACACAGACATACACACATGCACACACATACACACACAATACACACATACACAATACACACACACACACACACAGAGAGAGAGAGAGAGACAGACAGAGACAGAGATAGATACAGAGAGACAGAGAGCAAGAGAGGGAGACAGAGATAGACACAGAGAGAGAGAGAGAGAGAGAGAGAGAGAGAGAGAGAGAGAGAGAGAGAGAGACAGAAACAGAGAGACAGAAAGAGAGATTTGTATTAGAGTGTGGAGAAACCTTGCTATGTAAGGTCCTGATCTATAATGTCCCAATAGTTCCTCTGAGCTTGGTGCAAAATGAAGGACTCTCTTTTCCAGCAGGGCTTTCTTTTCTCTACCTGACCTTCTCTGTGGAGACTGACCTCTATACTTTCTACCTGAGGAAGGTTTCATAGTCCTTGGACAACCTACACGTTTAACTTCCCATCTCCCCTCAACTTCCCATAAGAACCTGCCCAGCAAATACCTGGAATTCCTGGAATGCCTCTCCAGACAAATGAGGCCACCTCAGTACTTTAAACTCCAGTCAATGATTTATAATCACCCTGAAAACTGCCTCCCACTCTCCAAGGTTCACAGATAGCTTTTTTTTGTACCCCAAATAAAGTGTATGCTCACAAGCTTTTCACTAAAGATCCTCTAAAGAGCTATTTTACTGAGTGCTTTCTAAAAGAGATGAAACACTAAAATTCTCAGAGAAGTTCTCCTCAGCCCTTATGGCAATGGCACTCCCAGTTGGAGAGGGATTCTGCAGACTCCATGAATTTGAGTCTGTGCTTCATCCTTCTAGCCAGGTGTGCAGTGGCAACTGGACACCCTGAGGGAAAAAACAAAATGCAGCACCAGAACTATTTGCATTTTTTCAAGATATTCATGAACTTCCGTTGAGATATTACTATAGCGATTGACACCGGGGTTGTTCTTATACATTATATTGATTTTCATAAATGTATAATGATGCATTCTTCATTATAATATCATACATAATATTACATTATTTAACATCATTTGAGTCATATTTAATTTTATGTTCTTCTAGCTCCTGTTATCAACTTACAAATGTTCACATTTATAGTTTCTATACTTTCATATCACTGTCTTGTGTTACAATTAGTAATATGCAATTAAGGTTATTCTACATTGTTGCTTGATTCATGACTTGTTTCTTAATTATTCATATATCCCACAATTGTTTATTCCTTACAAAAGTACATCTTTGACCCTAAGATTTTTGCCATTATTAATAAAATTGTTAGAAATAATCAAGGGTAGATTATTTGCTGAGTAGATTTCATCTTTGTTACATAAACATAAAGAAGTGTGACTACCAGATTGTCTATCATAGGGTTGTACTGTCCAGTTTTGTGGGAAACCTAAAAGATATCTTTCACTGAAGTTCTACCATTTCACATTATGTGCCCTTTTGCCCCACAGCCAACTAGGAGAATCAGGCATTTAGTATCTCACCTTTACTGCCTCAAGAGGAACCAAGAAGAATAAAATACAACTGAGGCTAGACCCTGGCAATTTGTGTAATAGCATGTCTGTTAAAGCTTCCTTTTATAAGTTTGTTTTCTGTCTGCTGAGGTAACTAAAGTTCTTGAGAATTTTGTTTTTAATTCAGTTTTGATCATATAGTTGTATTTTACAAACTGCGTATATTTCAGGTGATATTCATTCATCAGATTCATATTTTGAAAATAGTTTTTCAAGTCTGTGGCTCCTCTTTTCATTTTCTGGACAATTTATTTAGCAGAAAATGTTTTAAAGATTAATAGAGCATAGCTTATGAACTTTTTTCTTTATAGATCACACTTTTAGTGCTGCCTGGAAAGAACCACTGCTATGTTCAGTGTCATCAACAATATAGCTCAAGTTACTTTCGAGATGACCTATAAGATTTGGATCTACAGTTGGTCTATGCTACATTTGAGTTACCTTTAATAAAAGATGCATGTTTATGACCAGACTTGTAATATTTTCCTCTTGACTTTGTGTATGGATGTCTAGCTTCTGGGACGATTTGTGATAACGAATGCATTTTTTTTTTCCTATTATCTACACTTCTTTCTCAAAGGTCTGTTTCTGCTATAATTCTAGGTTTTAAGTAATGGCAAATAACCCTAGGTCCCCTTCTTGTGAAGAAGAGCTATGTATCATTATACACTAAATTCTTCATACCTTCTCAGAAATGCCTTAATAGAAGAGTTGGTATGCTAAGAAACTTACTGTGATAAATGATTCCCTCTCATATTTAATTAGAGACATACAGTGTATACACAGTTGTGGTCATGGAAGCTTTATGAAGGATGGTGTTCTAGGCACTAACTGAATGAAATTCTCAAGTACTCAAAATATGGTGTATATGGTGGTTTGTTTGTTTGTTTGTTTGTTTGTTTTGTTTAATCTTTAAAAGATTAGTACTATTGTGACTACCATTAGATTGATTTGGTTTGCTAATGCTCAATTCTTTAAATTGTTTGTTCATAAAATAGTTTCATTTGTTGTCTTTTACTTCCTAGAAAGGATGAACAGGGTTTTCAAATTCATTATTAACTTGAATATAAAAATTCTGGTATATCTTTGTACTTCCTGGTTAATTTGGATGAAATGGAAATCAGAAATTTGCAACTGATACAAACAAATAGCTTGAATTATATTTTTAAGGCATGAATCATGTAGGTATATCAGTTTGAATCAGTGATGAATTTCCATTAATCAATGGGGAAACGTTTGACTGAACATCTTTTGTAAACTGCTACTAAACATAAGTTTGTTAATGATTAAGGACAGATTTACAACAAAATTTGAGTTTGCTATAAACATATTAATACCAGGTCTATAAAAAAAGAAGGGCTACCTGTTATATACTAATCATTAAATAAGATAAAAATCTCTTTATAAATAATTAAACACAGGTGAGATGAAAGACAATCATTATAAACAATTTACCAAGTTCTGTTTATATATTTTTGAAATGATATATTTTGAGAGCCCACATTTTAGGTAGTGTCTTAAAGGTCATTCATTATAATAAATGTATGTTTGGTGCACTATATGTGTAGTTCAAAGAAAAAAGCAATCACAGCACACATATTTGAACTTGTCAGCTTGTTGATATCTTAAGACATGAGTCAGTCAGAAAGGAATGTATAAGAGAAAGGCAACTAAGGTTTCTGTCATATAAAAACATAATCCCAGGATACCATGTAACAATGTCTTTCCATATCAAATATGGATAAGTATTAACAAACTGATTGACAGGATCCTTTCTATAGCCTTGCCCTTTGATGATACTTAAAAATAGACATTGTTATTTATTTCTTAATGTATAACATGATCATTTTGTCCCTTTTAAAGCTGATATTTAATCATAATAGTTACAATTCTTATCTAATTTGCAGTCATACTATTAGTACACTTGTTATGTGTGCAATCTTTCATTAATATTTTTCTGTGATTATAATATAATTATAATATTTCTCCATTTCTTTTCTCCCCTCTATTTCCTCTTTAGGACATGGGAAGGCTATATAATATAGGTTTCCCATTTGTCAACTATATTTATGGCTTTTTTATTATTTGTTATTATATGTATATAAGTATGCAATAACTAAGTGTACAGCCTTGGACATAACTTTCACAGTCCATATAATGTTATGTGTATATTGTTTTCAAGGCTGAGCATTGGGCTCCAGACAACCAGTTGGTGTGCTTTTATCTAGAGAGGGCTACTTCTGGTTTTAGCCTTCTTCAGTTTCCTTTTAAGTAACATCTTGTTTTCTTTGTAATTGTGTTAATATTGTCAGATTGAATGGCTCTATGGGAACCTCCAGAATCATATCAGGTTCTTGTATCCTAATTGTTATAGTTATTAATCACACACACACACACACACACACACACACACACATTAATTGTGTAAAGCTTTGCTTAACCAATCAGTAATTTACTTTATGCCCTATTCTAAAACACTGTGATTTTTTAGTCACTTCAGGTGACTGTCCATGTGACATAGCAACAGTCCCTGTAAAGGGTTGATTTGGGTCACAGGCCTTGGAACTTTAGTTCATGCTTACTTGGCTTTGTTGGAACCAGGTGTATCTCTGATAACCTAGGCTATCAGGACAAAAGAGAGTGTGGCATAACACTGAGTATCTTCATGGTGATTGGAGGGAAAGAGACACAGAATACAGAGGGAAGATGCATTTTGTAAATACATGTTCCGGCGAATTACTTTTCCTAACTAGACATGACTTTCTAATGGTCTATTCAGCTAAGAATTTAAAAATAAATTGATTAGTCCCTGATGAAATCAAATTCCTCATGATCTACTCAACTTTTAAAATCTTATCAGGTGGTCTTAATGTAAGAGGCTATAGAAACATATGTAGATTCAAACAATAATGATGAACTTTAAAGTAAGACTCAGTGTTTTTTATCCCATTTTTCTCAGATATGATAGTTTTCTGAGCTTGGTATCATGACCTGTCATAACATCTTAACATGTTCTTTGGCTGTCATATTATATTATTTGACACATCTAGCCTTGTCTACAGAACCATGTTCACAATTCCTTACAAATTTGAAGCAGTCAAATGCAACTATGTATAGAAATTGTAGTCTATCCAGTATTTCTATCTTATTGAAGCAGATAATGAATATAACTTAGGTCAATATGTGAAAACTTCTCAAAATAGTGTCATAGACAAAGTCTTTAAAGTAAAAATAATGATGTCATTATTTTAATTATAGTTTTTATTTATAGTCATTCTAATTACATATAATTTTATTTTCTAATATTTCCATTTCTATTATTCCATGGTGAAGGATACTCAACTGTATTTATTTGTAGTTCTACAAAAAGGTGCACTAAGTTATAAAAGTCATAGAAACAAAGCACATGCCTTAGTTTACATAGACAAAGACAAAAATTACTTAAATTTATTTTGAAAATATATGAAGAAAACTTTCAAAAAATTGTAAAGGATCTGAGCATTTATCAGCACAAAGTACCTATGAATGTTTAACACTTGCCTACAATATGTAATATCAGAGAACAGGAGTTGTAGTATGTTTATAATGTATAGAGTAATTTTCTCTTCAAAATCTAAATGGGTGATGTAGGAATCTGCCATCTTGGATTTTATACATATAGCAAATTCCATCACACCTGAATAACCCAAGCTTAAGGTATCATCAGGCATGTAAATTAAATTTCAGGTTTGCATACCTAAAAGTATTGTTTTTATTCTAATGTGCAAATAATTTTCCACAAAGCTATTGACTAAGAATATTCAAAAAGTAGAGGGAGCAAAATGCTTAATCAGAACTTCAGAAACACTAGTAAGAATGTTCTTTCAAAGGAGCACTTTTTTTTTTTTTTTTTTTTTTTTTTTACAAAACATAATGACATTTATATTTTAGGGTATTTTTTGAAATATATTTTATTGCATTTTGACATTAGTCTTTTTTGTAATCCTCGATGAAAATAAGAAAGAAGGGTATTGGGAAAGAAGTAAGAGAGTAAAACAAGAAGCACACTGAAAAAAAAATCAGTTATGCAAAATTTGAGCCTTTTGACAAACTGTCTAAAGATTTAGAGCCACTTTCTCCCCAGAACAGAGAACATAGCAAGCTTAAAAGCAGAGGCTTCCTTCCTAAAGGTAAAACTTTCCTGGTATTGCCTTACAGCTTGTTTTGATCTTCAACTTTATTTTTTTCTTGTAGGCTGTCAAAATAATTATTATGCTGGAATAGCACAACTTGAATAATATACTCTGGTCATGTACAATGGGCTCATACCCTCAATGGCCCTCTATCAACCCTATGGCCATATTTAATTGTAAGAATGACCAGATGAAGTAGTCTTGTTTCTTGTCTAAATGCCACTAAATGTCATGTCTCTCATACCTTCAATTTAGATAAGTGAGCAGTATACTTCGGCTTTTCAAAAACCTCATCTCTAGAAAATGTTTAAAATGTATATGCAGTTTCACTTAGTTCTATGCTGTGCTTTGTAAGAGAACCAATAGGCACAGGATTAATTGCAAATTTCATTTTCTTCATTTGAACACACGTTTGATGTGACATAAATACAGTATTGGTTAATCCTTCACATCAGATATAGAGATTCAGAGGATTAAAAAGAATGATTTCCATTCAACTCAAAAAATATGTTTATAAATGCAAGACTAAAACATGAGCGTAAAGTCCAATGAGTGTAAAAAACTCTGGGTTGGAAAATCTCATATTTAATGGAATCAAAATAATCAACAAAGCAAGTGTTTGTCTAAAAGCTTTTTTGTATTTAAAGAAAAATAAAGAAATCAGTTTGGCTAGAGTGAGTTCTGGCTCAGAGATGCATGCCGAGAAGAAAGGGAGGTAGAAAAACTTCCTATAATGTCAACCACTGAGAGCTCTGGCCATATGCAGAGAACAAAGGAACTGAATGCATGCCCCCTTGGTGCTTCAGTCCTTGTGATCTCTTTCAAAAGACTTCCAAGAAAACACAGAGAGTGTATTGTAGAAGATATGCAAGGTTCATTAGAGAGCATTACAGAGCACTGTCAAGGGGTCAGAGTGGCCAGTGGCCAAAGAGACTACTGCACAGGCAAATACCCATGAGGACTGGGAAGGGACAATTGCCAGAGGGATCACTAATGCTGGCCTACATTGTTATATAGATTTTATGCTATTTCTAAAATCTGTGGAGCAGAAAGCTTTTCTGAAGCGGGGCACAAATGATGAACAGACCTGTTTAGATTGACACTTATGGGAGGAAACAAATTATTTCAAGTCCCTAGATAGTATTCTTATGTCATTTCTGCCAAGGCAGAATGAAAATTACACACATGTCTAGAGATAAACTCATTTTCTATTCTTTTGTCCAGTTATCCTATAATGGAGTGAATTAAAAGGAGGTAAGTAACTTAGAAATAAAAAAAAAAATGCATCTTTAAAAAATGTCTTAAAAGCTATACTTATGAAGTTTCAATGAAATGGCTACCTAAGCAAGAACTAAACAAGAATGAAACTCACATAGAAGGGAGAAAACTGGGACCTAATCTAGAAACCAACTATAGGCAATACCAAACTGCTGAGAACAGAGGTAAATGTTTTTCCCCAGGAAAAAGTCTCGGAATTTGTTATCTAATACAAAGTGGTCAAACCAGAAATCATTAGCAAACAAGTAATACTATACAATATGAGCAGATTACATTGATATATTAGGAATACATGCACACACCTATGTCATATGTGTGTGTATGATAAACAATTAAGGAAAGAGGCCAGAGGCCATCAATTTTATAGATCAGATAGGGATACACACACACACACACACACACACACACACACACATTTGGAGGGAAGAAGGTAGAAAACAATATGATTATATTTTGAATTTAAAATAAAAAGTAAAATTTAAAAATGAGTCAATAAATGGAGCCATACTTTACAAAGAGAAAGTAATCTTTCCTCCAGTGGTACCTGTAAAGTCCCAGTTTCTTTCTCCTTCCAGTTTGTCTAATCTGTAAACATCATCTCACGTATAGGAAAACAATGACACTCCCTTGGTCCTCCCATCAGTAACAGAAGTTCTAAGAAGGGACAACTATGACACTGCTCCTGTCTTCATACTTCTCCTATCACTCTATTCTACTTAGAAGATTAATTTGTCAACAAGAAGAAACTTGAGGGACTTAAAGCTGGTTTTCAAGGAAGTGAAAGAACAAGCTTCTACCCTTCATATCTGCCATTCAGGGGCAAAACCTTCTGCTTAACCCAGGAATCTTCATCCTCTTACCCATCCCTTTCATTTGTTTGTTTGTTTGTTTGTTTTCCAACATAATACTTTTAGTGATTATTTAGGAATTTCACTCAATGCACCCTGTTCTTACTCGCTTCTCATTCCCAGGTCCATTCTCTCACCCTTGTGCCCCACCTCCAAAACATAAAGAAATGACGAAACTACACCAAGTATACTTTGTGTTGCCCATATACTCATTGGAGCATGATCAACTCCTAGTGACCATTTCCTTAAAGAAAACTGAGTCCTTCCCCATCCCCCAAGTCCACTCCCACTAGAAACCATCAACTGTGAAGTGCTACACTTCGGCATCTCTATGACAATTTTTAGGGCTTTCTTTAATGGCTTCTTGTCTAGATGGGGAGCGTTGTTACAGAGGCTCTCAATGTCTCTCATTCTCAGTTATGAGTCTGAAGTCATCCATTTCAATGCAAAAGAAGTTTTCTTGCCTGTATCTGCCAGCAGCACAGGTCATGAACTTCCACCTGGTTTTCAGTAGTCACACAGAAAGCAGGAGCCTGATCCCCAGTAGCAGTGGCAGCAGAGACTATGGACCTCAAATTGTATAAAATGTACTGTGTTGTTCATGTGTGTTTGGATTTGAGTTTTGAGATAGACAATTTTGGCCTATTTTTCCAATCTTGTAGTAAAATCAAATGTCTCCTCGTCTAATCTCTATATTGTAATTCATTTCAGAAGAGATGGCTGCCAGTTAGAGTGTTTTCTAAGCCCAATAAAGAAATTCCTGCACATTCTGGCCTTGAGTTTACAACCTGTAGATCATAAAAAGAGAGGAGTTCCATCCTCCATGATAAATAAGTTTGCTAATATCTGGCCACTAACATATCCATTTCTTGCTAGTAAAATGTGACATAGGGCATAGATTATGATCTTGAAAATTTTTATCAGAAGTCTCTCCTCCCCTCTGATGAAATGAAGGCAGACTAACAATGATGAGGACAGCAGACTTCTGTACTTGTGACTCCTTTACTCTGATATAAGCTTTTTTGCAACAATTCATTGTACTTCCCTGTGGCTGTAACTCCATTCTTACACTATTATTGGGTAGTGTATTTTATGTATGGTCTCTGCCTTTATCCCTGCATTATATCAGCATTGTTCAGTCACCGTTTCTCCTTGTTGCTATGTGCAGTTTCTATAGTATGTCTTTAAATGATTATAATTGTTTCTCAAAATAATACTAACCTTTCTCTTTGTGAAGAAGCAATCCAGAGTGGATAAATATATCTAAGTTAACACGAGAAAATTTTATTCTTTAAGTGAACAGATGTCACTATATTAAAATGCTATTTTATCTGATGGGAATATTGGAAAGTGCATACCTTAAACCTATTCAAACATTAAGTAAAACCTTCCCTTAGATATTTGGAGAAAGCACTACTTGCATTGGCGTTTATTGACTATGTTCACATCTGTTATCATATGCTGGGACAACAACTACTATTGGCTTCTCACTGACTGTGAGCAGTTCAAGACCAAGCAGTCCTTTCTTTTTCCACAGCATGTTTCTGGCTGAAGGAATATGTAACTGGGTATTTGTAACCAAATGGAATTTAAGTAGCAATTTATTAATTTGCACGACTTGAAATACCACAATTAAAATAATTATTCTTAAATCAGTGTGAAGAAACCAACTGCAGGTTTGGAAACTTCACCCACTATGTAACAAACAATACTGTATTCAGAATCTCTCTACTCACATATGCAGTAAGAAAAGCTGTCTCTGAGGAGACCTCAACAGTCCCTACAATAGAGACCCAAAACACTACCATGCAAACTTGACTGGATCCTGGCTTATATATGATAAGGAGAAACAATTCAGGATCACTGTTGTGCTTTTGATATATAAGTAGTAAGATAGAGAGAATGTATTTTAGACAGAAGAACTTTTTTACATGAAATCTGGTGCAATAGGTGCAAAGCAAATCTTTGCTTATAAGCAGAAGGAAGAGTAGAGAGAACAAGAGGAAAATGCAAGGTATCTAGAGCTTTATGTAATGATAATAATAAAAATCACACTGATGCAAGGAAACACAAAAATGGGCTGTGATAAACCTGGCTGTCATAGCTAACTGCTAGCTGCTATTTGTGTCAGTAAAGTGGTAACTCCATAAAATTGGAATTGCAAAACTTACTGTTGCCATTATTATTGTGCATTATGCAATGACACATCCAGAAATGTCCCTAAAAGGATAGAAGAGGGGAATATATGAAATTCTGGAAAAGCCCTGACACAGTCCAGGAATTTTCTCTTCCTTTTTCTATCTGACACAAGAATAACCCTCTTCTTCACAAAAGTTTGCCATGAAATGGACTCTTAGAAATTCTTATGACACAGTGCTCTTGAGATGCACACACTCACCTTGAATATAAAACATTCTCCAATCCCTTGCATGCTTTCTCTCTGAATTCTTTTTCAGAGTCATAAGAAACTGGTAAAACTGGTAGAACTGAGCCTGCCCTCTGCCTATTCCCTAAGACTTTCCCTCCACATACTTAAAGCATTGGCAGTTAGTGCTACTTATGTTTATAGAAACAGCTCCCTATCTTTCATGGCAAAACAGGAATAGAGAACAGGGAAAGCAGTCTCCTTTAAATTAACACACATCCAGTAGCCTACTGAAAGCTTTAAACTTTTGTAATGTTTCCCCCTCAGGAATGTGATATATCGGCAGCTATTATCACAGAGGCAAAACAAACATGTTGTAGGAAGTAAATCAGCTGATCTTTCAAATTGCTCTTTGTCTTTCTTTGCTCTTCTCTGCATAACGCAGCCTCACTCACTGGTCTAGCAGCCATGGAACTAAAAATACAGTACTGACAGAAAATGGGTTGATGAGAGGGAAAAGCTCCTAAGTTGTTCTTCCAGCTTCCTGTACAATCTCATAAGGTCCTATGGATGTGCTTTTTGCCCCATGTAGCTTAGCCAGCCCATCCTCTCTGGCCCTCTCATGTGAGAAACTTCCTGTATATTATAGTTATTTTATGTTTCTCCTTTAAAAAACTTTTTAAAAATGTTTTAAATATTAGGGCTATAATTAATCTTGATTAAAATTAATGTATGTTTTGAAGCAGATTTCTATGAAAAATCCAATAAATTTGGTTGAATTCTTCCAGTTTTTGTTTGACAGGAAGACCAAATGCAAAACTCTTTCTGTTCAAAGCAGATACTTTGACACCTCATTAAACTAGACCTTTTGAAACTGCAAGAAAGTGAGAAGCCCTTGAATTTCATTGGATAGTTTCATCTTTCACTATTTAATTATCTTGCTAATATGTAGTTTGACTTAGTACTTGTATTCAGCTTTGGAAAAACAATACTGTGATAAACATAAGAAAGGTTCATGTATACTAAGGAATGACCGGAGACTGAATATGATGTGGAGGCAGCACGGTGAGGTATACAGCTGCCCTTGCCATCTGAAAGTAACTGATCGTAATACATTTTATTTACTGGTGTTAAGCAAAATACAACCTGCCAGATTAACAGCTCCATTCCACATACCAATAGATGTGTTGATTTACTCAAGCAATGTAAATGTGTATTATAGAAACTTCACTTCATATCAACATCTAACTAAGCCATTCTCTGAGGCCCATCTGTTCCCTGCAGTGAGCAAACTGATGAGAAGGATTCCATGAGGACAGCCACCACTTCTTCATCCAAATCAATGATGGTCCCTCGGCATGTATGGTCTTGCCTTTGGTTTACTAATTTTGTAGGGAAGGTTAATTCTAGTGGTATCTGCTTGCTCTTTTTTTTTTTTTTTTTTTTTTCAATTGTAGCTCTCTTCAACGGGTTTGATAAGCAGTGGATAGACTCTACCAGCTGCCAAATGAATCTCTTGCAACTGTGCTTCCCGGAAATAGAGATATTATCCATCTATAGGTGAAGACTTCGTTGATTTACTTAGCTAGTCTTAGCTAAGATTCCATTAAATGTGATTCCTATCAGTTTTTACTCTGACTGGTAACCCACAGTGCCTGCCGTTTGTGCTTCCCAGAATGTGTTTTTACTGAGATGCAAATGTCTTATGTATCTGAAAAACCATGATTATTTCTTTGTTTTTATTGCACATTTACACTAATAAATGGAAATCATTCATTTGAGAAGATATAAAAATTAACAATGTAAACTTATGTGTTAGCAAGGTGATTTATCAACGGAATTTGCCTTCTCTATTGAAGGCATTCTGAGTGTTTGAACTGGGTAAGCCTGGGTCCTTTGGCATGAGTTAGTTCATTATTATCTTAGCAGGACGTTTGGCAGCAGAAAGGAAGGCATGATTGTTGAAGAAGTGGCTGAGAGGATTTTACATTAAGACTCCTCAGCATCAAGAAGCAAGAGAGTCACTGAGCCTGGCAAGAGCTCTTGAAGTATTACAGGTTGCTCCTAGTGACACACCTCCAACAAGGCCACACCTCTTAATCCTTTCCAATCAGGACCAAGCATGCAAATTTGTGAGTTTATAGTGGGCAGTCTCATTCAAACTACCTCATTCTACTCCAGGCCCCACATAGGATTATAGCCATATTGTAAAGTAAAATGTGTTCACCCATTCAGTCCAACTTCAAAGTCCTTATAGTCTTTTGCTCTTAAAACTGTTTAAAAGTACAAAGTCTCTTCTGAGTCTGGGGCAACTTCAGACTATAACCAGATGTGAAACAAAATCGAGAAAGCAGAATTTATATTTCCAATATAAAATGGCACAGAATTTTCATTACCATTCCAAATGGAAGGAAAAGGAGCATAATGAAAACATACCAGGCCAAAGCAAGACTGGAAACCTCTAGGACAAAGTCCAAATTCTCCACCTCCATCTTGGATGTCAACGCACTCCTCAGATCTCCAGCTCCTTCAGCTTTGTTGCAGGCAACATACTTTTTGTCTCTTGGGATATTTCCATCCCTGTTAGCAGCTCTCCTCAGCAAACATCTCAGGACTCTGACTGGTGACCATCTCTAATATCACCCTAATATCTCTAATATCTAATCCCAATCATCTCTAATATCTAACATCTCTAATATCACCAATGTAATCTAGGCTTCAGTTTCCCATTTCAAATAATAGCCTCTCTGGCCTCTATGCAGAAATTGATCTGTCATATGACTGGCCTTAGGAGCCCCTGTCCTGGTCCCAACTAGTCTTAGTTGCTGTTCTATTGCTCTGAAGAGACACCAGGATTAAAGCAACACTCATAAAAGAGAGTATTTAACTGAGGCCTTGCTTACATTTTCAGACCATTAATCAATACCATCGTGGTGAGGAGCTTGGCAGCAGGCAAGCAGCTGACAACAGTGCTGAGGAAATAACTTTACATGCCATGTCCATGCAGGAGAGAGAGACAGAGAGACAGAGAGAGAGAGACAGAGAGAGAGAGAGAGAGAGAGAGAGAGAGAGAGAGAGAGAGAGAGAGAACCATTGAGAGAACCATTGGGCCTGACAGCTTTTCTCAAAGCCCACTTACAGTAACAAGGACTACACCTCCTAATCCTTTTCAAACAGTTCAGTTCATCAGCAGGAGACTCAGCATGAAAATACCTGAGCCTATGGGGGTCATTCTGATTCAAATCACCAGTGTCTCTCCTTAACGCCTTCTGGTACCAACAGGTGTCTAATCATGCTTCTTTCTCCAGCTGTCAAATCAATGAAAATACAGAAGAAAAGGTTTAGGCAGACAGCTGGAGTTTTAAAAAAATGCATATAACATCATAGACATATCGAGACTGGGAAATTCTTCTAACCAAGTAGTCCAAGTTGATCAAAAGTAAATCACAAAATGTATAAGAGATCCTGAGAGATAGCTCAGCAGTAAGCATAACAGTTGCTTTTGCAGAAGACCAGAGTTTGGTTTCTAGTCCCTACAAAGTGATTCAAAACAATCTGTCACTCCAGTTCTAGGGTATTCAATATCTTTTATAAACCTAGGAATTCACTAGGCACAAATGTGGTGCACATATATACGAGCATATAAAACATTTATACACATAAAACAGAATGAATCTAAACATAATAAAAATGTAATAAGAATCGTTAGACAATAAATCAATAAATTCAATAAATTACTTTGAATGAACAATGCAATAATTTTCAGGAATATACACTTGGATGTAGCTTGTCTGATGATAAATGATAAATGATTTGTTCTAGACTTTATCAATTACAGAAATTTTTTGTCTTCATAGCCTTACTAATAGGAAGCAGTTTTGACTTATGCGAACTATTCATAATAAGAAACATTTTCTTAACATGATTTCTTTATATGAGGGGACATCAGCTATATGTATATGTGTGTATATGTGTACATACACATATACGCATATGTACATATACACACATATAGATAGATGTAGATGTAGATATAGATAGATATAGATATACTGTAGAAAATTCTTTGAAAAAAGCATTGATTGACACAAGTTATTCTTTTCTTTTTTATACTGATGATTTCTTTGATCATTTTATAACTCAAATAGAATACAGTAGATAACTTAGTGCCACACTTTTCTTATTTGTATCCCTAATTCTCAAGTATGATATGTTCATGCAGGCCCCTTCCACATGCTCAGGTCTTTTGATTTTGTTTGTAACACTGTAAGTTTAACCAGAGATATCTTGGTGGTCATGAATTTCCAACTATCGAATGAACAATTGATTTAGTGGCTCCCTGTTTTATGAAAAATGTCTTATCAAATGTAATTTCTGAATGAATAAATTATGTAGAAATATTATAGATATATACTTTTCTAAAAAAATTAAATATTCACATAAAATACATTCTAAAATTTATATACAAATTGCTTTAAAATTTTGTGCTAATATCTTCATTAATTTAACTTCACTTATTGACTATTTACAGAGTTTATACATATGTTTGCCTTATAAATCATAATATTTGTTTCTTAAAGCAAAATAAATATTTATATGTTTAAACATATTTTTCTTTCAGAGCTCCAGTACTTCTTTTTTTATTATAAAATCTCTAAGGTGATAAATAAATATTGATAAAGCATTTAGTGAGGTGTGCAACTATTCTAACTGCAGAAGGCAAGCTTCTTGTAAGCATTCTAATACATGGAAAATTTCCAAGAAGTATTCTAAGTCTCATAATTATCATCCCAGATGCTAGATTGTGTCTGTGTGGGACTAGCTCAATGTGCTGTCAGATCCAGCAGAGTTGCCAATCTTAAACCAACTGTGACTACTCTCTGTACATTTCTCTCTCTGGGGCATTACAAAAAAAAAATCTTAATTAGCTTTTGTTTCCAAGCAGGACTTCATTTTTCATGATGTTACTTTCATTTTCCTGGGATTATGAGAAGCAAATTGACCTTGACAACTCATCTATTACAATAAGTGTATTGTTTATGCAATATCTAAATTCAAGTTATTAACCTTACTGAGATAAAAATCAGAGGAACATTAAGAACACACATTTTTCTTTAATACCAAAACATGAATTCGTTATATGAAATTAGAAATCATGTGGAGATATGACAAATTTCTCAAAACAACTAATCTGCTCTTAAACAGATTTTATTTTATTTTATTTGCTGATGACCTAGATGTGATAGTAATATAAACAAATTGAACAAGAAGTAGCTATGCTCTTATTGTATACTTCTACTGATGATGCAGTTTTGTCTAAGTTCTGAATTTTGAAATTGTAAAAATACTTAGGAATCTGTACTACTTTTTCTAGAGAAACTTTTTAAAACTGCAATTTGAAGCATTCCAAAGATCCCAGGGGCAAACACTAGACCAGTGCAAGCTATAAGTACTGCTATAGCCCATATTTTTGAGTTACTTACCCTAAATGCATATGGATTAGACCGTGTCATTCCAACTTACTTCAAACTTTTCACACAATAAAATTTGATTTAATTATGTATTCAGTTAGAGTTCAGGAGCAACTAAGTATTCTTGCCGAATCAACTGCCAATGACGGCCAAGAGCAGATTTTTGACTTAAATATATTGGCAGAATCAACTGCCAAAGAAGGTATAGAACTGATTGTCATTTACCTTCACGGATATTAACAGTGTGTTTAACAAGTAACAATATGCATCCCTCTTTTAGCAGAAAGGCTGCTTACTAATGACATCGCATTGCTTCGCACAGCAGGGGCGCTCATTCTATTTGGGCATAATGACCAAGCTAACATCAGTTTTTAAGAATGTATGTTATCATTATTCATTACAGTACTGCACTGAAGCTTCTCTGGGAGGCAATAAAGAGCAAAATGTATATTTTAAAGATCCCCATTTCCGTCCTAAATGCTTGAATTAAGCTGCAGTCTGCGGTGCTAAGAGAATTGAGTTATGTCCTAAAGCGATACTTCTCTTAGAGTGCATCATGCCTGCAGATCGGGCTCTGATTAGCCTCTGTGTTTTCTAATACAGTCGATTGATTTTCTGCTACTGTAGCTGCTGTTGGATTCTGTGTGCTGGCACAGGCATTCTGTCTTTTGCATGAATGATGAATGTTGTCTGTAAGGCTCAAGCACATACTTATTTCCTCTTAGATAAGAACAACCGTCAATATCATTTAAGCAGAGAAAAACGCTGAGACAAATCAGCGTGCTTAAAAAACAAACGGTCTGGGTTTGCTTCATCCTCCTTGTTGACGCTATCTACTAAAACGCGCGCGTATTCTATGGGGAGTTGGTGATCGGGCTCAGGGAACGAGATCTCCATCCTCTCTGATGGAGAGTGAATAAACTTTTATTTTAAAGAGAAGCATGTGTGATTTCTGAAACAATATTTCATAAGAAATTTTAGTCTTGTACTACATTGGCTAAGACAGTTGTTTTAAATGTAGACTAGAACTAGAGCGTAAACCTATAACCTGAACCCATTAAAAATGTATCTTAAATGCCTGTGTAAATTCATCAGAGTATCTTAAACCCTATAGTTAAGAAAAAGTAGGTAGTAGTTATCTCTATTCCTTGCTACACGGAAGGCTGAGGCTGAGTAATTATGAACTTGAGCCTGGATGATATACTGAGACTATTTTGAGAAAAAAAATACAGTAATTTTAGTGCCAATTGACACAGATTTTGCCCTCAGACTGCTTTGCTCCAGACAGATTCATTGTAACCAGAGTCTGAGCAAAGTGTTCCTGTGCGTTTAGTACTCAAAAGTATTGTTCACAAGAGCAATAACAGAAACCAGGGGCAAATAAGGAGGCCCGTGAGTGTAGAAGTCAGATCTCACTCTTGTAACTCAGGAAATCCTCAGATATAAAAGCTATCAGTCATGTGGCCCCATCTGAAACAGGGGATCAGCCTTCCTCTCCCCCTGGATGTACTTCCTTGTTACAGGGGGCCCCTGGGCAAGAAGGGGAGCTACATTTTCCAAGCATGTCTCTGCTCATAAGTTCCCATCATCTGAGGGCAACACAGAGAGGAAAGAGACAGCTAAGGGCTATCAGTAGTCAACCATGAGAAGCTGAGGAATAAGCGGATCCAACAGTACAGGGAACCAGAGTCGGGCAGTAGCAGTGCTGATCAGACAGTTGACATTGATCTGGCTTTTTTCCTGCACTGAACTGCAACAACCGGTAAAACACTCACTTTACTTAAAATATGGTTCTAAGAAACTGAGGAAGAACTGGTTAACTAGATAGAGTAAGCCACAATCTGAAGTTGTACTGTAAGATGCAAATTTAACAAAGAGGGGAAAAAGATTTTTGTTTTAATTAGTCTTCTTTTAATTTGTGCTCAAAAAGAATCACAGAGTATTATGCATTAATAGAATCTAAAATCTTAGTTTTTTTTTTAATTTGAAGACTCCTCACTCTATAAATTTGAAACAAAATAACCAAATTATTCATTGTATTCATTTTTGTTCTTTCAAAACCTCCCAGGAAATGTGCTATAGGATTGCTCTGTCACTTCTCAAAAGGAAAAAAAATGCAAACTCATCCACTTCCAATGCATTAGGCATCCTGGTATCAGTCATTTAGGGCACCGAGTTTCTGTCACCTAATTTCTTTTCACCTAATAGATGACATTACATAACGACACAATAGTAACATGAAAGAAACTGCAATTCAGCTAAACATTTTAAATCTCCAAAATTCTCTATGGAAAAATGCTTATCGCTTTTAAAAACTGCAACTACGATTCTGCAATATTCCAGTCTATAAAATGGCACATGACTCTAAGTTAACAAGCTTACAGGTTCATTCAAAGACACAAACCAGACTGTACACTAAGGAAGAAGTATGGACCTATTTTCTCTAGTTATGGAGCACCAGGTGCATACGTATTTACTTGGCAGAATTGTTTTGCTTCATGAAGAGTTATCTTTTTGAAAACATGAAACCGTGCAATTTACTCTACAACAACATGCATTTTACTTTTCTTCTTTTCAGGTATATAACACTGAAGTTTTTATTAAATAATTTCACACAGGACAAGAGTGATATTTTAAAATTTTATTGACACTCAGTGCCCTAACTGACTGATACCAGGATGCCTAATTAATTCATATTATAAATGATATATTCTGCAACGATTTCAAGTCACAACAGGCTAATGGATAAGGCTGTGCCTCTAGCTCCAAGTGGATCGCTCAAGTGCATACATTAATATCCATCTTGTGTTGCTTTGGCTGCTTGATGTTTATGCTACACAGGAGCCTCCAGTATTGATGATAAATCATATGAAGCTACACTGGTATACCTTCTTCTGTATTCTTTCCAAAAGAAAACTTATCCAGAAATCTAAAGTTAATGAGGCAAACTTGTTACAATATACATCCTGTAGGCATTGCTTTCAGTTTAGTTGAGCAGCTGAGAAAGGGGATGGGTAGAAGCCCACAGTATACACATGCATACACATCATCAGGCTGAATCCATGCAAAGTCTACAAGGGGAGTACATAGAAAAATCTCTGGAGGGCTCAAGTCAATCCACAGCCACCAACAGTTCTCACACCTGAGAGTAGATCTTATAGTAATATTAAGAAACAAATTTTCCAATTACTAATTAAGTAGGAACTGAGAAAGGTGTAGTGAATCCACTGATCGGCTCACCTTTCCTCAAGAAGTCAACCATATTAAAATAGGGACATCTAGTAAATGTGGATTTTTAAAAAATCAATGCAATTGTTCTTAGGAAGAAATGACTTATCCATTGTAATCAAAATCAGCTACGCTTGTGTGCCTTAGGAACACTATAACTGTATTGACCTGTTTAACAAAATACTATAAAATAGTACAGCCTCCCCACCTACAAAGGAATGAAATTATATCTATATATTTCACTCTGTACAAAACTTAGGAAAGTAAGAGATTGAAGGTTAATCTTCAGGGGCCAATGATACAATTTTGTCCTAAGAATAGAAGACTGCCATGAAAATATCCAATAATTGTTTGTGTTTGTTTGTTTGTTTGTTTGTTGTGAAGTTTAAACTTTCTCCTAGATAGTTTCTTCTCTGCACTGGCAATAATCTCTTGTACGTTTTACGTGGATTCAGCCTGATGATGTGTATGCATGCTTATGCTGTGGGCTTCTACCAATCCCCTTTCTCAGCTGCTCAACTAAACTGAAAGCAATGCCTACAGGATGTATATCGTAACAAGTTTGCCTCATTAACTTTAGATTCCTGGATAAGTTTACTTTTGGAAAGAATATAGAAGAAGGTGTACCAGTGTAGCTTCATATGATTTACCATCAATACTGGAGGCTCCTGTGTAGCACAAACATCAAGCAGCCAAAGCAACACAAGGTGGATATTAGTGTATGCACTTGAGCGATCCACTTGGAGCTAGAGGCACAGCCTTATCCATTAGCCTGTTGTGATTTTGAATTGTTTCAGAATATACATACTCATTGGGAACACTATAGAATATACATTGATGCCACTTACAAATAGCTGTGCAGCCTTAGGAAAGTTACCTAAATTATTTGTTACCTCATAGTTAATACAATTTTATAACCACAACCTCTCTTTGAAAGTATCACTTGTAAAACACTTCATAGTGAAGATTACCTAGCATGTGTAGGTGTTCATACAATGCTCAGCCACTCTTCTTTTTGTGATAAGTATATGAAATCAATGAAGATACAGACAGGTATTGTTATATAAAATGATTACTGTAATATTATTTATAATAGTGGAAAAAATCAGAAATACTAAATAAATTATAATGTGGAACTATACATAGTTAAGCAAAATTCTTTAGGTGGCATGTGATATGTAAAATGGCATAATAGAAATATAATATTGAATCAAAATATATCAGCATTATATTAATATGATAAATTGTGGTAAACAGTACATAAAGTATGACCAATTTTATTAAAATAAAATAGATGCATTGAGATACAGTAAATTCTAGATATAAAAATATAGTGCAGAATTGGATACCTCAGAATGAGTTTTATTGCCCTTTTTATATTATACAGCATTTCCCCACTTGTGGTGAAACAAGATTTTTTTTATAAAAAGAATAAATTAATTTACACTGTTCAAATACTTCCTCAAATCAACAGTCTTATATCTAGTAAATATTTCCATAAATAAGATTGTTTTATATGTAGTTCACATACCTCCACAAAGTATATGGTATTTCTAAATGAGAAAGTACCCTCTAGAATGAAACTCTTCTGCTTTGAATGTAATAAAACTTTATAGATATTTTTCATAGAACTGACTTGAGATAATACTGATGAATTATTAAATGGCTATCTAATGTCTTAAAGCAATAATAGTACCAGCTTGCCCTACATGTAGCAATCTAGAAACACTGAAGTCTGATGAAGTCATACTAATAAAAAGACCTACATTATATAGCTACACTCCTTTTCTACTGTTTTTTTTCTTGGTAGAATACACAATAATCTCTAAGAGTTTTGAAGATTTTTATTTTTCTGTCTTAATTATAGATATGTATCTGATGATGAACACCTGACTTTTTCATGCATTCCATTAAATAGGAAATGTTATTTTATTAATAGTTTTGTTGACCATAGAAAAATATTATGTCAATCTTCACATCTATTACTAGAATACGTTAATTAATAATTCATGTAGTCAAAGTGTACCCAGTAATCACTGTTTATAGAGAGGAAAACTTGTACCACAATGTCAGGAGCAAGAAATAAATGTTTCCAGGGGGCAAAAACACGTTCTGTTAAGTCTCATGATCTGAGATTGTTTCCTGGGTCCCATACTTAAAAAGAAAACTAACTCTGAGAGTTTTTCTCAGACCTACACAAACATGTGTAGAGACAATATCTTGTGTATTGTATGGATGTATCACATATTGATTTAAAAGGCTATGGCCTATGGCTTGAGCAAGAAATAGGATGTGGAACATCTGGGAGACAGAAAGAATTTTGTGAGGATGCCATGTCAAATAGATGAAAGAATTGCCCTTCTGTGAAGTGAGGGTTATGGTAATCTCAGCATCTTCAATCCTTTGCCTATTCGTGGCAGATTGTTCCTGACTTGCCAAAAATCACAATACTAGTACCTTCTTGCCTAAAATCGAAGAATTTACAAAATGCCATCAGCAGTTGCTATGGTATCTTCAGAGAGAGCATTTAGCTTCAGATAAGCATTGCTATGTACAGTGTCATAGGGATGGGAGTGCATGAAGCCAATGGCAGAGAGGAGGGACATGCAGATATTAGGTATTAGGTGGTTTTGTTGATGATATTTGTATGTTTTAGTTTGTTTGTTTTTTGTTTTTAAAATTTTCTCCTGAATAATTCCTCCTTGCCATATCCTTCTACCCCAAACCTGAGTTTGGCAGATTATTGATGCTCAATACCAAGACATTTTGGCAGTTTATAGATATACTTAGAAGCGTGTGAAAGACATGATTGTCTCCAGCCCAGACCCAGTTCCCGTACATTCCCTGGGGATCTAGGATAGTATATGTGCTGCTATTTTTATTCTACACAGCCAAAAATCTATGTACAGCATCAGAGAGACACAGAGTCCTTTTCTAATCTAATCAATGTATGACATTGTTTGCTTATATTGTATGCTTCCTGTCTTTATGAAATAGGTTTATAGTTATATAACATAAAAATAAATAAAAAAACAAGGAGCCTGAAACTGATCATATATCTTTCTGGGACTTAGTCCAGAAATCAGACAGTGAAATTGGGGATCTTTTCCAAGAGTGCACCTTCTGGAGAGTCAAGTGGACAAGATATCAACTTTTTATTTACTTATTATTTACTTCTTATTACATATCAGGGGCATCCCTACCCATCTTTTAATGGTCATCATTAAATTTTTAAGTACCAACTCATGACATTTCTACTCAAACATACGTTTTTGTTTTTTTTTTTTTCACATAAACACATATCTGGAAGAACCAGATTCTGGATTAAACACTTCTTTTCATGCATAAATATTTCATGAACTGCTACTATCTTTATGATTTTTAAAGTTAGATAACATTGCAAGTATTTTCTTGTCACCATTAACTCTAGCTTTCAAAAGTCAGATTTACATTTTAATAAATCTAAAGATTATAGATATAACTAGTTTCACTGTGTGGATTAACATACACGATAGCTAAACTCCTCAGTTATCAACATATTTGTAAATACTCATTTTAAATTTGTTATTTTAATTTGAAAAGTTTAAAATAAAATTAGTTGAAATGGAATTAAGCTCTGATTTCCTCTGAAATATTCATACCAATTTTTGGTCATTTTATTTAACACCAAAAGATATAACTGAGGTATAACTGGTGAGGTTGCCACCAGAGAAGCCAATAAAATAAGCCAATAAGCCAATAAAAATTCTTTATTATTCATCCCAAACCCAGTGTAACCTTAAATATTTTTTAGGGTGGGCTTTTAAGCCTGTACATATGCAAATTGTGTTCAGTGTGGACACATTGTAGTTAACAAGTAAAGTTAGCCAGAAGCAGATCTATAGATGCCAAAATTCAAGGTTAGTACATTTAGAGTCTTTTCAAAACTATGCACTTTGATGGATTTGGTCTTTGTTCTCCTTTTATCAAATTTTGCTGCCTATTTACTGGGTTCAAGGCCCTAAAAGGTACTTACATCAAGGTATTCGTTGTGCTAAGGGGACCTAGTAAGGCCTCCAGGCCTATTACAGTAACAAAGAACTATTGAATGTAAACCTATCAGAAAAGCAAGCAATCAACAATCTCTGTGACATAATTACTGTTTTTCCACTGTTGCATACCCAATCTAGACTTATCTAAATTGAAGTCTCTGAGTCTTTATTTGATAATAAACTAATAGGATAGACTGTAGAAATGAAACAGGATATGTAAAGCATAGAGTATATTGTAGGTATCAATAGGGGGTTCTCTGCCACTTCTATTTCTCCTGTTATTTATTGCTTTACCCCTCTATAAAACATGACTCTAGACACAAATGTTATAATGCTTGCTCTTGAGGGGGTGGTATTTTTATTAAATTCTTGAGAATGTCACATCTTTACACAATGTTTTTTTTTATACGAGCTCCAAATTTTTTCTCTAACAGCTTCCAGATATACATTCAATGCCTATCATACAACCCAGATTCCTGTCTTTTTTTTTGTTTGTTTAATATGCACTTTATTGTGGATTTGGAATACTGAAATAAATTCAAGATAGAAGTTGGCAATTGAAAATGAATAGAAATGTACAACAGATTACAATGACTGTTGTATATAAACCTCAAAAGAGATACAAAATGGATTGGGAAACTAAGAGATAGCCGATATATTTAGTGAGCTAGTTTTACAACTTTGTATTAAAGAGTGGGAGACTGCCATGAAAATTTCCTTCATCTTTATTTTTCCTCATTTGCCTATCATAAAATCCCACAAGCTATCTCAATGTTTCATCATAACTTATGATTTTTAAAAATATATTTGTTGATATTATAATTGCATAACTTCTCATTTATTTTTCTTTTCTTCAAACTCTCCCATTGTACTATCCTTTTATCTTTTTCAAATCTATGGCTCTTTTTTCTTTAATTGTTGTTACATTATTGATGCATATGTATATTTCTCTTTTTTCAATAACCCAAAGAATACAACTTGCATTGCTCATATATATGTGTGTGTAGGGCCATACAATGAAGCATTGCGAAATTATCAAGTGCTGTGTCCTATAGGAAAATGGAACTCCCATAACAGCCATCAACTGTCAACAGTGTCTCCACTAGTGGCAGGGATTACTGTGTGCATCTGCCCATTGATCATGTAATGTCTGATGGCTTGATATGTGCAGATCTTGTGGAGCTAACTGTAGATATTGGCTGTTACAATATGAGTGGAAACCGAAGTTTCTCTCTCTCATGAACCAAGTAACAAGAAGACCAGTCTTTGAGATCAGACCTAAACTCAGTATCATGATGGTTCATACTACTCTAAGGACTAAAGTCAGTTAGACATCGGTTTTAGCCATCACTCTTCCCAGAACTTGTATAGCTTCCTCTCATTCACAGGTGGCATAATAACTATGATATACTGTAGCATATCACATACCATGGGTATGATATTTATGGGGGTAGGGTCTTGAGTAGAGCTGTATAACAGCTCTACCAATGATTGGTGTGATCTAACTTGCTCTGTATGGAGCATTTATCTATAGATAGCCTGGTTTTCAGTTACTTGTTTTTGAAGTAATTTCAACTAAAGAGACAGAAAGAAATTGCACCAGCTGTCATCATCCTGGTAGGAGCAAAGAGCCAAAGAAGCCTCAGGAAGATTTTTGGTCAGTTTCCATCCATCATTATCCACTCCCATTGGGTTTCTGGCATGGACCACAGCTGCATGAATAAGGAAGGTCTCTGAGTTAAAACCTGACTGCTCTTCATTAAACATACACAATTAGGCAGACGTGTGTCCCATTTTTCAACAGTTAACACCAAAAGAATAATAGAAGAAGCCAGTTAGGATTATCATGTCCAGAAAAGCTAGCCTTCAAAATTAAATACTAAATAATTAATTTTTTAAATAATTAATTCAATAAAAGGTAAATGTTAAAGATCTTTCACTGTAGGGGAAATTGAGCAGTTCATGGTCACCAGAGTGACCTATCCAAAAATATTTCAGCGGTGGCCATATGCAGAAGTGAAAAATATATACTTCATTGGTTAGATTTTATTGGGAATGTGAAACAAACTAGAGTCATTTTGGAAGAGGGAAGCTAGTTGAGAAATTATTTTAATCAGATTGTACACTGACACCTGTGGAGCCTCTCCTTGACTGCTAATGTATGTGGGAAAGCCCAGTCCATTCTAGGCTGTTCCCTATGGGCATGTGGCCTTGGACTATACCAAAAAAAAATCCAGATAAGCATGAGGGAAGGAGCAGGCAAGAATGCAAGGAAGCAAGCAGTATTCTTCAACAGTCTCTGTCTAAGGCTGCTGATTGAGTTCCTGCCTTGACTTCCTCTGATACTAAATTAGAAACACTAACATAAAATAAAGCCTTTTTGTCATGGGGTCTATCACAATAGCAAAAATCAAATTTATACAAACTATCACAAGAGATCCAGAAGTTAAAATCATATCAGCAGAGTAACCCACAGAAGAGAAATAGACATCAATCAAATATCAGCAATAGAGTACACAGCTGTCCTGATACTTAAGGTTAAATTTTACCATTGTCTCGATAGCTTGGCACAAAATGATAGACTTGGATTCCCTTTAACAGCAGGGTTTCTTCTTCTCTGACCTTGTCTCTGACCTTGTTGAGGGTGTTTACACACACACACACACACACACACACACACCTTCTACCTGTGGATTGTCATAAGCTTTGGTTATATGACAAGTCAACCTTCCTTTCTCCTGATAAGATCCTAAACAACATACACCTGGGATTTCTGGAATGTTCCTCCTCTTCACGTTAATGAGGCATCTCAATATTTTAGCTTTCAGCCAATGACATTTTTCCACACTGGATGTGTTCCTAACCCCCCAAACTATAAAAGCCTTGATTTAGTCCGAGTAAAGGTTTTTCTGACACCCTGAGGCTGATCCCAGTATGCCACTAGTACCCTCTGTACTCAAAAGTCTTCCTGAAACCCTGTTCATCAACTTTGCTTCATTTGGCCTCGTGAGACAGTGGCCAGCAGGGCGAAGGGAGACCCACAGTATACATTGAACACATTGAAAATATCAGCACATTGAACAACAAAGATCAATATGAGAAAAAAGACACAAAGAATATTCATAAGACTTAGAAAGGTCAATAAAATAAGTTGAACTTCTCTTTGTATCTCAGTAAAAAAACATAACTCTAAATGGAGTGAAGTTTTCAATTAAATGATATAGTCTAGGTTTAATCAAGCAAAAACCAACCAAGCAAACAAATAACTCCAAACAAAGAAAATGGAGTTGTGAAACTTGTCACATAAACAGTAATGGCCTATGAAACTGACATTAGGCAATGTGTATCATAGTCCAAACAAATGGAATATCTTAAGTTGCAGGAATAACCATGTTTATGTTCACCTGACAAAAACAGGCATTAAGAAAAAACTTGAAGAAAAGTAAAATCAGGTTACTATACAATAATCAAAGGAATAACTCATCAAGAAGATATAATAATTACATTCATAAGAAAATATAAGCAGGTGTATATATATTACATTAATACATATAATTTATATTAATGTAATATAAATTACATTATTACATTAATCAAAATGTAATATTCATGTGGGACTTCTCAATATTCTATTCTTATAAAGGTACAAACCTTCCTGACATCTAAAATATAAACATGGAACTACAGAGTTAAACTACATAATGTCAAGAGGTGTGTAAAAATTGTCTCAATTAGTTATGAAATATAACTTATTTTATTTATTCATGTGACTTTTTCATGAACTGTATTTTATGCCAAAAACTATATCTTATAATTTCAAAATAGAATCATATCTTATATCTTTTTTATCATAATAGAATGAATCTAAAAATTAATAACAAAAGAAACTATATATCAGAAAAATGCATGTAGACTAGTCAGAAAGTGCTTGAATAAACAATGAGGAAACCAGGAGGAAATTAAACATTTTTCAAACAAATGAAAGTAGAAACCCATCTCAGTCAAGTCTGTAAAAGTGACATTAAGATGGCTATTTATTGTAATAAATCCTTTACAAAAGAGAAATATTTCAAATCAATAACTTAGGTCAATATCTCAGTTATCTAGAATTACAAAAAAAGTCATAATTAGAAGAAAGTGACAAAGAAAGCAAGCTAGTGAAATATAATATAAAATCAATACAAAAATGAATGAAATGAGGTGTTTCTTTATAAAGTCATTTTAAATAATAAACTATATTAAAACATAACATGAGAAGCAATACACAACTCCATAGAATTAAGCACTGGTATTATATCAGACAGTTTAACCAGCAGAAAGGGATAGAGAGCTCCCTGGCGACACGGGATATACACCTGCAAAGGGATGACATTAGTTCTATACCTTTCACCCTGTACAAAATTAATTCAAAATATACCCTAGACCCTAATTTAAAACCTGAAATGGAAATTTATAGAGGAAAACAGGGAATACACTCTGTTATAGGTATAGGCAAATGATTTTTCTGGACAAATTTCTAATAGTACTGGATATAGCCCCAAGAATCAACAGATGGTATTATATGAAATTTAAAAGGTTTTGAAGTGGTTTGCAACCCCACAGGAAGAACAACAGTATCTACCAACCAGACCCTCCAAAGAGTAAATCATGAACCAAAATGTACACAAGGAGGGACCCAGCTGCATATTTAGCAGAGGATGGCCTTGTCTGGCATCAATGGGAGGGGAGGCCCTTGATCATGTGAAGGCTCAATGCCCCAGTGTAGGGGAATGCTAGGGCAGAGAGGCAGGAGTGGGTGGGTGGGTGGAGGGGCACTCTCATAGAAGCAGGAAAGGGGGAATTGGATAGGGGTTTGTAGAGGAGTAAACCTGGAAAGGGGACAACATTTGAAATGTAAATAAATAAAATCACCAATAAAAAATTAAAAAGAAAGTTTCTGGACAGCAAAATGAATTGTTCACAGAACAAAGTAACACCATACATAATCTCTGCCAGATGTACTTCAGACAGGAACTAATATCCAGAATTTACAAAGGACTGAAAGATGAAATGAGGAAACAAAACCAGCCATCAAAAAGCAGGCTAACGAAGTGAACAAAAATTGTCAGAGGAAGAAATACAATTGCTGTAATGGTTTGTATATGCGTGGCCCAGGGAGTGGCAATATTAGAGGGTGTGGTCCTGTTGGAGTAGGTATGGCTTTGTTGGAGTAGGTGTGTCACTGTGGGAGTGGACTTTAAAATGTTCATCCTAGCTGCTTGAAAGCCAGTCTTTCACTAGCAGCCTTCAGATGAAGATGTAGAACTCTCAGCTCTGCCTGCACCATGCATGTCTGGATGCTTCCATGCTTTCACCACATTGATGATAATGAATTGAACCTTTGAACCTATAAACCAGCCCCCCCCCTTATTTTTTTAGGGTTTTTTTTGAGACAAGGTTTCTCTGTTTAGCTGTGGCTGTCCTGGAACTCACTTTGTAGACCAGGCTAGCCTCAAACGCAGAAATCCACCTGCCTCTGCCTCCCAAGTGCTGGGAGTAAAGGTGTGCATCAGCACTACTCCGCAAGCCAGCCCCAATTAAATGCTGTCATTTATAAGATTTGACTTGGTCATCATGTCTGTTCATACCAATAAAGCCCTAAGACAATAGCTGATAAGAATGCTGAAAAGTAGTCAACATCTCTAGATATCAGAGAAATGCAAACTGAAACACTTCAGGTTGAATGTTCTTTCCAGTCAGAACGGATCTCATCAGTAAACCTGACAACAAATGTTGGAAACTATGAAACTTTATTCACTGTTGTTGGAAATGTAAATTAATACAGCCATTGTGGATAGCAGTATAGAGATTTGATCAAAAAGTACAATTGGGACTACTATATGACTCAGCTATACCACTCCTGGGAGTAACCCCCAAAACTCCATATTTTATCAAAGAATATTGCATATTCATGCTTATTGCTTCTCTATATGCAATACTACTGGAATTCAGCTCTGTAGGCATTCGAAGACTGAAAGACAATGTGTGAAGTCAGTAAAAGAAGACTTGGACCAAGAAAAGCAGCTCACACACTCCACTCTGTCACTGAGACAACTCAGGCCACCTTTTTTGTATGTCTATTTTTTCATAGCTGAAAATTTTTACATTCATTTTCTCATGTGCAGTCTCTTTTAAGAACTTCCTACATCCAACAATAATGTGCATACTGTACTGTTCCCCTTCTTTTTCTTTCTCAATCCCCATGGTTTCTTGCTAACCATGAACTATATCAAGAAAGAGTAAACATAGGTTCAACAAGCAATTAGTATTTAACCTAGCACATTGGTACATAACCAAGTGACCCTGGTTGGCAAGACTTGTGGTTCAAGTATAGAGTGGTGATAAACTACATGCCCTGGATTCAGTTATGATTGAATCACTAGCAGCTAGCATCTCACTATATCCTAATCAGGAGATCTAATTACTTTGACCCCCAGGCTCTTGGCAGATTGGTAACCTGAATCAGTTTCCCATCCTTGCTTGGCTCATCTCTGAAAGGTCCCAGCAAGACTTTCCTAACCTTTTGATAATCCTCTACCTGTTGTTTGGAACAGGTTGCTGGGCAAATTGTTGTCAGAAGCAAGTTTCCATCAGGAGAGAACATTGGACCTTAGCTGATGTACCCACACAGGCTCTCATGTTGACTCAACAGCATCATCATGATTAACAAGTATAGGGGTAGTGGTCTCTTGCCTTCCCACAATCCTCAGAGAAACGAGAATGAAATGCAGCCTGAACTTTCTTTCTTTGACTCTGGGGAAATGTCTGTCACAGACGAAGTGAATGCAAAAATTTCCAATGGCAAAGCCAAACTGTAAGTACAAGGAAAATGTGAACCATGAATTCACCATGGAAAGGCCAGGAGATGCTGCAAAAATATCCCACAAGTCCTTGCCATGTGGAGACCCAACTCCTCAGGCCTTGCTGTAAGGAGAGTAGCATGCATTACACTCTTATTCCTTTCAGAACAGAGGCTTGGCCAATGACACAATAGCAAATAAATGGATCATATCTGTGATGATATCTATATCTGTTAACATGACCTGATGATGAAGATATGGTATGTATACATGATAGAATTGAATTCAGCCATGAAGTAAAATTTAGTAAGGAGTGTCACAGTAAAATTAATCCAGAAATATAATATTTGGGTGGTTCAAACGCTAAAAGACAAAGACTGAAAGTTCTTTCTTATATATGAATTCTAGTGTTAAGTATTTACATAGATATGTGCACACATACTTATACAGATGGCACAGCTGAGGATATCGTCTAAAACAACCAAGAGATGGTGAAATGAGACTGAGAAAAGACAAAAAGACAAGTGTGACATGAAAGCAGAATGGACCTGGAAGATTACCCAGGGCTGGTGCATATCAGGGAGAAAGAAGGACAGGAGAATCTTCTAAATCACACTTTGTTCACAAGTCTCTCTCCCTACTATATATTTTGCATGCTTATTAAACATATAAAAATAAGTTTTGGAAATGAAGCCATTCCATTGACCACATAGAATTTTTAACTGGTAATTATGGATTATTATGGAAAAAGTTTAGCTTTTATTCTTGTCCTATTCTTCATGTATTTTATTTGGGTAATTAGAACATGCTTTTGCATACCTTGCAACTTTTTCTTGCTAAATATATACTTGGTTTGCCATTTCTCATACTAATCATTTATAAAGTGCACACTGTCTCTCACCACTGAAAAAAACGTGCTATAATAATCATTGTTTCTAAAAACTTGTAATATATTCCAGAAGAAGCACTAATTATTACTGAAATTGTTAACTAATAGAATAATCAATTAAAATGTCACTTTTCCTCTTCCTATCATTTACTAACATGAACCCATCTAGAGGTGCAACTTTTGATACATGAAGAAGACTATGGGCATCCCTTCATCTGTCATTTATACCAATAAATAGACAGGTTTAGGTTTCCTGTGGAGGCGAGGAAAGTTTAAAATATCTTTTCTTTTCCTGTTAATTTCATTTGTCATTTTTATTATTTAATTTTTCCCCCTCAGGGTCTTACTGCATAGAAATTGCTGGCCTAGTATTCTCTATGAAGTGGTGGATAGGCTGAGACTCCTGGCTGTCTTCCAACCTCAGCCATCTAAGTGCTTAGAATACATGTTGGATCTACTATCCCCAGATCATGGTGTATATTTCTTCAAACCAAAATTATACCATTACAGTCCAATGAAATATCTATTTCCAAGAAAGCTGCTAATCTTTTGACCTAATATTATGTATTGCTATCTTAATTAGAGTTTTATTGCTGTGAAGAAACACCATGACCAAGGGAACTTTTATTAAAGAAAACACTTAATTGGGGCTGGCTTACAGTTTCAGAGATTTAGTCCATTATCATCATGGCGGGAAGCATGGCAGACATGGTATTGGAGAAGGAGCTGAGAGTTCTATATCTTAATCTGCAGGAAGCAGAAGAGGACTGTTCCATACTGAATGGGGTTTGAGCCCTAGGAGACCTCAAAGCCACACTCACAGTGACATACCTACTCTATCAAGGCCCCAGTTCTTAATAGTGCCACTCCCAATGTACCAGGCATTCAAATTCACGAGTCTATGGGGGAGGAGGTGGGAAGCCACAAATGACCACAATCGCGTGGTATGATATTCAGCACAATTTTATTCTAATGGAGAAACTGAATAAGTCTAACATTTCAAAGTTGTTCTTGTAGAATGATTTCAGCTAGAAACTCAAAGTTATGTAAAGCCATTTTTTCTGGATTCTTCTAAGAACGATTGCATCACACTTGTTTCACTTGACATTTAAAGGCCTCCAAGGCCTGATCAGTCTCATTTATCTTCTTGGGTGCAATTACATTCAAGTATGTAATATGTTCTATTGTTTCAACTGTGCTATGCCTTTTCAAAGCCGTTGTCTTCTTTCAGAAATGTGCTTTTTATCTCTTCTCATCCTTTTATTTCCAGTGGTGATGTTCCCATTATCAGAAACCAGATGCAAATGCTGTGTTTTTGTTTTGTTATATTTTTCAGTACAGATTTTTCTGTATAGCCCTAGCTGCCCTAGAGTTAGCTATGAAGACCAGGCTGGTCTCAAACTCATAGAAATCTGTTTGCCTCTGCCTCTGTAGTGCTGGGATTAAAGGCTTGTGGCACCACCACCCAGCAACTGTCATGTTTTTGGGGGCCTTTTCAGCACTAGAATTGCCTTTCCTGTGTGTCCTGACTTCACATCTTTTAAGCCACACCTTTCAGGATATGTCTGAACACTTAAATGTTGTTCCCTTTTCTTTCTTTCTTTTTTTTTTTTTTTTTGTTTTTTTTTTTGTTTGTTTTGTTTTTTTTTTTTTGTTTTGTTTTTTTTTTGTTTTGTTTTGTTTTTTGAGACGAGACAGGGTTTCTCTGTGTAGCCCTGGCTGTCCTGGAACTCACTCTGTAGACCAGGCTGGCCTCGAACTCAGAAATCTCCCTGCCTCTGTCTCCCAAGTGCTGGGATTAAAGGCGTGCGCCACCACCGCCAGGCCCCCTTTTCTCATCATGCAATGTTTGAATAAGCATCTCCTGTTGCTACCCTCATCACTTTCTGTATATCAGTAGTAAAGGTGATTATTGTGTATTTACTTCAGCTTATTACTTATGAATTTTGCATAAACTTTTGTGACTGTATTGATTATGACATTTAAGTAGGGCATATAATATAATCGGATATTTGTATTTTAAATGGAAATAACTTTGTTTTTGCTTATTTCCAGGGAGACATATTTTAGACAACCAGAATCTTCTAAAGTTTGACCGTTTTGTTAACTTATTAAAAATCATGATGCCATTTTCTGTGGATGATTAGGGCATCCCAAAGGAGGACATCCTAAAATTATTGCTAAATCCTATTTTAGTGTTGATTTTAACTATAATGTCTCTAGATTGGTATTTCTTCCATTCTGTAATTCTCAGTTATCAAGTTTAAAAGAACTAACACATAAATATGTCTATAAGAGTAGCAGATTCAGAGACAGCTTGAATTTACACACAGCTCTTTAGTTTGGTGGTTGGGCATAAATTGTGAAAAAGATTGGTATTAGCCAGCCCTCTTCCTCTACAGGTTTTATGTTCTGGGACAAGTTACATCTCCTGGCTTATCTTCAGCTTTGACACCAACAAATGTTTGTACTTCAGAGGGTATGTGAATGTGGCTCAATACTGATGACTAGTTAGATTAATTATTTTCCACCTTTAAAGGTCTTCCTTGCAATCTCCAATAATTAAAGCAGTGATAGAAAAGACATCTTCCTAGCCTTAGTCAGTCTCGCAGTTGAGTTGTATTTCACTCCGTATTTTGTGATGATTATTATTACTTTAGTTTACATTTTCTTCTATGGAAACTTTATAAGCTTAGAAGGTATATTTTGTGAAATTAAATAGAAGACAGCAGCAGCAATGCTTATGGCATACTTTATTCTTATGTGTTATGATTTTTTGTCCCTACTTCCTGGCAAGTTAATTGCTTGAGAACAGGTTGGAAAGGGACTGTAGAACAGAGAGAAGCATGTTCTCTAATTCTATCACTCATGCAACACTTCTACAATGCAGGCCAGAAATAAAATAATGAAGTGCAGGGTTGTATGTAATCTAGAGGATAATGTAAAAATGTTGTTTAGCATAAATATAATGGCAATCTGAGGTTTTCCAATTATACCCAAAATGCTGACAAACCAATTCTGCTACCTCATACATGTCATTAGATAGATTTGTGCTTGACTGAATACCATGAGGCATCATCATGTGATTTAAAAAGCACACCTTCAATTAATGGTCCAATCCACAATCTATTGGAAAAAGAACATGTTGAGGAATGATAATTATTTTTATGTGTATGTATTTGGTAAATGATGCTATAAATGAACTCAGACCAAGCAATTATGAAACAGAAGAAAAGATGAATCCATTCCTTTTTAGCATTGTGATATAAAATAAAATTTAAGTGATGTTCTAATAACTTACCAGCACCAATACAATTACAATGAATATTTATCTTCTGCCAACAGTATATAAATTAAAACCTTTGTATCCAGAAAAAAATATTTTAGGAGTAATTTACTATTTGTCTCCTGATTGTGTCTTTGAAATCTTTCTTCTCGATGTCTTAGTCACTTTTCTTTCAGTGCTAGTTTTGTCAACACATGTGCATTTCAGAGTTTTCTGTTGCTACTTTAGAGTTAATGAATAATCAAAACAATTTCAGCTCATATTTGAAGAACAGAGAAATTAAAATATCAGGGATAGAGTCTTCCTTCTCTTTAACTCTTTCCCCTCTTTTCAATCTTTCTCCTCCTTCCCTGTTCTCTTATAAGGGATGCTACTATCTCTATCTCTCATTTTTAAATCAATCATCTATACAGTCTGAACCCAAGAGAGACTCTTTTGTGTTAGGGAAATGCCAGACATTGGAAAAGAAATAAAGGGTATAATTGACTCCAGATTCAATCAGGGTATTAGTCTTAAGGTTGAGAAAAGAACTTTCCATGTTAGAAATTTACATGCATCTAATGGCAGATAAAGACAGGATTTTCTTTAACAATTAATTCATAACTATTTTTTGTAGGATACTTTTCTGTCAACACAACTCTCTGAGAGGAGAGAACATCCCTCCATAGATCAGGCTCTAGGCAAGTCTGTAGGGTATTTTCTTAGTTAGTAATTGATAGCTCATTGTGGTGGTGTTGTCTCTGAGCTTATAGCTCTCAGTTCTGTAAGAAAGCATGCTGAGCAAGGCACGAGGAACAAACCAGTAAGCAGCACTCCTCTATGCTGCCTGCATCAGATCCTGTCTCCAGGCTCCTGCTCAGTTTTAGTCACTGCTGTGACTTTCCTCAATGGATCCTGATTCCAGATATGTAAGCCAAATAAACACTTTGCCCTCAAGTTGCTTTCCGTTATAGAAGTAATAGCATGTAACAAGGAACTGAGGTATGTTCGTCATTGACATATGATCAAGACCAGAAATTTAGAATTTAATTTGAAATGCATTAAAATAAATCAAGGCATATCTTTAAGAAATATAAATGGTGTTTGATATTATATATTTTTAAAAATGTTTATCCTGTGTTATTTGGAATAATATCCCTGTTATCATTCCTCTTTACATTTTAAAGATAATTTTTTTCCAAAATTATTCATGTAGAAAATCCCATGGTGCTCTGATCAATTTTATAAAAGAGAGTGGTGGTATTCTTTGTGTATGACATATGCAATCAATTTATATACTTTAGATTACCTAATTTATAGTAAAATTTAAACTGAAAACAGGTATTTGTGGTGGTTTGAATGAGAATGCCCTATATAGTCTTATATATGGAATAACTCATATCTAGTTGATTGAACTGTTTAGGAAGATTTAAGAGATTTGGCCTTTTTAAAGACTCACCATTCCTAGTGTTCTCTCTTTGCCTCCTACTTATGAAGCAAGATGTGAGCTCTCAGTTGTACTTGTTACTATTTTTTTTCCCACCATCATGGACTCTAACATTCTGAAATAATAAACCCAATTACATGTTGACATTTCTAAGTTACCTTGGTCATGTTGTTTTTTCATAGGTTCAGAAAAGTAACCAATCCAATATTATATGCAATTCTTATGAAATAATTATCAAAAATGTCAGTACCTCTGATTTTTATCAGTGCCTACTTAAATTGGAAACTGGTGATTATTCTAGATGCTCAGATGTCTAAATCATCTACATTTCATTTATTACTAAAAATATTATTTCTGACACAAGAAAGTATGTGATAGATAATATAAACAGATGATAGATTTGGCATTTCTGTCTTTTCTTACAAGAATACTATTAAGAATGATGGAAATAATTGACAAAGCTTTCCCCTTTACAGACAAAGAAAGAGAGGTAAAGATGTATAAATTTTTATCAATAACTTCTCACATAAAATACAATTTCTTATTGATGATCTAGTACATAAATGCAAAAGAAAGTTAAATAAAAAATTAAAGTGTACATAGCTTCTTTTGTCAGATATCCCAAGGATAATTTCTCACCTTAAGAATCACAATCTACCAAGTCATGCTTTTAGTCAGGCGTTTTTAAAAGCACTAGATGATAATTCTGAATGTACCGTCTTTCAATTTACACGAGAACACAAAGATTCCATGTTCTTTCATTACATTCAGCTACTTATGTAGCAGCATTACTGCTTCTCCGTGGAAATAAAAGGACAGCCTTAGATAAGCTCATTTTTACTGTCTGCTAGAATCTTATCAACTTTTTTTCAGCATTCCCCGTAGTTATGAACACCCTTCTACTTCAGATGTGGCATTCTAAAAACGTGTTTTGTAAGTGGGTCTTTGACAAGTTATCAGATTTCTTGTGTTTAGGCATTTTACCTTCTTATTTAATGGACCTATTACTTTAATGTACTAAAGGTTCTATGGGAAGGAAACCCTTTCTTTTTCCCACTAGGAAGAAACTGGCGATATTTAATAGGACTGTTTTACTTTTACTGAAGTAAGCATACACACTGAAGGGTCCTGTAGGTTCTCTGGAAGAGGTTAGAAAATGAAACATCTTGGAACTAGGCAGGAGCAAATGATGATATGTTTGGAAAAGCCCACTGACTGTAAACCAGGTAAAGGAGGCTACTAGAGAAAGCACTTGCCAGTCAATTATCCCAGAAGTTTATTTAAGTCATCTTTGAAATAGTCATAAATATTCCTGGATTTCTCAAAATAGCTAAACTACTACTTTCAAAAGCTTAGCATATGTGATCCATAAGTAGAAGATGAATACCAATGATTTTAAAAACTAGGGCATTGATAGCTCTTCTTTTTTACAAGCAAAAAAAAATTAATTATATTTTTTCTCCCATATAATACATCTCAACCACATTTTCTCCTACCTCCAGTCCCCCTACCTCCCACTACTGATCCTCTCCCCCAGATTCACCCTCCCTCCATTTTTTTTTTAGAAAAGAGCAGGCATCCATGAGACAAATAGCCATACAGAAAAAAACAAGGTACAATAAGACAAGGTGAAAGCCTTCATATTGATACTACATAAGGTGAAATACTACAATAGGATAAAAACATAGTCTCAAGAACAGGAGGCAAAAGCGTCATGGATACACATGATCCTACTCTGAGTAATATGACAAAAACACCAAACTAACAACCACAGCCCTGCAGAGGACATGGTATAAAACCATGCCTGTCTGATGCTTGCTACTCCAGTCTCTGTAAGTCCATGTGATTTTTGCTTATTTGAATTGGTGGACCATGTTATCCTGGTCTCCTCCATCCCCTCTAATTCTGAGTCTTTCCTCTCCCTCTTCCCTGGTATTCCTCAATATCCAAGGGGAGGAACCCATTGGAGACTTCCATCGCTCTGCACAATGGTTGGCTATGGATCTCTGAAGCTATTCCCATGTTTCTGGAAGAAGAGTCTCATGATGACATCTGTACCAGGCTTCCATCTGATCTACAAGATGGCGCCATCATTTCACTGATTTTTTTTTTCTTAGACGAGTCGTATTTTATTCTACAATAAAAGTCTCTGAGTTATCCAGCCAGTAGTTTCTGTCCATCCAGTCAGTGTTAGGCATATGCTACCTATTGTGATATGGGTCTCAAGAAAACAAACAAACAAACAAAACATTGATTAACCACTGCCACAAGTTCTGTATCACCATCACCCCAACACATCTTGTAGGTAGGACATATTTAGGTTGATGATTTTGTGTTTCAGTTGGTGTCCACACTCCCTTTTTGTGGCTTACAATGTGCCTTCTTACACCTTAGGGTCTAGAACATAGAGGTGAAGGCTCCAAGCCTGCACCAGCTTGACCTCTCTATATTCAATGAAATGAGTAGAAGTTTTCCTGAGCAATATGACTCTGCTGTTAGTTTTCAGAGGGTGACTTTCTATTCAAGCGTCAGCCTAGTTGTGTAGGAATTTCCACAGCACTTCTTTGGACAAGAGCTCAACCAAATATAACCCAGTCCTACCACTGGAAGCCTTGCCTGGATACAAAAGATGCCATTTTTGACTGTACTATGTTCCCACATCACCTCCCCAAACTTCCAAATCTACCTGTGCTTCCCCATAGTCTCTTCCTCAATCCCTAGTCACATCTCCTGCACCAAGTCCACCCACAGAATCTATTCTAAATCTCCTTCCTAGGAGTATCCAGAAACCAGAAACAATACAGATGTTTCTCAGCTGAAGGATGGATAAAGAAAATGTGGTATGTTTACACAATGGAGTGAAACTCAGGGAAACAAAACAAAAACAACAGATGACATGAAATTTGCAAGCAAATTAACACAACTAGAAAAAATATCCTGTGTAAGGTAATCCAGACAAAAAAGACAAATATGGTCTGTATTTACTTATAAGTGGGTTTCAGCTGTTAAGGAGATGATAATCAAGCCACTATCCACAGACCCAGAAATGTTACACAGAAGAAGGATTAGGCAGAAGCATGGTGTTCATAGCTCTTACTGAAAGATCACAACAAATCCGATAGCTTTGTGCAGCACAAATCAATTATCTAGTATTTTGGTCTGAAAAAAAAAATATCTATCAATGAATTTTCTAACCTGGTTGAAATCATGATGTTTTTCAGCTTCTTTCTTGGTGAAGAAAGCCTTTTCTATGTCCTTTTCTGAAAGAAATCCTTTTTTATGTCCATCGATATGTGGAATGTTCAGTCTTTTATCTGTAGGAACACAAAAATCCCTTTCTGTAATTGCTGGTAGATTCAGGAAGAGGCTACCCTGAGAACCTATCATTCTTTCTTCAGTGCTTATTCCTGGGTGTCATATATCAGCATCAACAAAGAAGCATCACCCCTTTCCAGCAGTGTCTGAAAATGGTCTCCTGTGCTGCGTCTCTCCAGCTGCAGCCCAGGAATGTTTCTGTACTTTTAAGGAATTATGTTGAGATTAGGTCTATCTAGATAGTTCCAGGTAAGCTCTCAACCTCAGATTCTGGAACCTTAAACATACCTACAAGATTCTTATTTTTTAATGCTATAATATATCTTCAAGGTATAAATCTAAGATTTTTAAAAAGACACCATTCTGCCTATTGCCTACCTTACATAATAGTTTAACTCAATTAAACAACTGATTCAGAGAGAGCATAGGGAGGGAGAAAGCAATTCAGGAACAAAGTGTGAAAATTATATGCAAATCTAATTGATACATTATGTCAGTAAAAGGGTAATATTTGGATTGATCTTCTCTCATAGATGATATTTATCTAATTTTAAAATATAGAATTTTTATCAGTCTTGTGTACATTAATACATGCTGTTTGAGAAATAAAATGGAATCAACAATAACTGAAATAAATTTACATTTATTATTGTAAAACATTCATGTGTATAAGATTTTTTTTTACCTATTTTCTCTTTTTCTTTTTATGTTGTTAAATTAATGGATGTTTTGTTAACAATTTCTTGCTAACTTTTTTAAATGTGAAGGTTGCACATTTAGGAGACAGTATAACACATTAAAATAAAATTTAAAGTTACCAATTGCTAAATATTTTACCTGGAATAAGAACAGATATGAATATGTAAGTTTTATACATTATAAAGAATGTGCATTCACAGGGTATTTAACATGCAAAAGTATACACATAATATGAGCGCATATATATATATATATATATATATATATATATATATATATCTGTGAAGCCAAGATGAAATTCTCTATTTGATCATAACTTTGGAGTCTATAATAAAAGAAACAAAAATATGCTTAACTCTTTATTTAAGATATTTTAAAACAAATCTTTCTATTATCCTTAGAAATATCTCTTTAATTCAGCATATGCTTTTTAAGAGACTATGTGATTATGAATTGGATATTACTATGAATATTAAAAAAAATAAAACATTTCTTATAGACTGATGAAGCTATGGTAGAAAAAGAAAAACACAAAAACACAGGAAGAAAGAAAGAAGGAAAGAAAGAAAAAATCTAAAACTGTTCAATAGAAGTATCTGGAATTGAATCCATATAATTGAGTAATCTTGCCTAGGAGAGTTTTTTATAATAAACTGAGAAAGAGAATAGGCATTTGACTTCAATTTCCAAAGACAGGTAGGATGGGTTGTTTTGACAAGACACACAAGCCATACACAAGGAGGCCTATGAGGCTGAAACGTGGCACAAGTGGAAGTTACTGTTGGAAGCTATAGGATGAAGCATAAATGGTGACCACAGTCTTTTTCTAAGAGAGAAACACAGTGCACAATGAGGAAGATATGATTTTCTTTCATACTTGTTGTGTGTTGCTGGAGAAGTTGTTATATTTTAAAATCTTTGATAAAAGTATAAAGATACCTTCTTTAGATATTGTCCTCACACTGCAAATATATGTTTACCCCCACCCCCAATAAATTAAGGAGATGTTCAAACAATATTTTACAAGACTGTGATGATAGCAGTGTGAAAGATGGACCTGGAGTCTGGGATGCTGGATGTGTAGAACCAATGAGAATCATCCATGTAATATTTGAAGGGGCAGAAAAGATATGCTGAGAATGGGGAGGGGCAGGGGACAGAGAAGGTATAAGTGCTGTGCTGACTAAATTGGTAACAGGAGTTAACAGAATTTAAAAAGGAAAGGAAAATCCAATATACCCATGAGATTCCTGGTGCAGACAGCTTTTCATAAGTACAGCTACTGTGGAAATAGAAAGGGTAGAAGAAAAATAAATGGAACAAAATAATTTTTTATTTAAAAACTTAATTTCCTGTCTTTATTATGATAAACTAATGAGAAAATAATTATGCTATAGTTATTATGAGTTTTAGGTTCTCTTTTCTAATAAATGACATCTTCCAATCAAATGACTTAATTGTAAAATATTTTGATATGGAATAATAGTTGTCTCGCTTTCTTTTCCCAAGCCTATGAGAGAGTAGCTGACAGAGCCAACTTGTATGAGGAAAGAGTTATTTTGCCTCTGGTTGTCGAGAGATTATAAGACATCCTCGTTGTAGACCATGGTAGATAGCCTCAATAAAAGCAGCAAGGAAATTAGAGTTGAGGCTTCATGGTATCCAGCTGGAGTCAGAGGGCAAAAGCTGGAATTAGAAGTGAGGCTAAATCCCAAAAGCCATAATAGTCTATTTCCACCAGCCAGTACCAATCTGCTCAAGATTCCAGAACTTCCACATTCTAAGGCCCATTCAAAACCATAGCCTATAAAAATGACATTTCAAATTTAAACAAATACAGTAGTTCAACCCCATAGCATATGTCCATGCAGCTCTTTGAAGCTATGACATTTCCTCACGGTTTTCCTGAAATCATTCCTATATAATCTCTCTCATATATATATTTAAATTTGTACATGTCTTTCTTAGTTAGTGTTTTTATTGTTGTGACAAAAACTTCATGACCAACCTTTCTCAGGAGAGAAAGGGTTTATTTGACATATACTTCCAAAGTACCATTTATCTTCCTAGCAAGCCAGTAAAGGAACTCAGGGTAGAAACCTAGAGACAGGAACTGACACAGAGGCTATGGAGGGGTGCTGCTTACAGTCTTGTTCCTCATGATTTGCTCAGCCTGATTCATTTTAGAACCCTGGACCACCCTCTTAGAGAAGTCAACACCCATAATGGACTAGGTCTTCTCCCGGAAACCACTAAGAAAATGTTATGCAGGCTTGCCTACAGCTGGATCCTATGGAAACATTTTCTCAAATGAGGTTTCTTCCTCTCTGATGACATAAAACTAGATTGGTGGTAGGACTGAGGGTTAGAGTGTAGGGAAGAGACATCTGCAATAGAGGGACATTTGGGTGAGCATTGTGGAAACCTGGGGCAGTGGAAACCTCCTAGAATCTGTAATAGTCACTCCAGTAATGACTCCTAGTAATGGGGCATAAGCAGTCTCATTTGGCGGTCTCTTGTAGTCAGGCAAGGCCCCCATGGGAAGACTACATTGCATTCAATTGAAGTTTTGACCTAGAGGTCACGTGAAGATTCCCAAACAACCCACCAGAATGTTGCAGGGACACACAGAATTGCTCTTCAAAAACTGACTGGGGATAATTGCTAAGAACCATTTCCACCAGTTCACTGAATGGGGAGAGGTTGAGCTGGTGCCTTCATGGAGCCATCACCCAAGTGATTTGGTTTCTTTGATAGAGGGAAGTTATTCTTGCAGGCTATAGAATGAAAAACCTGGAGAGCAGCCCTGCCACAGAACCTTCCATCTATAGTCTGTCCAGCCTGCAAGATGTGCTTCGGCATTGGTGGTGTAGAAAGTATGGGAATGCCAACCAATGTCTGAATTCACTTGAGGCCCTCTTGACAATAAGGAGCTCATGCCTGACACTGCTTGGATGACTGAGAACCAGAGACTGGATAACTCAGAGACCCAGGGTAAAAAGAAACACAACTGGCTTAATAACAACAAAAACTAAAACAAGATGTCTATGATATTCTGCTAGACCCATAGACTTGTCCTTGTCCAGTCATAATCCGAGAGATGTTGCATATTAGAAAAAAACACCCATGCTTGTAGCAGCTACTCTGTGGCCCTGGAAGTTTCAGCACCTCCATGGCTAACCCCACACGGTGGCCGCCCAACTCTCGGTTCCCTTGGTGCTGCGGAACCTGCTCATATTCCCAGCCATCAGAATCCTGCGGTTAGCTGTCACAAATCCTCATAACCCAACGAAATCACAACTCTAGAGGCTTGTAATTTATCAGTCATATTTATATCAGTAAATCCTCAACCCACAAGACGCCCACACAATGAACTCTCTGATATTCATAGCTACACGTGACTATTTAAAGCCACGTGGATCTGGTTCGTCCTCTCCTTCCTCCATTTTCTCTCCTCTGTATTCTCGCTATCTCTCCTATCTCTAAAATGCTCAGCCTACCTTCCTTTTCCACTGCCCAATCACAAGCTCTAGCCTTATCTTGTGCCTGCCCTCACTGCATACAGACCGAAATCCACTGAGAGGCTTCTTCAGCAGCAGGAGGGAGGGAAAAGATGCAGAGACCCACAGCCAGATATTATGGGGAGAGAGAGAGAGAGAGAGAGAGAGAGAGAGAGAGAGAGAGAGAGAGAGAGAGAGAGAGAGAGAGAGAGAGAGAGAGAGAGAGAGAGAGAAATAGAGAGTCTAAATTGAAGGTCTCCATCAAGTCCCTCCCCTCAGAGATTGGGGAGCCAGCTGAAAAGGGAGAGGAAAGACTACAGGAATCAGGGAACGAAGGATCCTAGGAGAACAGAGGCCATCGAATCAACTAAGTAGGGCACCCATGGGCTCACAGGCTTGAAGCAGCATGCGTGGAGTCTACATAGGTCTGCACCAGGTTCTGTGTATATAGGTCCTGGCTATCAGCTTGATGTTTTTATAGGACCCTCCTTGTGGGAGCAGAAGTGTCTTTGACTCTGTTGCCTAATCTTGAAACTCCATTCCTCCTGTTTGACTGCCTCACCCAGCCTCTGTGTGAGGGCTTTTGCCTTGTCTTATTGTGTTGTTTGGTTATATTTGGATATTGTCTTTTGGAGGTCTGCTCTTTTCTGAAGTGAGATGGAGAGGAAGTGTATCTGTAAGTGGGGGGTGGTAAGGAAGGGTTGGGTGAAGGGAGGGGAGATTGTGCTGAGGATTTATTGTATGAGAGAAAAACCCATTTTATATTTTTTAAAAAAGCAAGACAAAACCAAAATTTAGGCAGTACAATGTGTGTATGTGTTTGTAAATATCCTGGGGCTCTCAAGTGTCTACAAAGATCAGAAGAGAGCTATTGATGGCTGAGAGCTGGGGTTACAGGCAGTTGTGAGCTACCCCATGTAGACGCTAGGAACTAAACTAGTTCCTCTTGAAGAGCAGGGATCTCTCTCCAAGGCTGAGCCATTTCCCCTGCCCCAGATCTTTGCAGTTTACTTTCACATAAGTACTCCTGGTGGATCTCCCTGGCACAGATCAAATTACTTCAAGAACAGAGCAGATTTTCTTCTCTTTGCTTTGAAATCTTCCCATGGTGCTTTCTTGTGCTATTTACAGCAACATGTTTGATGCATATTTTGGAACATAATCATCTTATAATCTTTAAATGCAGACATTTCTTAGGTCTTGTCTCTAATTGGTTAATTAACTTCCAATGTCGTTGACAAGAGCTAAATGAAGAGGCTCTTGGTGCTCACAACGACACCGAGAAACAGAATTTAAAGATTACAGTACAGTCCTTCTCCAAAATGCAAAGTGCAATACAAGAGAACTTCTCTCATCTCTATTTACACCAACAAACGCACTAAGAAATTGTGCTTTCAGGATTTGGGACTCACATTGGATGTTAGATCTTAACATACAATCTTCATTCCCAAGTATCCAAGACCTCAAAGTAAGTTACCATTGCTTTCCTTGAGGTCTCCCTGACACAGGCTGAGATACTCACAGCTTTCCTCTGTCCATCTTATCCAGACTCTCACCTGTCACCCTTCTGCCTGGTACAGCTTCTTACTAAGGTTTGCTGCAGTGCAGACTCTCTCTGCACAGTTTAGTCTGAGTAGCAGGCAGGGAGAGCTGAGGTGAACGTTTCTCATTATCAAGAGCAGCAGTTGTGTGCCTCGCTGAAAATAGCTACAGCACATTATGAGGAACACAAGGGGAAAGGACCGAGCAAGCCTGAATGCTAAAAGCCATTGAGGTAATCCTTGGAAAAGATATTAAAAGAGAACATTTCCCACCCTGGCGAGGAACTGCTGGAGGGGCTGATAACCACAGCCCACTCCACAGGGCATCACCTGTATTCTGTAACACCACGTGCTAATTCTTACTCATTATGCTAATTTTGGTTTTAGGCAGCTATGAGGCAACTGAAAAAATCAATTTTAATTTTATACAGACTTTAAAAATGTATGTAAATTAAGCAGAAATTGCTGAGTTTTGAGAGCAATTTTTTTTGAGTCAGGGTTAAGAAAGCACAAAAGTAAGAGAGTGAGGGAGGAGCTGCAAGGGGTGGACAGACAATGCCATAGATTATTCCAGGGCATCTTAAAGCCAGGAGAAGGTAGCATATATATTTAAAGATAATGTCATCTTGTTTTTAATGAAATTATTATGTTCTTTTTATACAAAATTATTTTAAAAAGATGTTTTATTTTGTAATATGGGGCAATAAAACAACAAGTATCTTAGCATTTTTAACGTTAAGTCAATATTAATATAAATATTGTCCTATCAGTGAAATGTGCAGTCATTCACTGCTTTATGATGAAGATGAGAACACTGTCCATACTCCATTTCGCATTGTTTGAACATTAGAGAGTGTCCTGAGATAGGCTAATTAGTCTAATTTGTCTGGAATTGTCCAGTTCAATTATCTCAAATTGTCTGGAGATATAGGCAGGTAATGAGGAAACTACAGTATGTGTAAAGATGCTTTATGCATGTTTGACAAAATGATTTCAAGAAAAGATTTTAAAGGAGTTCTCTACCAATAAAAAATATAGTAAAGTCACAGAATAACTGGTAAGGTACTTGTTTATTATCTAGCTGCTGCATCTATATAACCGAGGACATAGGGGATGTGTTTATTACACCATAACCACAAACAAATGAGAAATAGATATAGCTGAACTATAATGTAGTTACTACAAGGTCACTACAAAGTCACTACATGATGGGAATATTTGGTCTGTGCACAATTTTGTGTATCTTGCTTTATTAGCTGTAATGTTTGCATGGGACATAGACCAGGTTTTATTACAGAACCTGGCACCCTATTGTGTATTCTGGTGCCTCATTCAATCTTTTTGCAAAAGAAGATTATTTAAGTGAGGACTCAGAGCATATCTGATATATCAGCCATTGTTATTGTCTTTTATATTATTTCCCATAACACTTTCCTATTTCTGTTTCTTAATGAAAGGAAACAAAACAACTAATACACTACACTGAACTTATAAACCTCACAATCTCTCTCTCTTCTCCCATAGTCTCCTCTTTTTGATGGAGGATTCTAAGTATACTAAACTGGTCTCAAACTCTCCCCATAGCTGTGGATAATCTTGATTCTGTAATCTTATTACATTCATTTCCAGACAGTTGAGCTTATAGGTATCTGGCACCACATCTGACTTATGAGACACTGATGCTCTAACATGGTGTTTCATGCATAGTAGAAAACTGCTGCGTCTCCTAACCTGTTTAGTATTCTAAACACCTTCAAATGAAATTTATATGTATTTTGTTTTTTCACATTTTCTTATGTACTAAATATTCCTATAAATATAGAAACATGTTCATACAAATTTCATCTCATATGTGTGGTAGCTTTCCACTTCCATGATAAAAATACTTTAGAAAGCCAACCTAAAATGAGATTTACTTTGGATTACAATTTCAGAGATGGCAGTGCATAATTTATCTTCATTTTTGTTTGGGACAAATGGTTAGGTAGAATATCATATCAAAAAGTGTATGATTTGATTTTCAAAGCTGTTCACCTCTTCATGGCCTAGAACCAAAATCAAAGAAAGCAGTAGATTCCAATGTCTTCTTTCCACCACATCTACTACTCTCTAAACATTCTATCATTTCCTAATAGTGCCATTGAGTAAATACAGAACTTTGAAAGCATTGCAGGGTGTATTTGATTTCCAAATAATGGTATCTAGTAAAGAGAAGTACTTATTCTTCACCGTTAAATTGTGGCGATCATTTAAGAAGAGCTGAAGTTGAAATATCTCAGAAATAAAATAAAAAGAGAGAGAGAATATATAGTTATCTGGCAAAGAGCTCTTTCTTCTGAATATTAAAGGGCACCAACCTACCAGCTGGTGGGTTGTGAATGGCTAAGCAGTGATGGACCCACCTTGAGACCCAGCCCTTGTACAGACACCAATCCCTGACACTATTAGTGGTGCTATGTTTTGTGCTTGCAAAAAGGAGTGTAGCATTGCTGTCCTTTGGAAGACTCTGCCCCAGCAGCTTGATAGATGCAGATACTTACAGTCAACAAGGGTACTAAGGACAGGGACCACTATGGAAGAGTTAGGGGAAGGATTAAAGGAACTGATGGGGATGGTAACCCTATAGGAAGACCAACAGTGTCAACTAAACTGGACCACTTGGAGCTCCCAGAGAATGAGCTACTAACCAAAGAGCACACATGGGTTGGTCCAAGGGCCCCTGACCCATATGCAGCAGAAGACTGTCTTGTCTGACCTCAGGGGAAAGGATGCCTCTAATCTTGTGCAGATTTGAAGCAACAGATTGGGGGAATACAGGGAAGCTGAGCCAGCCTCTCAGAAGCTAAGGGGAGGGAGCATGGGGAGGAAACCTGTGACAGGGGATCAGGACTGGGACAGCATTTGGAATGTAAATACATCAATTTAAAAACAACAAAGAAGAACAACATATGATTTTGTAAAAGAAAAAAAGGAATAATTGAGATAACCCTGATAATAGCAATTATTTGTCTAGTACTACCATGAATCATCTAGTCCAGCATACTCAACTTTTAAACTATTTGTTTTCTCATCCTGGTCTACACAGTGAGTTCCAAGACAGCCAGGGCTACACAGAGAAATCTTGTCTCGAAAACCCAAAATGAAAAAAAAAAAAAAGTTTTCTACGTTTACTCATAATATGGCAGAATAGACTGAAATGTAACCCCAGTAGAAAAATCTCATCTACATGACTTTGCAGTGTGGTCAGAGACAACCTGAAATCTAATTACTTTGCTAGTGAGGACAAGGCAAGGTTTAGTGTTAAATCAAGTATTCAAAATACAGAACATTTCCCACTGCATCTGTGAAAGTCTTTGTAAGACAAATTTTTCTGTGAACAATTTCTATTTTCTTGTTATTTTGTGGAACACAGTATTTATTCCTTGCCCCGAAAGTAATGAAGATAATCCAGTGTTTGTGAGGCAAAATCTCTTAGGCACCTGTGGCTACACAGAAACAGAACCACTTGGAAAACATGCAGGAATCCTCCATGATTTCCATGATTTACTCAGTGCTCTTCCTCTGAGACTGAGGTGGCTCATCAGAAAGCTATTGAGCTAGAGTCAACTGATTTACTCAAGTGTACTGTTTCAAGTGTACTGTTGTGAGCTACATGTCCTTTAGGGACTATGGTTGATACTTTCTATAGGTCTAGCCTTAGAGAATTTAAGTGTTCCAAAGAAGAGAATTGTTCATATCTCTATGATTTTATGTATGTATATATGTATGCATGTATGTATGTTTTTAATTAAATTTATTTATTTATTTATTTATTTATTCATTCATTCATTCATTCATTCATTCATTCATTCATTCATTTATTTATATAAGCTTGGTGCTAGTGATGATTCCTGTCTCCCAATCTGCAGATTTAGGCTAGGTATGATTGCGCTTCAGCCTACCCTCTTACATTTTAGGAAATCTGTGCCTTAAGTTCAGCTACTTCAATCCGTGTTTCCCGAAAAACCACATTTCAATTCATTGATTATCTTCTTACACTAGATATATAAGGAGGAATTTCTGTCTCCATACAGACAAGGGGCAAACTCATGTATAAATTTCTCCTTTTCACTTCTTAGCATTATACTTTGAGACCTTACTCTGCTCATTTTGGAGTATTTTTCCCCATTATCTGTAGCCCTGTCACATCAGCATTCCATCTGAAATTCCAGACTGATTAGAAAGATTCCTTGTGATGGCCCCAGGGTGTTGGCACTACAGGTATAAATCTGTGCGGAATCTCCTCCCCATCCTTCTGTTCTTCCTGCTGCCCTACACAGTTTTAAATGAACTTGCTTAGAGAACTGGAACATTAGCTGAGATTTTTTTCCAGACATGACCTGAGGAGGAGCAGGTGATGTCTAGAGATGAGACAAGGACATTGCTAAAAGGTATCACATGTTCCATGGAAAGCAGTATTGAATCTTAAAAAAAAAAAAAATGTGTCTAATTATGATCCTTGTAGTAGAACAATAGTAGCTGCATTAATGTAGCTAATTATCTTTTATGCACAGATTAATTAGTACTATTTTAAGTTCATATAGTTCTTCTACCTTCCACCTTCTTACATCATCATAGGTGAATAAACTCCACCAAAACAAAACTATTAGTGCATTATTTTGGTATGCTATATCCAAGAGATGTTAGATTCATGTAACTTCCGTGAACATTTTAGTATAAATAAGCAAATAAATATACTATTAAACTAAAAAAATAATACATATACACATACGTATTGAGAGGCCTGGAAATACATGTTTCCAATAAGTTTCCAATACTTGGGAATAATGTGATAGTATCGGACAGTAAGAATGGCCAAATATATAATATATAATACATGAGATAGTATGAATAATAATTCTAAAGTATGTTATCTAAAAAAATGGTTGATAGAGTTGGTAATGCACTACTGTGTTATAGCTATGCCTTTGTATACAAGCCCATTGATTGATTCCAAGCACTGAAACCCGATAATAACAGTTATATATTCACAAATTGTGGCTTATGTGACTTTAAATCCTTATCATTGAAGGCATAGGGCTTTTTTTTTTCAGATATCACACTCAGAGAAATTGTGTTGGAAAGAAATGTGACCTGAAAGTCTCATTTCTACAGACTAATTTTCATAGTACCAGAACATTCTGTCTAGTATCTCTTATCTGACAAGGGAGGGATTTAAAAAAAAAAAACAAAAAAACCAAAAAAACCTTGTTTCTTGTTCTGCACTTATAAATGCTTTTAAAAGCCAACACCCATAAGTCTTATCCAACTTCGACACGTATTAATAACAACAGTAGTCAGCATGTCAAGATATTTGAAATGTACATTAATGGTATTCATATCCTGTTGGAAACCAATAGTTTTCTAATTGGAATCAATGTCTGCTTAACAAAGAAGAAATCATATAGGTACTGAAAACCCGATCAAATATTCATAGCTAGCACAGGTGTGGTTGACCCAGTCAAAATATCTCCATTACAATTGTTGCATCTAAGGCTCAGGGAATACCATATGAGATGGGGCAGAAAAATTATGAAGTACTCAGGAGGGGGAACTGGGAAGGGGGCAACAGAGAGCTTACTTCCATAAAACCTCAACAATATGACTGAAAACAGGACTTGTCAAGGTGGCAGAGAAAAATCTTACAGGGCCCCACCTACAGACAGAGCAGTATAGGCAATTAATGACTGGTGATAGAGAATTAGTCTTCCCCAGGAGAAGACCCTTTAATTGCCTGCTGAGTCTGTTTAATGTACTTGCATGCATGATTTCAGGCCATGTTTATACAGGTATGCATTTATGTGCATATGTAACGATAATAACTAAAGAAAAAGAGTCTGTTAATTGGAGGGCATGGGAGGTTTGGAGGAAAGAAAGAGAGGTAAATAATGTAATTATATTTTAATTTATGATAGTTTCAAATTACACAATAGTTAATTGCTGTTGGCATGAAAGAGATATGTCTTTATGATGGATTTCTACTTTTAAGTGATTTGTTTTATACTGAAAATAAGGCTAAAAAGCCAATCCAAAGAAAAAGAAAAAAAGAAAGAAGGAAAGAAGAAAAGAAAGGAAGAAAGGAAGAAAGGAAGGAAGGAAGGAAGGAAAGAAGGAAGGAAGGAAGGAAGGAAGGAAGGAAGGAAGGAAGGAAGGAAGGAAGAAAGGAAGGACTTTCAGCTCAAATTTTTCCTGCAATGTCAGGTATCTGAACTTCAGCATCCTGTCACTCCAATGCTTATCCTTTTAGAAAATCCTCAAAACATGTTGTTTTGAAGAAACATCTTCATGAGATTTTGTGAAATTTAACTTATTTATACTCAACAAATAGGGTCCATGAGTTTATGCAAATGCAGCATTTGAACTCTTCTTTTAGTAAAGAGAATACTTTACTTAGTATTGACTTAGTAAAGAAAATACTTGGTTTATGCTAGAATTTCCTTCTATTTATATGTTAAGCTTAATAATTTTATTAATGATTGGGGCCTCTATGAATTAGTTTCTAAAATATCATAATTTCTAATTACCAGTATAAACACAAGGACTAAACATGATAATGTTGATTTCATTCTATAGAATTTTTATGCCATTATCATATTTTTGCTATTTCAAACTCAAACGAAAATGATTTCACAATGTAATTCTGGTATCAGCTCTATTCCAGAGGTAGATTCTGAACGCTCATTGTGAATCACAATGAACAGAGTTGAGTAGCTGCAAGTACAGATATAAATAATGTTTTTGTTTTCAAGAGAATGCTAGGAATAGCTAATTTCTGAAAAAAAAAAAACTTATTAAATTTAATTGAATTAATATAATTGTATTTAATTTTAGTGTATATTTAACAAACATCATTATTTGTCTTGTGGTATGTATTTAATAAGCAAAGACTAAAACAGAAAATTTAATTACCCAAAGAAATCACTTTATATGTTATTCATGTTAGAATGGGATTGAGCTGATTTAAATATGGTTCCATGAGTTACCTCAATTGGACATCCTGCTTAAGGTTCTCTTCCCAGCAGGAATAAAAATATGGGCTGTTTGCCACTATTAACAAGCAAGTATGATGCTTAGGAATAAAATTGTATTAAAACCTAGGAGAGGCAGCTTGGTGTCAGATGTTTTCATTTGCATTTTCCATGTGCTGGATTTCCACTACATATGCACTGGTTTTAGTGAAATGTAAAAGTTACCCTAAAATCAGTGGTACTAAGATCTAGAGTGTTAGAGTCAAACATTTTCTTTATACCAGCCACCGAAAAGAAAACAATATTCTTCAAAAGACAAACTTTGTGCATAAGCTTATTAAAAGGAGGTCTCCACTGAAAGCTAAAAAAGATAGAGTTCACTTAATAAATGAAGGCTTACACTCATGTGGATTCTATTTAATCTATACAGAAAATCACAAAGCAATTTATTGCTCTTTAATTTGGATGTCAAATGTGTCTTTTTTTTCCCCTTCTGCTACCTGGTGGTAAGATTTAATAATTCTTATCTGTAGATATGAGTTCAAAAATCTCTATCAACCCCATGTGAACATTAAAAATAAATGATCACAAAAAGCCAGTGAGACAACAAATCTTCAGTGAATCTGAATCCTGCAGGGTGTAATTTTAGGCATTTCATTGATGAGATTATTCGGACTTAACTATTCCAAACAGTATATAAGACAAGAAACACTGCATTTCTCATCCTCAAACACTTTTCCAGGTAAAATGTCCACAATACTACTAACAAGTATTGCGTTTGAACTTTGAGATTATGTTCATTGTGCTTTGACTTTTGGGACACAGATTAAAAACAGGAACATCCTTTACACTGCCCAATAGCAGCTTTTGGTGTAAAAATACAAGCATGAGATTACCAAGCAAACAATTTCTGCAGCTGCTGACTTAATTCCCTGCTGGTAGAAATTATTGCCACAAATAATCTCCTTAAACTTCAAGTCTTTACTGGGGCGCCATTTGTAAGCTCTTCAGAAGTATCTTATTAAACATGGAACCTGGGGTGTCCTGACTAGGACTCAAATCTGATTCATCCTCACACCACATGGTGGTTAAAGCCAAGTTTCTCTTTAGATTGCTCTGAAGATTCAGCATGCCTGAGAATCACAACCCACAAGGCAACATTTGCAATCCCTGCCTTCTCTCCACACTTAGAAAGAATTAGATGTGGTGCAAGAATGGGTTACTAGCCTTTGTCAGGCTCTGGTCAGGCTGGACCAGGGAACATATTTTCATCTATTATTCTAGCTTCTCAATGTTTCTGATGGATTACATAATAATGTGTCTTGTCTTTCTCATGTTTGCTTATGCAATAACATCTCTATTTAGAAAATAATTCATTGTTTCCTTCATATCTAAATTTGTTATTCAAAAAGGAAGTAGAGGAAAAAAAATATGAACAAATGCCCAGCATTTGCAATCTAAGCTAGAGGTATTTCATGCATATTGTCGTGGAACACTGAACATTTTTTTTATTAATGTCTATGACACAGGGCTCTAAAGTTACTTGCATTGTAATATTGCTAAAAGATTGTGGCTGATTCACTCACAAGGACCACCATGTTTTGTATTCTCACTCTGCATTTGACAGAGTTCAATTGCTACAACGAAATAATTGAGGATGAACGTTTTATTTAAAGAGAGTTTACTTAGATCATCTGCTGGAGAATAAATGTCTAAAATTGGGTAAACTCGTTGATTCAACTTCAAAACTTTTTTGGGACACCATTTGTAGGCTTAATTTGTAGGCACCATTTGTAGAAAATAATTCATGACTCTGTCTTAATAAGCTGAAGACAACTGCTTTGTGGAAGATTTTATAAGTACTGTCTCTTGGGTCAGTTATGATATACAGATTTTTATCTTGAAAATATAAACTCTATAAAACAAAATTTATAAATAAGTTTTATAAATTTATAAACTCTATAAAATTTTAATAATTATAAGGTAAATGTGCTTTGTTTCATGTCTTCTTCAAATACCTTTATATTATTTTAGTTTCATAATTTCCAAATGCTATCTAAACTGATAAAATAGTTTTCTTAGATGGTATTTTTCATATCTGTATTAAGTCTAAGCATTCTGAGATTTGCTAAAATTATAACTCGATTTCTGAAATAATTAGAAATTCACAGTCTTCCCCTGTTTATATTTTAAAGTGCACTTTCATAATCTTACAGCAGGATCTGGAGGGAAATGCAGAATTCAGTAAATATCTCTAAGGCAAAAGAAAACCTATATAAGGTAAAAACAGAGAGAAAAATCAAGAAGTTAAAAATATAGAGACTAATTACAATTGGTCACGTTCAGTTTATGTGACTGACACAAGACAAATAAAATTAAAAATAAGTAAATATTTTCACTGAATATTTTGTAGCACTAGATTCAAAAATATTATATCCCATTTCTCTGGGGAACCAGCTCGCCAGAATGCACTCTTATCAGAGATAATTAGGGCTCACAAGAAAGCAATGTGATGATCAATAAGACTTTACGGGTCATACTTACTTTATAATGATATCCCAGGAAACCCTAGGGCAAAATAATGATTCTTGTGTCTGGTGGGTCTGGACCCTCCAGCATGTGTCTGCAGCCTTTTCAGCACTAGCTTCTGGAGGCTGTTAGTTAGGAGGCTATCTGGGTGCAAATCACAGAATGTACCCTACTATGCGTGCTATTCATATATTGGGAGTTTGGAAGGCAAATGCCTTGAGACCATGACCAGAACATAGGTATGAAGAATCCAGACATACTCAATAATGTTTCTGTGTCAGAGAGTTATGAAGGTACCATGGACTCCCAAGATTCAACAAGGCTCTCAGGCACACAGTTGAGGATATGTTTCTATTATGCACCATATTGTCTTCTGAATCACAGCTCCCACTTTCCAATGCTTTTTTCAAAGATGAGAGAGTATATGCTGAGGATTAAACAATGTGTGAGGGTCTATCCATACGTGTGAATTAGTACTACTGTGCATGAACATGTGTGTGCCTCTATACTGTGCTCACATCCATGTATTTACATTTATGCATCTGTATGTATGAGAAAATATCTGTATTGTACCAGTGGGTAAGTTTTAGTATGAACATGTGAGAATGAACATGTGCACATGTATACACCTGTGCATGTCCCTGTAAGTGTGTTCATGGGTTTATATGTGTATGTGAACGAGTGTACACGAGTATGTGTGTGTGTGTGTGTGTGTGTGTGTGTGTGTGAAAGAGAGAGAGAGAGAGAGAGAGAGAGAGAGAGTCTGATTTTGCAAGATTTTGAGGAATACACAAGAGGAAGAAAAATACTATGCTAGAAAAAAAATTCAAGATTCCTTTAGTGTCTTCAAAGAAGAAAGTTCCCTTTGGAACTCATCATTAAAATGTCACCTTATAACTATGTTAAGCTAAATTCCCTCTTTTAAAAAGAAATCTCCTAATTTTAATCAGCCACTACCATATGCCTTTAATATTCCATCCTATGATTTGCAACTTGCCTCAATACATTCAGCTAGAATTAATCAAGGGAGATGGAAGGAAAAAGCATGTTTAAAGGGATTAAATCCGTGTAACTGCAAAAGAACATTATGACTGAAAATGTCAAGAAAAGAGCTGGAGTATTTTAAATTTGTCATATTGGAACCTGATGTTTCTAATCATCTGTATCATTCTATATGCATGTTATGTGCTGGTTTTTCTTAGTAGAAAGCCTACATTCTTCTATCAGCAGGCTCTTAGAAAGCCTGATTTTAAAATGTAGAGTGCCTTATTGTTTTCTGGGTAATAGTGAACTATAATTTTTTAATAAAATTTCATGTTTTTCTTGGGATGTAGGACAGTTATATAAGTGAGGAGGGCATTTGATGGTAAAGATAATGAACATGGTTATGCAATGTCTGCATAAGACATTTCCCTTCATGCCATAATTACACAGAGGTTGAAATCTTATGATCCTGCTCGCCTTTTGAGAGCCTGTCTTTCTTTCTACGCATGATGAATTTTTCCTGATGCCATTTCCAGTAAGAGACAGACAGATTGATGACATCTTTACTTCTACCTTCAATTCAGGAACTGGTCCAAGAGACCCACCACCCCATTAATGACTTAAACTCAGGGTCATCCTTTAAAAGCAAAAGCCAAGCCTCCATATTATTTTATGTCTTCCCTTAAGGTCAGAAAATTTGACTCCTTTCTATCACCATTTTCTGCTGCATCCAGCAAAAATTGTCTTTTCTGCTGATTGACAAGAGATGATGACATAAGATAAATGGTCTGTTTTGGCTTTCCATAATACTTTTTCTTCTTGTTCTGCACTTACTGCTCCCATACTTAGAAACTCCACCATACCTCCTACTCTCTCACCTTTGGTCCCCAATGCTGGACTTCTTCAATTTAACTACAAATCCATACTGTGCTCCTAATATAGCCTGGCCAAATCTTGAAAAGCAGTAATTATTATGGATAACCAGTGGAAAGCCTGCAAATATTTCAGAAAAGTCAAATAGAATATTTTAAGCTCATCTAAAAGGGAAATAAATGACCCTGGTGCAAACATGTAAACAAACTTGTGCCTTTAAAAGGCTAAGATGTCTCCAATCAGAAACCAAAGAAACATGTACAAAACTTAAACACTAGTAATATATTGAAGTAAGAATGTAGACATCATTAAAAGGGACATGTTAATTATCCAAGAGCGATAGAGAGTCTCGAGTCACAGCATCACTGAGAGGATCCAAGATGTCAGCATTCAGAGTTGTACGAGGGAACTTAGTATACATAGCGGTAAACTCAGAGAGCTGGAAAGCAAGGTAGGAGACTTGCTGAAATACTCAGGCAAGGGGGAGTGTGAGTGAATCTCATGAGAAAATAATTGGCATGCCTTCATGAATAGTATTTGTTCAGGTTGGGTGGAAGAAGAGCATATTCAGTTAAATGACAAAGGTTGTTAGCAGAAAACTGGACACATGTCTCCTAATCAAGACTGCAGTGTAGTTGGTCACAGCAGTACCTTATACACATTAAGAAAATATTATTCTGAGGTTGAGAGATGGCTCAGCACTTGAGAGCACTTGTTGACTTAAAGATGAGCTTGCCTCAGTCCCACAATACAAATTGGCTGCTCTCTGTAATTCCAGTTCCAAGGGTTCGTCAACACTCTTCACATACATACATATGCTGTACACATATGGATCATATATATGAGATTAGGAGAGACCATATGGATTTTTCACAACCACGTTGTGATATAAACTGGTGTTGTCATTATCTAAGACTTTATGTAGTCATATTGAGATTTCATGAATACATTTTCCCGGTGATGTCTAGAAAATACTATCTAGCAGGAGGCAACTGAAACACTGGCCTTTAAAATCTTTCAGAATCCTCTTCCATAATTTTACCAGAGAAGCATTTAAATATTTTTAAAAGAGATATTACCTATAAATTTTAAAGTGGGTAAAATCCTAAAAATGTAGCAGTCCAAGTAAGAAAATAAGGTAAATAAAGGGGGTGGGCACAAGAAATTCAGGGTCTTGTCTATTGGGAAACGTATCTTTACATGAATGAAATGTAGTTGACATTGATAATAAAACAAAGACATTTGAAATAGACTAGCTACTAAGAGAGTTAAACAGTGACTGCAGTTTCTTTCTTCTGAGGTTTAAAATTGTAAACCTTCCTGTGTATGGACTACCAGGCAACTTCTAAAACAAAAATACACATACAAGTTTTCAATCAGATCTCTTCAAGTTTTCAGATTACAGTTTTGCATTGGGGCCACATCTATAGTGCATCTTGGCTACAAGCACCTTGCAAGTTACAGGTTGCATATGCCTGCTTGATAAAAAGCCACCATACCAACTTACCTGTAAATGAACTTTTCAAGAAGTAGTTTATACTAAAGCATTCCCCAATGAAGAGGTTTGTATTAAATGTTTGGTTCTGCATCCATTGCATTATCTGGAAGGGATGTTTTAAGTTATTGACTGTTTCATTACAGAACAATAGAAACAATAGAATTATCTGTGAAGGTATGTGATTGTAGGAAGAACTAATATACTCATTTCAGGCCAAGTAAGTAACTAAAAAGAAAGAGAATAAAACAGCTGAATGTAAAAGTATAGTTTCTTTAATAAGTGACTTTTTATTTCTTGTGTATAAATAAAATAATAACTTGAAGTATTTTTACCATTTTAAAGTACAGCCAGGGATTTAAAAAAATCACAGTTACAGTATGTGTATTTAGTAAAGAATTTAGATGAAGATTAATTGAAGAAATCTTAATAGTTTCTTAGTTCAATAAGACATCACCTGTTGCGTAGACAGATTGTTTTTAGCTTTATCAAACAAGTGGGCAGTTTCTTGGAGGTAAAAGAAATATATCCGACCAGTTATGTGTAGTCAGTCAATGATAAATCTCCTAAAACATTCAATTGTGGGTGCTTCTTTCTGGCTTTATGTGCATATAACCTCTTACATTAGCATTTATGCTTATTCAACAAAGCAGAGGTATTACACTCTAGAATTCCTGCTTCCCTGCTTCCCTCACTATTCACTAACAATCATATCACATAAGAATAAAGAGCAGCTCACTTTTAAAAACATTTCATGTTTCACTAATAAGATGACTCTTTGTATGCAGGAAATTGCTATTTAAAAATGCCATCTTTATGAATATTCTCCTTAATTCAGATTAAGATCTCCCATTAGGACAAGCAAAAGAGAATGCTGACTGTACCAGAAGAAACACTATAATAAACTGCTGTTTTGAAAATGCCATATGTAAAGAGTGAATGTTAACAAGCAGTTGGGCAGCTAGTATTTCTCCTGTCAGAGTGATATACTTTTAATATCTATATTATTCCTGTGTAGTCCTTAAAATTACTTCAGCGGGGAAGCTTTGAATACAAATTTGCCAGAGATGAGAATATACATTTATATCTGTGGTACTTAAAAAGTACATTTCTCCCCATACACTGACACATTATAATGATGTCAAGGTCCTGAAAAAGGAGCATGACATTAACAAGATGGAAGGCTAACTTAATGGAAGTTCCATTGATAAAATGCCATCCTCACAAAGCTAGTAATTGTTCTCTGGCTATTATACTCTTACCAAAGAGGTAATATATCAGAAGACTGTTCATCTAGGCACAACTCTAAAAGATTCTCAGACACTGCAAGTTGTATATCACTAAACTGTGGAACATTAAAAGCAACTAACTTATTCATTAATTATTGTGTCTTACTGACGGCCGTCAAGAATTATGACAAAAAATCTAATCATTAAAAGTCTCATACATAGTTATTTGAAGATGTTGTTTTCTTTTAAAATGAAATACATCCCTTGAAAAACAGATCAAAGAGTTGATCTACTATGCACAAATTAATTATGACATAGTGCAGGATTGTAAAGTTTCTGGGACTGTAATTATGTTTGTGCTCCAAGTTTCTCATAACTCATATAAAACTGATCATCATTATGCAGGAGAAAGCTGTTGATTTTCATCACAATGGTAGATAAATTAGCTTCTGCATGAACATCTCACCTTTAATTGTTAAAACATTAAAGTGAAAAGCACGATTCTTGTTTCTTTGAGTTTTCTCCAGTAATATTATTCAGTTAATTCTATAGTACTTTCCAGATACTCTTTTCCTTGGTCACTGAAGTCCCTAAGATGATATTTTAATAGAACCTGTCCCAAGATGATTTTCCATGATTTAGAGATTCAACAGTAGAACACACTTACAATGAATGTGTTGTATAGATTCATACTAATTGTGATTTGCTTGACATGATAAAATGTTACCATAGAACTTGTGACTCTCCCACTAATACTACATTTTGGATGCTAACTATTAAATTATGTTTTTTTCATTTCAAAAGGAAGCAAGAAAAGAAGAAATAGTGCAATGATCAAACTTTGCTTGAATTCACTGAATCCAGGATCTCTTAAAACATCATTTTCTTATATCCCTCCTGTTCATGTATCCCACAGCTCTTGTCAAGCAAGTCCTTAGAAGACACAAGACAATGGGGAAATCCCAAATTTGCTTTAGTCTCTTGTTCCAATACCAGAATCTCAGATGATGTCTTTAGAAAACAAAAATAGTGTGAGAGGCAGAAGATTAAGAAGCTGAGGAAGCAACATTATAAAGAGGAAGCCCGCTACTTCTGTTTGTCCCCCTGGCCTCTGATTTGGAGCTATCCTCTCTAAGCCTGGCTGTTTCTCCCTTTTGTGCTTAGTTATCAAGGTTATTAGTTAGCTCCTACCATCTGGTCTGACTATATCAAAAGAAGTAAGTTCCCAGGTTTGCTGCTCTCAAAACAAAGCATGGCTACACGTATTCTGACATCTTCTGATGTGGAGAATATCTCCATGCCTCAGCCAAGGAAGGAACTCCTGTATCACAGAACAGCATGTGTGGTGTGAGCTACTTGAGCCCTAATAAGAAATAGAACTAAGTAAAAAAAAAAAATCTATACTGAATTTAAATTTGACAGTAAGGAAAAATTTAAATAGCTCATTTTGTTGATATTTATTACTGCTGTTGATAACATGGACTCACTACAAAAAGGCTATCCTGTACTCAGTTGGCAGGATACGGGTGATATCTGGTCCATGGCATACTCAGTATAAGAGTTGTTAACACTTATCCTTAAAATCACCCAAATAGATTTTCCTTTTTAAAAACTTTCTCCATAAATGTATATGGATAAGAGCCATTTTGGAGCTACAAATTTGAAACCCATATGGCTAAAGGCTGCTAAATGCCTGGAAGATTATCCTGAGAAGTTCTGTGGTTGGCGTTATATTCACTATAACCAGTATTATGTTTGTGATGATAAAATCAAGGGAGAGTAAATGGGAGGTAGACAAAAGATCTTCTGACGTCCATTTAATAAGTATTCTCTAGATTAATTGGAATCTTTACAATTTGGTAACAAGCTATCTCAGTGATTTTATAAGGAATCAGTGACAAAAATAATGTTCTCAGAAAAATTGTTTTCAGGATTTTTTTTCCTTTTCAGAGCTCTTAAAGTGGTAGTTTTACCCAATTGCCTAAGTACCCATCTGCCCCGCAGATATGAATACTGACTGTCTGCCTGCAACTGCACCAGATATCAAAGAGATATCCACTCTTTTATTCTTCTATACATGCTGCTTCCTATAGAAACCACATTAAAAATACTTCAGTGTAAAATACACTTTAATAAATTTTCAGTGATATTTGTATTCATGCCAAATAGTTTTCTTAAGATCAGAATATCTTTAAGGAGATACTCTTTAGTAGTTGGGTGTGGAGAAATTTATATTATTCTTCATATATAAAGGACATAGAAGATATGAAAAGCTATATAAAAATATAGAAGAACGTAATAGTGATATTAACTTCTGCAACAACAAGCCTGTATTGCTACAATAATAGAAAGGGAGCAGAATAGAAGAAGTAGGTGTATTGGAATAAATAAAAATGTGTTTATCCTATAGAATTTTTTATACCTTCAAAATAAATAAAGTACCTCTGTCATTCAAGTTCACCCACTGCTAATGTACATGTTTGCAGCTATCAGAAAGCAGAAGTTTCCTTGCAAAGATGAGTAGCAAGACAGGTTGAGTATTCATTATATACTAGCAATGTGTGAAAAAGATGGATTGAATTGATCCCTCTGGCAATTCTCATCATCAATAACAGTGAGTGATGGTGTCTGGGGAGAGCAACCTGCAGCCAACCTGTGACGCTTACTTCATTTCACAGCCAATACACTTGATGTTTGAAGCCGTGGCTGTTAACAGTGCCATATCATCCATTAGCTTGAATTTCAACATACTTTTAAGGTAGAATATGCAGACCTAAACCACACCCAGTTTGCTTCATTGTGTGAAAGGGAACTGGGTAAGGAGAGAGATTAGATACATGACCTAAGAATGCATTCCTGTTCAAAGTGTTATTTTCTGTCTCTTATTCACATAAAAATGGGCTTATCTACAACACCACCAAATAAGATTGGTGATTAAATGAAAATTTCTAATTAATCAAGATCAGATTCTACTTCTGTTAGATACCAGCATTTTTCAAAAAGCAAGCAACCTGGATCCAAGGGTGAGAGTTCTCTCCAAGCTGAAAATTAATTCTCTTAAAGGAATAATTCCATCTTTTCTTCATCATTTCCTTCTAAAGATCCTTTGCACAAAACCATAGCACTCAAGTGGAAGCCTTTTAAACATGTTGCTCCTGTGACTATGATCTAACAATGGGGCTCCTAAGCAAAGGAACTTTTCCTTATGTTTGTTGATTTATTCTCTTTGTAAACAATAGTTCTGTGCTAACCATTCCATGTAGCTACCATTTCTCCCACATTCATTGCATATCTCATTCCTAAAACTTGGGTACTTTAGTGAATCAAACATTAGGCTGAAGTCATAAAAAGGATATAACATTATTAATAAAGAGTTGATGTTTAAGATGGGTGTCAGAATTTCAACTATAGACATCCATAAATTCTAAATAAGGTTCAGTGGTAGAGTAATTAGTATAGTGATTAAAGTATTGCTGTTTGACCATTTCTGGTCTTCAGAAATCCAATTCCCCATGTTTTGGTCCAAGTCTTTGCCATGTCTCTGACAGGAAGCAGTGCTTTATATACTCATTGTTTGTAATAAGCATCTAGGTGTTCTTAATGTGTTTAAAGCATAAACCTAACTACAGCCAGGATCGTTGTTAATGTGTTGGCTGACATAATTTTATGCTGTGCCTGACAGTACCCAAGAGCTTTTTAATGCATTTAGCAATGTTATCCATAGTAAGAGACTAAATATAAAAAGGAACAATGATCAGAGCAACAGATAATAGAACTATGACCTCAAATCCTACAGTGACCAGTCTAGAAAAAACCAATAATGTGTACATCAATTGCCTTAGAACAATCACAACTTGGACAATATATTATAGGCCATTGTGTTCTTCTATCTATGTGCACTTGGCTTTTACATGTCCAATCATAAATTGCAATTTTGTCTACAAAGTAGTGATATTGGTGCCTGCTTCTAATTACCCTGCTAGCTTCCCCATGACAACTCTTCTAATGACAGTATGTCTGAGGTTATTCCCGTCTTCCTCTATAAAACACCGTTAGCACTCTGTTTGCCCTTGAGTCTCTACCATAGATACAATAAAGGTGTTGGATGACTTGCTCTCCTAACATACAGATAAATAGCCTGTTACTCCTTGTTTACTTTTGACAGTTGATCTGTCTGACCTTGTTGGGAGCATTGGTAGAAGCCCAGAGGTGTGAGTATGTAATCAAAGTTTCTCAAGCTCTTGGTCCTCTGCCCTGTTGCCTGCTGCCAGTGCTGTATTTCTGCCGCTGGGTGTTTCACAGCTTTTTCCTTGCCCAGCAGTCAGCTGCCCATTCTGTGATCTCTCCAGACAGCAGGAAAACACCCAAATATTTCTGTGTGGTGTAGGCAAACTAAACACAGTACATTAATTACATCAATGTGTAAATAATTTGTGTATCATGTGTATGGGTACATATGCATGTATACACAAACATACATATGTATATTTAAATAGATTTTTATATATGTATACATATGAACATATGATTATACTAAATATACAAGGACTTACATGCACACATATAAGTATAATATGCAAAGTATATTCACATAAAATACAAATTTAATCCTGAGTCCAATTTTTTTTTAAATCTAAATTTATAACTGTTCCTTTGTATAGTCTCTGGAAGGTAGTGCTTGTAGCACAGTGTTTTGATTAATCTCTACCTTTCCCCAGTGTTTCCAGTATCCCAGAAGACCTAAAGCACATGAGGTTTGAAAGGGAGGTTATGAGGATGGACAATTGCCATAACCTCCATGTGAAACTTGAACTTCTTTCCTCTTCCATGCTTATACCTATCTTGTTAGGGGCTTCCATTTTCAGGTCTTATAGGTCTGCTTCTCTGTCTTCAAACTTTCACCACAAACTAGAAGTATTTTAATTTTGATTGCAAATCAAACTATCATTCCTTCTGTATATTAACAGACATATACATGTATCAGCATATATACATATTTACATAACTGTATATTTATCCTGAAATATACATTTCATACAACTGATATATAATGTTAAAGATGTATTCTATGCATCATTTGAAACATATTTACAGTAAAATATTAATGAAAGAATAAATGTAATCCTGAGTCTACCTTTTTATCTGATATTTTTTAGAAGAACATTTTGAAAAATATTCTATAAAACTAAATATTAGAAGCAAGGTCAAGATATAAAGTATTTCAAAAGATTGGAGGAAAGAGGGAAATAGAGAAGGAGAAGGAAGGGAGAAAAAAAGGAGAGAGGAATTCAGCACATTTTGAAAAACGTTTGTTGTCATAGAAACAATATCAGTTAATGTGGTTCATCACTATTCTCATAAGTATTAGAAATTATTAGATATATTTAAGGTTTCCTAAATCCATATGCTTTTTCTTGATGTTATTATCTGTTTATTTTCATGGCTACTTTTTCTTGCTAACAGTTTTCTTTGTATATGGTTACTTAACTGCATGCATATATCCAATTTAATAAAATGTCATATGAACTTACAGACAGTAATCAGTTTAGTGAAAAATTATCCTAATTCCTGATAAACTTTCACATATGAATAAAGCTAATTCAACTTCTGCAGAAGTTGAAGTGAATTCAGATTGATAATCACATCTGTGGTCAGACACTGGCTAACTAGAGCTAAGAAACAAACGTTGTGGGTTAAGAGGGGCTCCCCATCTCCCACTCTACTCATTTTGCCTTACACTTCCCTTTGCTTCAGCCTTTCACCTTATTTCAGCCTCCAAACTGAGGCTGAATGTCAGCAACAATCACAATGTCAGGAAACTTAAGACGTGTCAGGATTCTGTACAAATGCAACAAAGGGCGAACATGAGCTGTGACTCTGGAACCACAAAGGTTGGAAATCCATTCAAGAAAGGGCTCACAGCAGAAATGTGAATCAGCAAATTCTTAAGAAATTCTAATTGAAAACAGGTCAGAGGATATGAATGAGAGAAAAAAACAGAAACAGCCATGAGGCTCCAGCAGAGTTCATGCTTATTGTTGTATATTATATTCCTCGAACAACACAAGCACTCCAACAGAACTTTGAACTATTTTTGGTTTTCAAGGATATACTATCATTCTAAATATAGCATTAAGTGCTACCACTGTTAAACATAATTGTCTCAGGGCTATTAAGTATCATAAATCTAATGGTAAATGAAGACTGCATCGTGTGCTCAGTAGTTAAGGGAACTTGCTGTTCTTCCAGAAAACCTGTGCTTGGTTTACACACACACACACACACACACACACAAAGAGAGAGAGCGAGAGAGAGAGAGAGAGAGAGAGAGAGAGAGAGAGAGAGAGAGGAGAGAGACAGAGAGAGAGAGAGGAGAGAGACAGAGAGAGAGAGAGAGAGAGAGAGAGAGACAGAGAGAGAGGAATACATACATATATGCATATATATATACATAAATACACATATGTATATATTTTTAATGTATAATAAATCTTTAAAATACATTGTAACAGCAATAATTAGTCATTATAAAACACCCACTGCTATTTATAAAACTAAGATGAGGGTTGTTCACAGTAGGGACTTCAAAATGTTCTCTCACACTGCCTTACTGAATAAGAAACTGTCAACATCTTCTAGTAATGAATGCTGCTTATAGAACTAAGCTAAGATACAAGTGAAGAGACTCTACCAAGCCTGGAAAAGATGGCTCTGGCCTGCCTTGCTCTTCTCCCCTATTCCTTCTGTCTTGCTAAATGTTAAATTACATTCCTGAAGCTAGCCCCTAACATCCATTTTCTTATTTATCTACTTCCTCCCCGAGGCTGACAAGCAAGGTCCAGCTATCAAAGTTTTGAAGTCCAGCAACAAAAAGCCCCCATTAGCAAGCCTAATATACATGTCCAATTAAAATTAAATACTGTATCCTAACACTGGGACTCCTCTTTTAGCTTTATAAACTGTCATTTGTCTAACTAGAGGCAGTCATTCGTCCCCCATCCTGGGACAAATATCTTTTCTTGATCTCCTCTCCCCTTTTTTTCTCTCTCTTGTTCCCTTTCCCTGCTCCGTGTTCCTCTATTCCTCATTTTTATCCTTTGTCCATCTGGATAAAAATAAATCTCTTTTGTGCTGGGAACTTGGTCTTGTGGTGTCCTGAGCAGAATTTGAGGTCCCTACAACAACATTACTCTGAATCTGTGTCTTACTTTGATATGACACTCAGGAGACATAAGACCAGACTTGGCTATACTTTACAAACAAGGAATGTATTCATACACTGATATTAAGTTTAATGTATTCATCCTCACGTTACAAATACACATCACTATTTTTCATAATTATTATAGCAAAATGACCATAATATTATTTTCTAATCATGCAAATTTTGAGTTTCAATTAGTCATTTTTTTTAATAAAAGTACATAAGTATATAAATAATTGTTTAACGGTTACTAAATGTATATATAAAGCTCTAGCTTTAAGAAATAATAAAGTATTCTAAAGCTTTGACTAAAATATGCAGGGACTAAGCACTTTTCCCTCCAAAGACAGTAAATATTCTTTGGTATCAATAATCACACATTAATTCACTCTCAAATATGAGTCTAAATTGTACATCAATGTCTAGGATGTGAACACATTTGTCAGCTGCAAACAGCCATTTAGTGTTTTTGTTCTGATTTGATTTGGCATGCTTTTTTTGTTTGTTTGTTTCTATCCTAAAGTACACTAAAGCAAGTTCAAAATAAACTCTAAAAGAAATTTATGGTACTTGTAATTAGCTAAGTTCCATGAAGGTGGTGTTCCAGGAACTGAATACCGTACTCTAGAGACTTCAAGATAAGTAAGCTTATGCCTGAGGGACACTCAATAAAAAAGTAAGGGAGAGAAAGAATAAGTGGAGCAGCATTTCCTTAGGTGGCCCCAATCGATGTTGTGATGGTCGACATGCTATCCATTTCTAGAGCTTTGATGTGGTTAATAAATTCAGGAGTCAATTCTGACTTCTGGAAACCAAAGCATTACTCAAACGTTTTAATCAAGCCTTGCTGATTTTTCTCCTTCCAAGAGATGTTTTCAGAAAATTGAGGCTTTGTGGTATTAGAGTGACATAGAAGAAAATGAGTTTAGGGAAGAACAGAGATAAAGGGAAAAGAAATATGCTATCATCAGGCATTTTTTTTAAACAATCCTTAGGTAGATGGAATGAGGTTATCGATATTCCATGTTGCCCTCGTATAATTAGTTTTAAAATGGGTCTTAGTTTGACTTACATTTCTTTTCTACTGAAGTTTCAGGAATCGACTAAAAATTCTTTTTCAAATGAATGCTATAAATGGACATTTTAATTTAAAAATGTATATTATCTATTAAAGATATAAGATTAACTATGAAGAGTCCTGTTAGCACAGCCAATAAAGGGATATGAAGGAGTCACACTAGTAGCATGCAAATGTTTTAAACCTCTCCAAGATGATTCTTCATGCTGATAATGCAGGAATCAATGAAGCTGTGTGTACGAGGTGAAGTGCTTGTGTAGTGGGGATCAGTTAGAAAGGAATTTAGGGTTTGTTGTCTGACTCATTTGGTTTAACCTGAGCCACCCTTGTAAGCACTGGAATTGGAATGCTCATGAAACTTAACTCCTTTTACTTGATTTTTGCTGTTCTTTATTTTTTCAAGGCTAAATCCCCAGAGTTAAATGACTTGATTTTGAATGTCAGCCTCACACCTTACCAGTTCACTGAACTAAGACAAACAAATGCTACCTGAATTTATTCCTTGTGAATGAATGAAGGGGACCTGAGTGCCACACACATACAAATCCTGGGACTCAGAATTCTAAGGTAGAAAACTGCTAGAGTTAGTCTGTGCTACATAGTGAGAAATTGTCACAAAACCAACTATAAAAAGCAAGGAAGGAAAATGAGAACAAACAGTATATTGTGATAGTAGAATATACCTCAGACCTGCTGTAAACAATAAGTTGGAAAGCTGCCTTGCTAGCAACATTTTGTTGATGATCCTTACTGTTGCTTTCTGCCAAGATCCAAACATAATTATAACATCAGTGCTATCACTGTCTGTAACACCCACAGTTAAAAATAAAGTCAGTCTGGCTGTTTCTGAGTTAAACAAAATACACTTAGAATATTGTAAAAGAAGAAGAAATTTTCTTGAGAAAACTTCAGCAATAGATGAAGAACATTGGTGAACATGTAGCTAAGAGCAGCATAAAAAGTAAAACAAATTAAAAGTCAGTATGTTTTTGTAAATGAAAAGCTACTAATTTGAATATAACCATTCTTCCTTATTTTAATTAGAGATTTAAAGATTTAAATTAATTGAATATATAATATATTTATTTTCATGCATAAGATGCTTGAATTTAAAAAAAAATTTAAAAAAATAAATAAAATTAAAAAACCAAAAAACAAAAAAAATGCTTGAATTTACTATCTAGGAATTTAATTCAACCAATTATGATTTATTTAATAATGCCTTGATATTATTTTTTATTTGGTTTGTTAGTCTACTTATTAGGCACAATAAAATTTAGCTATCACTATATTTTAATATATTAAAACAATCATCTATTTATTTGCTGAGGAAGTATTCTAATATGCATATAATTTGAAATAAACCACCTGCATTTAGTGATGTAAAATAATAAATGATTTTTGTATGAGAAATTCCAGCGAATTTGTGGATTGATTGAGAAATATTAATGATGAATGCCTCATGTATGTGGATTAACCCTCTTTTGACCTTCAATCACTTCTTCCATGTAAGTTTGCATTAGTTGTATATTACTTTTAGATGATGCATTAACACAAGGTCATCTTGGATGTCTCCAGAAAGGCATTTAATAAATTTATGATATTTATAAACTACAGTATTAGATGTTTTACCTTAGCCACACAAAACACGAAGATGTTATTCTTCCACATGATGGATTATTCAAACTCTCTGTGTTTCTTTGCAGACACAAAATATAAAATGAGAACAGAAAATTAAAAGATAGAAATATGTAATTTGGGTAGTAATTTAAGAGGTTTCAGTTCATGATTAGCTGCTTCTATTACTATGGGATTGTAGTAAAACAGAGCACAAGGACATAAAAAATTTCAGAAAGAAAGAGTGCTCACCTCTTAGCAGACTTGAGCAAAGAGAAAATAGCATTTTAGATGCATGAGGCCCCATTTATCAATTTTTGATCTTAGAGCCTGAGCCATTGATGTTATGTTCAGGAGGTTGTCTCCTGTACCAATGAGTTCAAGGCTATTTTACACTTTATTTTCTATTAGATTTAGTGTATCTGGTTTTCCATTGAGGTCTTTGATCTACTCAGACTTGGGTTTTTTGAAGGGTGATACATATAGATCTATCTGCATTCTTCTACATGCAGACATCCAGTTAGACCAGCACCATTTATTGAAGATGCTTTCTTTTTTCAATTGTATGTTGTTGCCTTCTTTGCCAAAAATCATGTGTCCATATGTTTGTGGGTTGATTTTAGGGTCTTCAATTCAATTCCATTGACCAACCTGTCTGTTCCTATTCCAGTACCATGCAGTTTTTATAACTATTGTTCATAGTACAGCTTGAAGTCAGGGATGGTGATACCTCCAGAAGTTCTTTCATTGTTCAGGATTGTTCTAACTATCCTAGGCTTTTTGTTTTGTCTGTCTGAAGTCAAGAATTGCTCTATCAAGTTCTGTTAAGAATTGTCTTAGAATTTTGATGGATATTGCATTGAACCTGTAAATTGTTTTTGTAGGACACCCATTTTCACATTCTTAGTCCTACAGATTCAATGGTGATCTTTCCATCTTCTGATATCTTCCTCAGTTGTTTTTCTCAGTGACTTGAAGTTCTTGTAATACAGGTCTTTCACTTGCTTGGTTAGAGTTACACCTGGTTCCATATCCCCAATGCTTTAAGTCACAGCTTAAGTCACATTCATTGATTGTTGGACATCCCCTATCCCAGATTCTGGGAAATCCTCCAGTTGCTCTCCACTCCCACCTTCCTATCCCTTCCAGTTGCAGATTTCCGGTCATTCTCTTGGCCATCTGGCCATATCTCCTGTCCATCCACACATCTGATTTTGAACTCCAACCCCATCTCTTCCCCATTTCCTCTCCCATTAAGTTCCCTCCCTGCATTTCCCTCTTAAGACAATTTTGTTCTCCCTTCTAACTGAGATTCAAACTTTCTCACTTGTGCTTTCCTTCTTGTTTAGCTTCTTTGGGTCTGTGGAGTGTAGTATGCATGGTACCTTTTTTATGTCTAATATCCATTATAAGTGAGTAGATGCCACACATGTCTTTTTGGGTCTGGATTATCTTGCTCAAGATGATATTCTCAATATCCATCCATTTGCCTGAAAAAAAAATCAGAATATCTTTTTAAAAATTATTTCATTTATTTACGTCCCAAATATAAGTACCCCCTGTCCTGGTTCCTCCACTCCCTGAGTTTTTCTTCTATGCCCCTTCCATCACCCTTCTAGCCGGGCATCTCCTTTCCCTGGGCATCCTCTCCCATTTAGACCAGAAAAGAACATGCGCTGTTACCTATACAAAAAATGTGGTTCATTTGCACAATTAAATACTATTCAGGTATTTAAAACAAGGACATCATGACTTTTACAGGAAAATTGCTGGAATTAGAAAATATCATCCTGAGTGAGGTAGCCCAGACCCAAAATGACATATAAGTATGTACTCACTGATAAGTGAATATTAGCTAAAAAGTACAGGAAACTCATGACCCTAAGAAGTTAAACAAGAAGGAAGGCCCAAGTGAGGATGCTTCAATCCCACTTACAAGGGGGAACAAAATAATCAGGGGTGGCAGAGGGAGGGAGGTACCTGGTGGGAGAAGAGAAGGGGTAGGGAAAATGGGGCAGTAGCAGATTTGAGTGATATAAGAGAGAACACTGAGGGCCAAGGGAATGGGTGTCTTTGTTTTTAATAGCTGAATAGTATTCCATTGTATAGATGTACCACATTTTCTTTATTTATTCTTCAGTTGACAGACACCTAAGTTGTTTGTAGTTTCTGGCTATTATGTATAAAGCTGCTAAGAACACAGTTGAACAAATGACCCTGTAGTATAGTGAGGCACCTTTTTTCCAGGAGTGGTATAGCTTGGTCCTGAGATAGAACTACTCCCAGTTTTCTGAGAAACTGCCAAACTGATTTCCAAAGTGATTTATGAGATTGCATTCCCACTATCAATGAAGGAGTGTTCCATTTGTTCCAGATCTTGACCAGCCTGTGCTATCACTTGACTTTGTGATCTTAGCCATTCTGAACTGTATAAGAGGAAATCTCAGAGTTGTTTTGATTTGCATTTCCTGATGACTAAGCACTTTGGACATTTCTTTAAGTGTTTCTCAGCCATTTGAGATTCCTCTGCTCAGAATTCTGTCTAGCACTGTACCCCATTTTTAAAATTGGGTTATTTGGGTTGTTGTGGGGTCTATTTTCTTTATATATTTATACATTTTGGATATTATCCCTCTGACAGATGTGGCATTGGTGAAGATCCTTTCCCAGTCTGTAGGCTGCTGTTTTGTTCTGTTGACAGTGTTCTGCAGGCATGCAGATTGGGGCAGAGACTGAGGGAATGGCCAAGCAATAACAGTCTCAACTAGAGACACATCCCATGGGCAAGCACCAATCCATGACACTATTAATGATACTCTGCTTATAGGCAGGAATCTAGCAAGGCTATCCTGTGAGAGGTTTCACCTAGACGCTCACTCAGATGGATGCAGAGACCTACAGGCAAATAGTAAATAGAGTTTGAGAACTCTTATAGAAGAGTTGAAGAAAGGATTGAGAGCCCTAAAGGAGATAGGAACTTCACAGGATAACTAAGTGGACTGTTGGGGTTTTCAGAGAAAGAGCCACCAGCCAAAGAGCATACACAGACTGGACCTAGTAAACATGAACATACGTAACAGCAGATGTGCTCCTTCGTCTTCATGTGGGTCCTGAGCAGGAGCTATCCAAAAAGCTGTTGCCTGTCTGTGGGATATGTTCTTTTAATTCGGCTGCCTTATCTAGCATCAGTGGAAGATGACATGCCTAGACCCTCAGAGACCTGATGTACCAGTGTTGTGCCAGGAAACATTCTTGAACCCGCAAAAGACCTCTAAGGAGCCAATTCTGATGCAATCACATTAAGGTCTCCTTTTCAAGTTTGGACTTGGGCCACACAGCACTGTCTGATGCATAAGAACTGGAGGGAGACTCGAACCCAGTTTCAGGCAAGCATTTTTAGTGGCAAGAAGAGGGTATCTAGCCTGGTACACATCTGATTGGGGGGCTATTACGGATTTGAGCATAACTGACTGGTGCTGGGAGCCAAACCATAAACTTAATTTCTGCTTTCCTCCTGACTTGTGGTTATTAGAAAGTGAAGTGTCAGGTCAGGGGCACATTTGTAATCTGAGGTTGTAGATTTGTTGGAAACTGGTGCTAGGTTCTGGCCTGTTAGATAAGTTCTACCTTAAGTTAGACTCTCTAAGATGGACTATGAACCCAAAAGATCTGGTCTCTTACCAGGTTGGGGAATACCTGGAGGAGAGGCTCCACCATCTCAGAGGATAAGGGGAGAGGCAGGTAAGGGGTGTGGGATTGTGGGAGGGGCTAATCTGCAGAAGGGCAGTGACTGGGATGTAAAGTGAAGAGAGACAGAAACAAAGAGAGACACAGGGAGAGAGACAGAGAGACAACGAGAAGAAGCAATGAGGGACCAAAACCAACATACTGCCTTCAAAAACACAGACCACAATTCTCATAAGACCCGCCCTTTTACTTTCTCTAGTCCAACTTCCTCTATTCAAATGCTGGATCCACTGGTGGATTAAACTATTTATTAGGTAAGGCTGTCCTTATCTCACCCTTCCTGGAAGTACTCTCCTATAAAGTCTCTGTGGTATGCTTTACTAATCCTGGCCTGTCTCAATCTAATCAAGTTAACAATCAGAATTCATCATTTAAGGTTGTAATTGGTTTCCAGGAAGGATACTGAGAGGAAACCAATGGATCATGAGCATTCCCCAAAGCTGACAGAGAGGCTTTAAGGATTCATCTTACTTAGATTAGGAAAGTTTGAAGTGTACTTTCCACTAAGGCTGTTGAAAGTAAAAGAGTTTGAAAGGATAGACAATTTAAATTCATCAACAGATGGGAAGGGGAATGTCTAATAGCAGAGGTCTTATGTATGGGTTGATATTGGGGAAGCCATTTTTGGTAAAAAGCCCTAGGCATAGCAATGATATGATGCACAGGATTTAGTTAGTCCACTTCAGGTTAAATGAAGTGCAGAGAACTTTTAAATAGATGCATAAAGTAATCTACTTAATAAGTATTAGATTCATTTTATATAAGCAGAACATGTTTCTAAAAGTTCCTGTGAACAACTTCTAAATATCATGCAACTTGAGGTAATCTGTAGGACTTTGTAAATACATAAATTATATCACCATTAAGAAGCATCTTTTAAAATATTTTAAATATAGTAAATGCTTATAGTACCAGAGATACTGACTTATATACAGAGATACATAAGATATATTTCATGATACTTGGAATATATAATGATATGTAATACATATTATCACAACAAATTATAATTATAAATTATAATTAATTACAAATTAGTTCTATTTAGGAACAGAATATCCACATTTTTTGTTAACTTAAATTTTGTTAAATGAGTTAGATTTAGATGTAGGTAAATATAATACAGAGCTCAATAGTCTTCAAGTAGATAAACCACCCAAATTTCTTAAGATAAAAAAAAAATTAAAAACTAGAAAATCATATAAGCACACCAAGTTCATGAGAAAAGCTAAAAATATCTATGGTAGCTCAATTTCTTCCTTCCTTCCTTTCTTCCTTCCTTTCTTTCCTTCCTTCCTTCCTTTCTTTCTTTCTTTCTTTCTTTCTTTCTTTCTTTCTTCCTTTCACTTCCTTTCTTCCTCCCCCTCTCTCTCTTTCTTTTTTCTGTTGCTCAGTATAGGACTTTGAGAAATTTATACCCAAATATTCTGTTTAAATCATTTTCAGTCCTCATTCTTCTCCCTCCAAATCCTCTTATGGGTCTATGCCCCATGACCCTCTTAATACATGATTCTTTTATTATTATTATTTTGTGTGTATAATATATATTACACACACACACTCACATTCAAACACAATCACACACAACCTATTCAATACTCTTCATATATACGTGTGTTTGAAACTGACCACATGGAGTTGGCCAACCAATCAGTATAATCATCTCTGTGGAAAACTGATCTTTTTTCTTTCTGTAGGTACTGAACCTCTGCAGCTCCTCTCTTTTGTTGGGCCTTCTGAAAACTAGAACACCTACATTGATATGTCATCATGTTTGCCTTCCAGAAATTGAACATATTTCTTACATTTCAGTTTTCCAGTTATCTGAAACACACAATGCTAAAGGATGTGACACAGAATTATTTATTTCAGCCTTTATTTTCTTTCTTATTACATTCATATTGAATACAGTATAGATTCTCAATCATTTAAAATAAATTCTTTTAAAACTATATTTTCTTGTTAAATTTTGAATTATTGGTAGTATAAAATGAATACTCTCTATTGCATATAAATGACAGAAACTAAATGCAATTTTTTTTACTGTATTTGTTACAGATTTTTTTTTAATTCTAAATATTTTTAAGAACTTTTTCCAGGTGTGTTTGTTAATTAAAATAATCATAATTTCAGTTCTTAAAAGCATAAACAAAGAGAACAAACTGTAAGATAATCTTTATACTTTGTGTTTCTGAATCAAACATATTAATTAAATAAAAACTTCAAACACTGTGATCTAGATATCCATGGAGGGTATTTTAATCAAACATTTATGTTACATTATTGGTTGATTTCTTAAGGTTGATATAATCACTCAGTGATTGTTTTTCTATGCTATGACATAATAAAAATGTGTATTCAAAAGGACTCTGTAGAGAAAAGAAATGCTACAACTTCATGTTTTTTATTTTAATTCTTCCTAATAGAAACAACCTCAGAGAAACTATATATTCTTTCTTAATAGTTCTTACATAATTCATTTATAATCATTCATTTGCTCTGGATAGATTTCATAGAATCTTCTCCTAAAAGTTGCAAATGACTGCTGCTGTTTAATGTGGGTGTTAATGATTGACTGATACAATGTCATCCAGGGGAGGAATTTTCCAGTGCTGTCTCATTAACCAGATGACCTGCAGACATTGTCAGCACAACCCAGCTGAGGTGATTGATCACCAGAGAATAGAGGTTAGTAACTCTCCCCCAGGTATTAATGTATAGCATCTTCTCTTACCCCTGTCTCAGACTTTTCCAGTAAGAGATTGATTTATTATTCTGCCTCAATGGGGATTTGTCAAACTCTTAATCAAGGAATTCTATATTGCTACAAGTAAATCAATGACACTTTCTGGCTAAATGACTTTTACAGTACATGAAAACAATGCTTTATGTATAGGTACTATTCTCTAATAGCAATATGAGCCCAGCAATGTTGGGCAAAATGGTGGGGTAACTATGCGTCATCCTCTGACAAACAGGACTATTGTAAAATGAAATCCTTCTTGCTACTTCTCAACATAGAGGAAAACATTTCAAGCTCAGGGAATTGATAGAAAGAGACTCAGAAGATGAAGGAGAAACAGGGAGGAAGGCAGTTTTTAAGACAGAATACCCGAGGAGATATAAAGAGAAGCTGATGTAGAGAGAGCACACCTGAGCCTGGATTTTCTACCTGTCCCCTTTTCCATGCTGCTGTCCATGGTAGCCCTGAAAGAACCAAAGTATGCCCGGTGGATTTCATGACAAGTATTGTTTCTGGCACATAACAACCAGTGGTCCCCTGAGGGGCAATGGCTGGACGTCTCATAACTGACCCAAACATAGACAACATGCTTCTATAGTCAATAATGTCTATTAAAAGATGCCAAAGTAGGAGTATAGCCTAGCTGATTCTAACTTCTAATACACAGACCCATGAGGACCTGTTGTTGGGCAAAGTCTTCCAGTTTCTGGTGCTCTATTGTTGTAGCATTAGCAAATTATCCTCTTCCCTTCTGTGAATTCAGGCCAATCAATACTGATGGCTGACTAGATATATAAATGATCTGCCTCACAAGACAAGAAAAAAATGGGTTGTTCATCATGTTGGGCCTTGAAATTCACAAACAAGGCATTTTGAGAAAGTGTTGTATAAGCAAAAGATATTTTTCCTTCTATGTATGAGCCACTGGAGAGAATAAAGACAATAGTTCTTTGGCAGGATGAAATACTTTCATCTCACAGATGGGTATTTCAGAAGAAGAGGTGGAACTGACTCTTCCTATTTAGACATTTCATTTGGAATATAACATCAAAAATTGACTTTTAATTGGATCTTATAAAATAAGGCGAACTGCAATGCAGTTGCTAGGAGGTGCTTTGATTTCTCATTACATACACAGTGTAAAGAGTGCTTTCCCCAAATCTATACCATAATTCAGAAACAAATGAGGGTTTTAAGTCTTCAGAAGCCACATTGGTATGATGTGTTTAATATTCTTAACCAATTTGATTAACCATGACAAGAAAGCTAAGTATCACCATGAATTCAATCTGACAATTAAGCTTATGGCTTAAGAACAAAAGCAATATTTCAAAGGCAAAATTCTATAGTGGGGCATGGGACAGTACCACTTTCATTGCATGGAACATTTCATTATAATGAATTTTTAAAATGTACCCTTGCTTTAGTAGAACAGTTTGTCTTTAAGGAACTGTAACTACATTAAAGAATGACTCAGAGTGCTTCTCTCTCTCTCTCTCTTTCTCCCTCTCTCTCTTTGTCTCTCTCTCTCACACACATACACATAAACACATACCCGTGCGTATCTTAAAATATATACATGTACATATATATATATATATGATATATATAACAAGTGAACACAATATACATGCATATATATACAAATATGCATATCAATACATACACCTAAATACATATGCATATGAATAAACACACATATACACATACTTAATGAACATATAGCTTCTTGCTATAATAATACACTGATCAAAATATTTTGTTCCACTGGCTCTCCATCTTCCTAATGCTGTGACCCTTTCACAGAGTTCCTCATGTTGTGGTGACCTCCCCCAACCATAAAATTATTTTGTTGCTATTTTGTAATTGCAATTTTGCTACTGGATACTGAATGTCTAATATGTAAAATATCTAATATGTGACCTCTTTGGGGTCACAACCTACAGATGAAGAACCACCATTTTATACCTTAGCAAATTGTATTGAAAGTTAATTAACTCATATTTTATAACTCCTAACATATATATAGGAATGACTAAGCCTTTGCTACTAATATCACTTTCTATCTGAATAATGCTATTCATAGTAATTTACAAGATTTTCTTTCCATTATAGCCTTAATACCATTGACTTTTATAAACTATGTAAATTTTTAAGGTTCCAAAACAAGTAAATTATTAGAACTTATGATTAAGATTAAAAATACTGTATTATTACTAAGACTGACAAATATGTGTGGAGTGGAGAAAAAAAAATCATTTTACTATTATTTACTCCAAACTTCCTAAGAAAAATTGTTGCTGTTATCACAACAAAAATCTATGAAAAATCCTTTTAAAAGAAAATTATTTTCAATTCAAAGTAGAGTTCGCTTAAAGTTAGCCAATAATACACTTACTGTAATAATCCAAATTAACAATATCTGTCATTTTAAAATAGAAAAAAAATGCCTTCCATAGTCACACATATACATTAAACAAACAAAACAAACAAAAATAATAGAAAGTTAGGCATTTTATAAGTGTGGTGCACTACTGAATAATGTGAGAGACTACTTAGTAAGAAAAACAATCTTAGTCGTGCAGGCCCCCAAATGACCCTATTGATTTGCCTTGGGACACTCTCCTTACAACATAAGATTTCTTTAGTGTATAGATGTCCTTCAAAGTCAATTAAACTTGGTCATGGAGCTACCAAGACTAGGAACACTTTTATAGCTAAAGGCAATTACTGTTTGACAGGGTGACATGAAAACCAGACTCCTGATATGTGAGCTATTTAAAGCCAAACATCATGGAAGAAGCATACAGTAAGTCTACCTGTTTGAGATTTACATTTGAGCTGCTTTGGGTCTTTGAGGAATTAAAAATACAAATTCAATGAGCTTTTCTCAAGTTTTAAAAAGTGAGAACCTATAATATTTTTTTCTTTTTCCAGTTGGTAACTGTCATAAGAATGCTTGGCCTTGCCAATAAACACTTTCATGATATAAGACCCAGAGCAAACTCAATAATTATAAATACTGTATATGCCAAATAGAGGACTTGGTGTTGTGAATTAAAACACACAAAACACTTCGTTTCAATTCAGTTATTTAATATACTTTTGATGGATAAGAAATTATTCCCTTTTTGAACTTTTCTAAATCTGGTGATTAAACTTAGCTACTAATCCCAAAAGCATATTTATTATGATGTGGTCATTATTTGCCTTATAAACTACAAAGTCAGAATTCTTATTTTTTTGAAAGCTAGAAAGCCCTTTCAACAACTCACTCAGATTCATAATATGTAACTCATCACTATGAAACAAACACAGAAAGCTAAGTTAATATATAACTTTTCAAAGAAGTTAGTTAAATATAAAGATACAAAAGTATGAGTTTAATAATTCCAACTATAAATTACACATGAATAAAAGATCCATCTGATTCCATTTATTTTTTTGGGAAAAAATAACACTGAGCTATTTTCTTTAGCTCTGGTTGATGGTTTCATATTATTCATATTATTTCCCACACAAAATAAAAAATATAGGTAAAAATTACATATTCACTTGAGGTAATCATTCAGATAATGGAGTAAATCTATTCACACTGTGTTTATTTCTTCTCATGTAAAGTTATCTGAAATCTTTCACTAATATTAGATTTGAAAGCATTTTAGATTAATTGTCTCAAGCCAAAAAGTTGGAAGAATATCGTGAAGAATAATCCATTAATAAATTTTCATATCGTTATGTGATTAGTTTATTTTTCTCCATGGTAATACTGAATTAAAATAAGTTACATTAAAAAGCTTCAAATTGACCAATATACAAATATAAAATTTCACTTTCATCATAAAATTAGCTGAAGGAAGTATATTAGGGTTTTTAAAGAGTTCTGCTCATTTGTGATCTTCCAATTAAGTGTTTTTGCTGATTAAATTTGTCAGTTTGATAAAATTAAGAAACACACAGAGTAGAAAAATCAACTGAAAGCTCAGGCCTAAATAAGATATTTATACTACCACCTATGGTCCAGAGAACATGACAGAAGAGGCAGTAAAGGAGAAGGAGAAAAATGAGGGAGCCTGAGTAGGTATACAACGTTATCAAGACAATCATGAGCTCACACAGCAGCTGGCTTTGGTCTATTGGCCTGCCTGCTGGCACTGGACCTATGTATTCCAGACTAGCTCAAAAGTCAGAAATGGATGATGGAAGGACTTAACATCTAAATAAAAAGAGACCCATTACTGTTTAAATTCCAAGTCTCTCTCTCAAGCAAGCAAGATCAGTTGGTCGTTCCTAGAGACAAATTTCTGTTCTGTCAGACAAGGTAGTTCTTATATTTGCTTCATGAATCTAGATAATATTTTTTATCTCTTAGGTAGAAATTTTATTCTCTGTAACTTCTTGTTTCAGTAGCCTGATGGCCAATGTGATGGACATGCGTGTCCTTTTAGAATAGATATATTACTACCACACAGGATGGTTATGTAACATTCTGGTTGTCTTCTGCCCAGTCCTAAAAATCTGACTGCTGGTCAATTAAAAATTTATAAAGTATTTTCATCAGATGCTGGGTGAGGCCTCTCAGAGGACAGTTACTCTAAACTCCGCTCTGTAATTGTAACATAGTATTAATACTTGCAGAGATTGGTACTTGCCCATGGGATGGTTCTCAAGTGAGGCCAGTTATTGGTTGGGTATTCCCTCAGGCTCTGCTCTATCTTTGTTTCTGCACATCTTATAAGCAGGACAAATTTTGGGTCAAAGGTTTTGAGGGTAAGTTGGTGTCTTTATCCCTCCACTGGGAGTCCTGGCTAAAGAGGGTGGCCAATTCATTCTTTCATTGATAGGAGTCTCAGCTAGAGTCACTTTCATAAACTCACAGCAAAACATTAAATAGAGTTTGAGAAGGCTTGTGGGAGAGTTGGGGGAAGGATGGAAGGACCCAAAGATAGAAAACGACACCACAAGAAGACCAACAGAATCAACTAATCTGGACCATTGGGGTCTCCCGGAAACTGAACCACCAACCAAAGAGCAACCAAGGCTGGACTTAGGCCAGATGTGCAACTTGTTCTTCATCTGAGTCCCCCAGCAACTGGAGCTAGGAGTGTCCCTGACTCTGTGGCTTGCTGTAGATCCTTTTCTCCTAATTAGGCCACCCTGTCTGGCCTCAGTGGGAGAGGATGTGCCTAGTCCTACAGTGACACAATATACCAGGGTGGGGTGATATCCAAGTAGGATTCACCCATCTCAAAGGAGGAGGGGATAAGGATTGGGGAGGAACTAGGGTAGAGGAAGGAGAAAGTATGCTGCAATGTGGGTGTAAAGTTAATTAATTAATTAATTAATTAATTAATAAACTAGAATTTTGTTTTGGGAGTTTTGTTTCTTGGGGAAGTCTTTTGGTTTTGTTTTTTGTTTCTGTTTTGTTTTGTTTTGTAGAGGAGATTTTGAAAGGATATAACATGATCACTGCTCTTATGCAGAATTAAAGTGATAAAGGGCTACAAGAGGGTTATCCTTTTTGGTTTTTCATAGTTTTAAGAAAACAGACTTAGCAGCATATTGCTTAAATTTCTCTGTTAATTGCAACCTACTAAGGACTTGGTAAAGCAAATATTACATTACCAGGAAGATTAAAGAATATGGAATTTCCAGTTGTATTTTAGGCTTATTTAGAGTTATTGTTTTGTGAGGCATGTGGGTAATTTTTATGTGTCAGAACTTTGACAAGAATTGATTTTATCCATCAAGGTTCTTTCGTTCACAAATTGATTGCCTTACATATATCTGAAAAAAAAAAAAAAAAAAAAACAATTGCTTGCTCAATGTGTGTTCCAGGGAATAGGCTAGATAAGTCTTCTTCTCAAACAAACAAACAACAACAAAATTAAGCCGGGCAGTAGTGGCACACACCTTTAATCCCAGCACTTGGGAGGCAGAGGCAGGCGGATTTCTGAGTTCCATTCTACAGAGTGAGTTCCAGGACAGCCAAGGCTATACAGAGAAATCCTGTCTCGGAAAAAAAACAAAAAACAAAAAAAACCAAAAAACAAACAAAAAACAAAAAACAAAAACAAACAAACAAACAAGTCTTCTTCTCACCTTGCCAATTATGTTGTTTATTTTAAAACTCTGCTGCTATGGCTTCAATGATGATGCTCCAATAACACTGAAATTTCATGCACACTGTGAGGCATGAAGAGGACAGAAGCTTAACCTAATCATAGGATTACAAGATGTTAACTTGAGGGGATAATTATGACTAACCGTGGTGCCCTGTTTCACATAGCGCTTTAGCAGAAATCCAAGCCAAGAGAAGATCTTAATAGATTTGGCTATTTTCATTTTGAACTTTCCAACCTTCTGAACAATGACCCTGCTAATCCTCTTTGCCTCACAACAGACCTCATCTCTGTTATTCAACTATAGCAATGTAAGGTGGACTATGATGCCTCACTTCCAAGGCATTTGTGCTGATTACATCCTCGTTCTCTGCACTCAGAGTGCTGAGGCTGTCAGGCACCTCCTCGGCTCCAGCCCACTCACTTCTGAGTTGTAATCTTGGCAGTTTGTATTGTTGGCAAACATATTTCTGTTACCAGTAGTCTTTCAATTTTCTCCTTTACACAAGATTTTTTTCATTCTCTCTGGGTTATGAGGTCTTAAATGCATAAACATTACAACTCACTCATGTCAATTAACTTATAATAAGTGGATGCACAAAACCCCTAAACCTGTGTACTTTGCGAATCAAAACAGCATTTCATTGTCTATTGAAACCATTCCAATTCGATTTCTGTTCTACAGCTTTGTGGCTTCATCTTATTCAGATCTCTCATAGTATTCTACAGTCCTTATCTTCTTGCCTCTGATTTGTCTTCACCATCCAGTGACTTTAACTGCTAGGTATTAGCTAACTTCTGGATCATTTCCTTTTTCTTCTACACCACTGCCACAGCTGGCCCACCCAAAGTCTTACACTTACATCTGAATATTTTGTTCTGAGAAAGTTTTTTTTTTCATCATTGAATCTCAAACTCCAGCTCTTCAATTTCACCTATATAATAGATGTCTCCAACTTGACATGCATTATTTTTCTCAATCAATGTGCAAATCATTTATGATTTTTTTTCTTGTCCCCAAACCTCTTTTCATCAGTCTTCTCCAGATCAATGGCTGCATGGCCTTTCACAAAGTTATTCAAATGGCACATCTAATCTTACTTGATTTTTTATTTTTTTCTTCAATACAGACATTTTGATAATATCAATTTATTTAACAGATATTCTGAATTTGTTCAATTTGTCTTTATTTTTAAATGACAAGGCTAAGATTATTCTATTTTACAAAAAAATGTCCCCATAACATTTTCCTGCCTCTTAATCTATGCCCTAAAATACAGCCTCTGAAGTAGTCATTTAAATATAACTAGCTCATATTATTTCCCTCCATTGGATAGTCAAGTGGCTTTTCAAACCCTACCGGCATTCCAAACTATTCTAATGCAGTTTTCCCTCTGCTGTGTTCATCTTAATGGTATTCTGGGAGAATCAACTTACTTTCTCATAATATAACTTGCCAAGTCCCCTTTACTTTATGAATTTTGTGTTCTGCCTTTTATGTAGCTGGTTGCACTCAGTTTCATGTCTTTTTCTTTTTTTAATCCTAACACTGCTTTACCTTCTTCCACTGTGCAAATATGGTGCCATGTTCAGTCAACCTGGTTTTTCCAGCTCACACTTCTTAGGTTTTGAAATAAAATCATTATTGTAAAATAAACAAAACAAGTGACATTACTTCTATCTCATTCACCACTTTCTCACTACTTCTTCGACATGCATTGAAATCAATAACTGTCCTAGCCTGTTGATGCAGTTGTTACTAGTGCTTATTTAATATACAGAAACCACTGAGTTCTATTGATAACATAGCATAAACCAGATGTGATACCATATACTTGTAATTAGTATTTACAAGATGGGATCATAAAGACTGTAAGTTCAAGAAATTTTGTACGTGCATAAAAGGTTTGAATCTAACATGGGCGACTTAACCCATGAGAAAATAACATAAATATAATTACACACATGTACACACACACACACACACACACACACACACACACACACGTACTTCAGCTTAGGTTTGATGGCTGTTAATGATAAGATCATACTCTCTTTACATATTGCTTATTCTGCAGTAAACTAAAAGTAAATAAATAAATAAAAGAATGGCCCACATCATAAACAAAAGCAATCCTTCTTGGGCAACTGAATAGAGTAGTTTAGGAAACACAAAATTATATATCATAATCATGGAGTATCTAGTACAGTGGTTCTCAACCTTCCTAATGCTATGAGTCTTTAATATAGTTTCTCATGATGTGATGATCCCAAACTGTTAGACAGTTTTAAAGGTTTTATTTTTTTCTTTATCCAGGCTAGCTACCAAATAAATGAGACAGAGACTGTAAGATTTATTCAATCAAACTTTAAGGCAGAATGTCTGGTCAGTTATTAAACTGTTCTAATTATCTGAGCTAACTGGGTACCTTCCAGCCAAAATCCCTGAGATCCTTGCATTTTAGTATTGATTTTGCTATCTCTGTTCTAGATGTGTTCTCATGGTATCTCTAGACCATCTCTTGGTGGAACATCTTTTCCTCCTCTCACTATTTCCCTATCTCCTGGCTGGGTATTTTCTCTTTTGCTCAGCCATTGGCTAATCAGATTTATTAACAAATCAGAGAACAAATTTCCACCAGAGAACTCCTAAACCTTATAAACAACTTCAGTAAAGTGAATGGATATAAAATCAACTCAAACAAATTTGTAGCCTTCCTATATTCAAAAGATAAACAGGCAGAGAAAGAAATTAGGGAAATGACACCCTTCACGATAGTTACAAACAATATAAAATATCTTGGAGTGAATCTAACCAAGCAAGTGAAAGATCTGTATGACAAGAACTTCAAGTCTCTGAAGAAATAAATAGAAGAAGATCTCAGAAGATGGAAAGATCTCCCATGGATCGGCAGGGTTAATTTAGTAAAAATGGCCATCTTGCCAAAAGCAATCTATAGATTCAATGCAATTCCCATCAAAATTCCAAATCAATTCTTCACAGAGATAGAAAGAGCAATTTGCAAATTTATTTGGAATAACAAAAAACCCAGGATATTGAGAATTATTCTCAACAATAAAAAAAACTTCTGGGGGAATCACCATCCCTGACCTCAAACTGTACTACAGGGCAATAGTAATAAAAACTGCATGGTATTGGTATAGAGACAGGTAGGAAGATCAATGGAATAGAATTGAAGATCCAGAAATGAGCCCACACACCTATGATCATTTGATTTTGACAAAGGAGCTGAAACCATCCAGTGGAAAAAGAACAGCATTTTCAGCAAATGGTGCTGGTTCAACTGGAGGTCAACATGTAGAAAGATGCAAATCACTCCATTCTTATCTCCTTGTACAAAGCTCAAATCCAAGTGGATAAAAGACCTTCATTTAAAAACCAGATATACTGAAACTAATAGAAGAGAAAGTGGGGAAGACGGCTAGGCATAGGGGGGAAGTTCCTGAACAGAACACCAATGGCTTATGCTCTAAGATCAAGAATTGACAAATGGGACCTCATAAAATTGCAAAGCTTCTGTAAGGCAAAGTACATTGTCAATAAGACAAAACGGCAACCAACAGATTGGGAAAAGATCTTAAGCAATCATATATCCGATAGAGGGCAAATATCCAATATATACAAAGAACTCAAGAAATTATACTCCAGACAACCAAATAACCCTATTAAAAATGGGGTACAGAGCTAAACAAAGAATTCTCAACAGAGGAAACTCGAATGGTTGAGAAGCACCTTAAGAAATGCTCAACATCCTTAGTCATCAGGGAAATGCAAATCAAAACAACCCTGAGATACCACCTTACACCAGTCAGAATGGCTAAGATCAAAAACTCAGGTGATAGTAGATGTTGGCCAGGATGTGGAGAAAGTGGAATACTCCTCCATTGTTGGTGGGATTGCAATCTGGTATAACCACTCTGGAAATCAGTCTGGCAGTTCCTCAGAAAACTGGACATAGCATTACCTGAGGATCCAGCTATACCACTCCTGGGCATATACCCAGAAGATGCTCCAACATATAACAAGGACATATGCCCCACTATCTTCATAGTAGCCTTATTTATAATAGCCAGAAGCTGGAAAGAACCCAGATGTCCCTCAACAGAGGAATGGATACAAAAAATGTGATACATTTACACAATGGAGTATTACTCAGTTATTAAAAATAATGAATTTGAGAAATTTTTAGGTAAATGGATGGAACGAGAAATTATCATCCTGAGTGAGTTAACCCAGTCACAAAAGAACACACATGGAATTTACTCACTGATTAGCGGATGTTAGCCCAAAACATCCATTGTTTTGGGCTAACATCCCATGATGTTGGGTCAAAACATGAGTTGTGACCCAACTCACAGACCACATGAAGCTCATGAAGAAGGAAGACTAAGAAGGGATGCCTCAGTTCTACTTAGAACGAGTAACAAAAATACTCAAGGGAGCAAATATGGAAACAAAACATGGGACAGAAACTGAAGGAGGGGCCATCTGGAGACCATTCTACCTGGGTATCCATCCCATGTACAGTCACCTAAGCTAGACACTGATGTGGATGGCTGGAAGTGCATGCTGTCAAGAACATGATATAGCTATCTCCTTAGAGGTCTGCCAGAGACTGACACATTCAGAGGACAATGCTCACAGGTAACCACTGATATGATCAAGGGTTTCCCAATGAAGAAGTTAGAAAGAAGACTGAAGGAGCAGAAAGGGTTTGTAACCCCATGAGGAAAGCAATAATACCAACCAACCAGCACCCCTCAGGGTATAAACCACCAGCCTGGGAGCACATAGGGAGGGACCCATGACTCCAGCGGTATATGTGGTATATGTAGGGGAGGATGGTCTTGTAAGGCATAGGTGGGAGAGGAGATTCTTGGTCCCATGAAAAACAAACACAGAGTGGGAGAGAATGTGAGGGTGGGGAGGGGGTAGTGAGGGCAGGGGGTAGGTGGGGGCACAGACTCATAGAAGCATGATGAAGGGGGATGGGATAGGAGGTTTCTGGGTGGTGGGAGGAAGTGGGGTAAGGGGAAAAAATCTGAAATGTAAACATAATACCCAATTTAAAAAAGAAACAGGAAAATCACACCCTCATGGAAACACAGGGAGGGGGAATGGGATGGGGGGGTTCCTGGGTGGTGGTGGGAATGGAGTGAGGGGATAAAGTTTGGAATGTGAATATTATATCCAATAAAAAAGGAAGGAAAAAGAAAAGCTGTTAGGACCAACATCTTTAATAAAATGTCAACCTTGTAAAAAAAATTATCTCGATACTAAAACCTGTTTTGAGAATTGTATATTGCAGAATACACAGCCTTGCTGTATCTACTAATCAAGCAAGCTGAGCAGACCTGATCAAATCTCTGATGTCCTGAAATTCCATCTGGATGCAGTGAAGACACAGCATCAGAAGTTTATCAATTTACTCTTCCCCCAACCCCTCTTCTAATATCTCAACGCTGATAATCAGCTTGAAGAAGTTAATGAAGAGTCAGCGCTCCTATTCTCTGGGCTTGGGGACTAAGGTAGTTAATATTGGGCTGTCTTTCTAGGGAAAAGTAATGGTTTTGTTGGAACAGGGAGGATTAGCTAGGATTTATTGCATAGCCATAACCTATTGGTAGGAATCTGTATAATTAGTATCAAGATGAAGTTA